>NW_026562482.1:700000-1018590 GCF_027474105.1 Poeciliopsis prolifica
GCAGGGGGCACCACTGGTCGGCGTCTCCAGTGTTCCTGATGGCTATCTCCACTGTGGGGAGCGGGTTCTCACTGGGAGATGGGAAACGGGTCAGAACCGGTTCGGAACCAGAGCCGGCCCACGGGTCGGCGGCGGTCACCTGAAGGCGTAGGTGCGCTGGTGCCAGCTGAGCTGCCCCCGGATGCTGTAGGCGATGGTGGTGACGAACTCCCCTCCCAGACCCAGCTCGGAGCACAGCTTGAGGGCGAAGGCCTCTGGCGAATTGTCGCGCTCCGACATGTCCCACTCAAACTGGTCCACCAGAGAAATGTTCCCCACGTGGATGTTCAGCTGCACACAGACACCGTCAGACACGCTGCTTCGCCCCGCCCCGGTCCCGCCCCGGCCTGGTCCTGTCCCGCCCCGGTCCCGTCCCGCCCCGGTCCTGCCCGCCCCGGTCCTGCCCCGCCCCGGTCCTGCCCACCCACCTTGATGATGACCCGCTGGTCGGCCTGCTCCTCCAGCAGCCCGTCGCTAGGATACGAGTCGATCTGCTGGCGGATGGCGAACGCCACGGCGGGGACGAAGGCCAGCGGGTTCAGGTCCAGGTCATCGCACAGGATCTCGGCGAACATTTCCGGGGTCATCAGCTTCTCTGGGGACAGGCAGCATCAGGCCCGGGTCCGGCTCTGGTACCGCGCCGGGTCCGGTTCAGTTACCGTTCATGTTCCAGGTAAAGGCGTCTCTGAGCTTCTGTCCGTCGATCTCCATGTCCAACCGGATCGGAACCAGCGCCTCTGCCTGGGCTGCGTTCTCATGGATCACCGCCGGATCGTGGTCATCGAAGCTGGAGAGCACAACCGACCAGAAGCGACCCGGTTACAGACAGCAGAACCAACCAGAATCAACATTTCATGTTATAATATTCAAATAAGGAGGCGGGGCTTCCGCAGGGGCGGGGCTTCATCAGGGGGCGGGGCTTCATCAGGGGGCGGGGCTTGTCAGTGCAGAACTTTGATTTTAGCACCTTTTTGATTAATTCTAGATTTATTTTAAAAAATTAATTTAGAATTATTTTACAACCTTCAAAAAATGTAAGCCAAAAAAATTGTAAACACTTTTTCTTCTTCTTTGCTCTGCCAAGCCCGCCTCTTCATTTGAATACAAGGACATGAAATAAAAAAATTAAATTTGGGCAAAAAAGGCTCTCCATACCTTCTAATTATTACACATTAAAGATTCTGGCTTTTGTTATTAATGTTGGAAGAGTTTTAGCGTAAAAAAAGAGAAAATTAGAGCAGGAGCATAATAATATTACTAATAATAATGAAGTTGCTTAAGGAGGCGGGTCCCACCAGAGGGGGAAGGTCCTCTTCTTGTCGCGGCCGATCCGGTTTCTGTTGATGGAAGTGGAGGAAGGAACGGCGTCCAGGTGATGGGAGCTGTTGGGTAAGGTGGGAACCCACTGGCTGCTGCGCTTCGCCTTCTGCTCCCTGAAACAGAGACAGGAAGTGGAGGAATCTGCTTCCTGTCCAGGAAATAAGGAGACTCATCATGTTGGAGGAAAATCGTTCTGTCTCTTTGCTTCCTGTATCCCACAGTTCAACCCTCCGTCTTCAGCGTTTAGTTTTTATCCATGTTGTTGTTCCCTATCAGATATTTATGTTTCAGTTTTTACCGGGTCAATCATCAAACACCCTGAGTGGAGCAGATACAAACTGAAAGGACCATCGTCCCAGTCTGAGGTCCCTGAGCGCGGCGCGACCCGACCCGACCCGACCCGACCCGGTTACCTGAGGTACGCCGGAGGCTCGGTGCTGATGGACACAGCCTTGTACTTCTCATCGTTCCGTCGAAGATCTCCTCACACTCTGAGGCCTTCAGCAGTGTCACGCTGGTGGCTGTAAGACACGGCAGGGGTCAAAGGTCGTCTCGCAGCTCTTACCAGCAGCATTCAGGATGATGAAGGGAGGAAACTGTTATCAAAGCTCCAGCTGACAGTTCCTTCACTAAACCGTCTGCTGGTGTTTCAGCAGAGGAACTGATTCTTCTTCATGCAGTAGATTAAAGTTTTTCTGATCGCCAGAGAAGAAGAAGAAGAAAGTAAAACCAAACTGCAGCATGAAGCAGCTGAACTGCTGCAGCAGGACGCACCGTGTGATGAAGCCATGATCTTCTTCCTCTCCTCCACGGAGGCCAGCCGCCTCCACAGTGACGGGTAGCGCTTGTAGAGGGAACCTCTGAACATCCGCAGGTAGTTCCCCACCTGGAGGAGGAGAACCTGATCAGAACCAGAACATCAACCAGAGAGGAAAACTGGGAATCTGTCTGCAACAAATAAATCCTTCACATCAAACCACCACAAAGTTTGACTTCATTCATTAGTTTCACAGAAACTGTTTCTTTCGTCACATCTGCTTAATGTTCTAGTTAATAATGATCCTGCAGATATAAACACATCTACTCTTAACTTTAAAACTCATTTCTACAGTTAAATCAGCGAGAAAACTCAGAAATCTGGCGATTCCTTCACGGTCAGACATAAAAACCGATATTCTACTTTCTTTGAATGTATTCATTTTGTGTATTTTTATTCTCTTTATTGTTAAAATCAGTTTCCAAACTCAACCCTCAGAAATGAACAAATTGCGGTAAAAACGTCGTTAATCAGCAGCAGGCTGTGAAATACACGTCATTATTAATATTCTCCAGCTGTTCGGTTCCACATTATTAAGTTTATAAGTGGTTTTTATTTAACGAGCCGTTTTGTGCCAGGATGAATCCAGAACCTCAGGTCTTTGTTTATAGCTGCGTTAGCATGCTAACGGTGGCTAGCAGCAGGAGGGAGAGCCCAGACTGGTTTTACTGGGAACCAAGGCTCCAGCACCAGTCACACACAGGGACATACCTCTGACCCCACCATGTAAAAGTCTCCATCTTCCTCCAGCTGGAACTTCACTGGTTTCTGGCCAAATGTTTTACTCAGAGCTAGCTGCATCTCGCTACACCGGGGCTAACAAGCTAGATCTGCTACTGACGCGTTTAAAACCTCCGGAAAAGTGGGAGATCGCAGATTCATTCGTTACAACTAAAAATGACAGACACAAGGATCGCAATTGATCATCTAAAAAATCTAATTATATAAATAAGAAACATGCATGAAGCTTGATGAACAACTTTTTATGCTGTTTCATAAAATGGTATGGAGGTGAATTCATTCAGTTTTACATTTGTTTGAAACATGTTCACACCATGAAACACTCAATGGAGAAGGGAACGTATTTCCTACCCTCCTCCTTTAATGAATGCTCAATTCTTCATTTAAAGAAAAATGATTTCGTTTTCACAAGTTGTTTACAAGATGTTCTGCAGGTTGTGCTTCTTTCCAACCCTCCATGCTTACCAGAGAAGGAGCCATCAGCCATCTGGTCAGCCAATCGGATTTATTATCGGGGAAACATTGTGTTTGTTCATCAGGAGAATATCTATAATAACTGTATAAATGTTGCATCCTCCCTTTTTTGTTCTGCTGTTTGCACCATGAACAGCGTCCTTTCTTCCTTTGAATCCTTTCAATAATCCTTCCTTCCTGCCAACATTCTTTCATCAATCAGACAATTTATCAATCAATCAATCAAATGTTATCTGTATAGTGCCTTTCAGCAACAAGGAATTTCAAAAGAGCTTTACATCATGAAAGCAGAAATTTAAATTCACAGAAACACAGAGAATAAAATCACATCAGATTATTGACGAATGTTTGATGATCAGGTTTTTAAAATAAACTAACAGCTGATTTATAGGAACTCAGGGTTTCAGCTCTTTTTAGGTTTCTGGAGTTTGTTCCAGATTTGTGGTGCATAGATGCTGAATGCTGCTTCTCCTTGTTTGATTCTGGTTCTGGATGAAGAGGAGAACCAGAACCAGAACCTGAGTTCTGAAGGTTGATCTAACAGCAGCAGATCCTTAACATGGTGCTAAATTGTTCAGTGATTCATAAACTTTATTGTTTATTCTCTGAGCTACAGGGAGCCAGAGGAGGCACAGTAGAACCAGGTGGTGTAGAACCAGGTGGTGTAGAACCAGGCGGTGTAGAACCAGGTGGTGTAGAACCAGGTGGTGTAGAACTAGGTGGTGTAGAACCAGGTGATGTAGAACCTGGCGGTGTAGAACCAGGTGGTGTAGAACTAGGTGGTGTAGAACTAGGTGGTGTAGAACCAGGTGGTGTAGAACTAGGTGGTGTAGAACTAGGTGGTGTAGAACCAGGTGGTGTAGAACGAGGTGGTGTAGAACCAGGTGGTGTAGAACCAGGTGGTGTAGAACCAGGTGGTGTAGAACCAGGTGGTGTAGAACCAGGTGGTGTAGAACCAGGTGGTATAGAACCAAGTGGTGTAGAACCAGGCGGTGTAGAACCAGGTGGTGTAGAACCAGGTGGTGTAAAACCAGGTGGTGTAGAACCAGTGGTGTAGAACCAAGTGGTGTAGAACCGGGAGGTGTAGAACCAGGTGGTGTAGAACCAGATGGTGTAGAACCAGGTGGTGTAGAACCAAGTGGTGTAGAACCAGGTTGTATAGAACCAGGTGGTGTAGAACCAGGTGGTTTAGAACCTGGTGGTGTAGAACCAGGTGGTGTAGAACCAGGTGGTGTAGAACCTGGTGATGTAGAACCAAGTGGTGTAGAACCAAGTGGTGTATAACAAAGTGGTGTAGAACCAAGTGGTGTACAACCAAGTGGTGTAGAACCAAGTGGTGTAGAACCAGATGGTGTAGAACCAGGTGGCGTAGAACCAAGTGGTGTAGAACCAGGTTGTATAGAACCAGGTGGTTTAGAACCTGGTGGTTTAGAACCTGGTGGTGTAGAACCAGGTGGTGTAGAACCAGGTGGTATAGAACCAGGTGGTGTAGAACCAGGTGGTGTAGAACCAAGTGGTGTAGAACCAGGTGGTGTAGAACCAAGTGGTGTAGAACCAGCGGTAAAGAATCAGGTGGTGTAGAACCAGGTGGTGTAGAACCAAGTGGTGTAGAACCAGGTGGTATAGAACCGGGTGGTGCAGAACCAGGTGGTTTAGAACCAGCGGTATAAAACCAGGTGGTGTAGAACCAGGTGGTGTAGAACCACGTGGTATAGAACCAGGTGGTTTAGAACCAGCGGTATAGAACCAGGTGGTGTAGAACCAGGTGATGTAGAACCAGGTTGTGTAGAACCGGGTGGTGTAGAACCAGGTGGTGTAGAACCAGGTGATGTAGAACCAGGTGGTGTAGAGCCGGGTGGTGTAGAACCAGCAGTATAGAACTGGGTGGTGTAGAACCAGTGGTATAAAACCGGGTGGTTTAGAACCAGCGGTATAGAACCAGCGGTATAAAACCGGGTGGTGTAGAACCAGGTGGTATAGAACCAGGTGATGTAGAACCAGGTGGTGTAGAACCGGGTGGTGTAGAACCGGGTGGTATAGAACCAGGTGATGTAGAACCAGGTGGTGTAGAACCGGGTGGTGTAGAACCGAGTGGTGTAGAACCAGGTGTTATAGAACCGGGTGGTGTAGAACCAGTGGTATAAAACCGGGTGGTGTAGAACCAGGTGTTATAGAACCAGGTGGTGTAGAACCGGTGGTATAAAACCGGGTGGTGTAGAACCAGCGGTATAGAACCGGGTGGTGTAGAACCAGCGGTATAGAACCAGGTGGTGTAAAACCAGCGGTATAGAAGGTATAGATTCAGGTGGTGTAGAACCGGGTGGTATAGAACCGGGTGGTGTAGAACCAGGTGGTGTAGAACCGGGTGGTGTAGAACCAGGTGGTGTAAAACCAGCGGTATAGAACCGGGTGGTGTAGAACCAGGTGGTATAGATTCAGGTGGTGTAGAACCGGGTGGTGTAGAACCAGGTGGTGTAGAACCGGGTGGTGTAGAACCAGGTGGTGTAGAACTGGGTGGTGTAGAACCGGGTGGTGTAGAACCGGGTGGTGTAGAACCAGGTGGTGTAGAACCGGGTGGTGTAGAACCGGGCGGTGTAGAACCGGGTGGTGTAGAACCGGGTGGTGTAGAACCAGGTGGTGTAGAACCGGGTGGTGTAGAACCAGGTGGTGTCTCCATCCTCCTGGTTCTGGTCAGAACTCCAGCTGCAGGTTCTGGACGTTGGTTTGTCATCAGACCTGCTGCAGGAATCAAAGCTGGACGAGTTTCTCTTTAGGTCTCTGGTTCTGGAAATGTTCTGCTAGAAGGCCCACTGTGGAACCGGCCTGACGTGGCTCTGGAGGTCAGAGGTCAGCCTGATCTCCAGTCTCAGGAAGAACTGAAGCTTACTAGATTTTTTAACTAGATCAATAGCTCTAGCTTTACAGCTCTAGATCTAAAGTTCTAGATTGTTCCTCTTTTGTTTCTGTTCAGAAAATGTTGTCTCATCCACTCATTTATCTGTTCCGTGATTGGATGGGGTCAAAGGTCACCTGGTGACATCATAACGTAGAGCTGCATCACCAGTGTAGTTCTGGCCTGCAGCTGTAGCAGGTGGGATCCTGTAAGGTTGAACATCGGTGAACCCTGTATGTGACCTCTGACCTCTGATGAGAAGTTTCCAGTTGAAAGAAAGGAATCCCAGTCCTCTATGTAGGACTGGAACCAGCTGAGTTCTGGACCGGAGAGTCCGACCCAACTCTCCAGTTGGTTCAGTAAAATGACCAACATTGAGGTCCAACAGAACCAGAACCAGAACTGTGGTTCTTCCACAGTCCGTATTTATATGGACATCATTGAACACTTTGACTAGGCCAGTCTCCATGCTGAGGTAACCATGGAAACTAGACTGGTTGTCGTTAAACTGTTGAATCTTTTCCAGTAGAGTTGCTGGTGAATGGGAGGCCAGAGGTCAAAGGTCGGCCTGTAGTGCTGATGATTTGTGCAGATCGTTCCTGTCGGTGGTTTGATTCCTGCAGCGTTTACAGCAGTGACCTCCTGCATGACCTCCTCCTGCCGTCGCTGAAGCTCTCATGAAACTGAGCGGTTTGCTGCTGCACACATTTATTTGTTTAAAAAGTGGAAAGAAGGAAGAAATTCTGTTTTATATTGAAATCTTTTTCACACGTCGGGATTTTAATCTGAGACCAAGATAAATATGGAGTCTCGCAGACTCATTGTCCAACGTTTGTCTGCAGTCCCGAACTGCGGCGCTCCTGGAAACGGCGTCGGCGTGACGATTCGGCGCCGGCGAAGAGTTTCTGAAGATGATCAAAGCCAAAACACAAACAACAAAACCGTTTCCTCCCCAGCAGTCCAGGCTGTTTGGCATTCTTCACCGAGAACTAAACAAAGACCAGGAACACACCGAGCGCGTCCGTCCCCTTCCCGTCTCAGGGTCCCTGAAGGCACCGCGGGCTAGCCGCCCAGGCGCTGGCCCTCCCCCCAGGCGAAGCCGCCGGGCCGGTCCTCGGGCAGCGGGTTGTAGTTGGCGTCTTCCTCCGGCGTGTCGAACAGCATCTTTCTGTGGGCGGAGCCAGAGACAGGAAGCTCAGCCTCAGAGGGCCATGATGTAAATGCAGGCCACACTTTTCAGACTCTTATTTGAACATGAAAACAATTAACTTCTAAATAGTGCAGCACTGAATGAAACACACAAAAGTCTCATAAATATTAAAATAAAATAAACTGCAGAATGAAAGTATAAAACCTAGAATGAAATTCAGTGAAGGGTTGTGCAGCCTCACATGATGGACGGCGTCCTGAGCCAGCGTCCGCCTCCAGGCTGGTTGGGGAAAACGTCTTCCAGGAAGTAGTAGACGTGACCCACAGCGATTCCTGCAAACAAAATGGAGGATGAGTTCTACGGCCAGGGCAGCGATGGCGGCGGCCAGGGCAGCGATGGCGGCGGCCAGGGCAGCGATGGCGGCGGCCAGGGCAGCGATGGCGGCGGCCAGGGCAGCGATGGCGGCGGCGTAACGCACCGAGCAGGTCGACGATGATGGAGTTTCCTAGCAACAGGGAGAATCCCATCAGCACCCAGGGCAGGAAGGGCGCCTGGAAGTTCAGCAGGCCGAAGAAGTTCATGCGCACGTTGGGGTTCCTGCGGCTCCAGATGTACACCAGCATGATGGTGAAGGCCTGGCCGAGGAAGACCAGGCTCACGAAGACGCCGAAGATCTGCTCAGCGCCGTTAAAGGAGCCACAAGTTTACATACGCCAGAAATCTGACGCTCTGGTTTCAGGTCAGAATTGTTTCTGCAAAACACTCGGAGATTCTTCATCTTCAGGTGATTCTCTCATCAGGTGTATGTAAACTTGTGGTCTCCGACAGGAAACACGGTTTCCATGGAAACAGAAGGATACGGTCATCAGCAGGCCGCCGAACAGGAACATGAAGACGAAGTCAGCCGTCCGACCCCTGAAGGAGCCTTCCTCCAGCATCCGGCAGTACCGGTACCTGGGGTCAAAGGTTAGGGAAAACAGGCACAGACCGGAGCTGGAACACGGACCAGACTGGAACACGAACCGGAGCTGGAACACGGACTGGACCGTAACACGAACCGGAGCTGGAACACGGACTGGACCGGAACACGAACTGGAGCTGGAACACGGACCGGACCGGAACACGAACCGGAGCTGGAACACGGACTGGACCCGGAACACGGACCGGACCGGAACACGAACCGGAGCTGGAACACGGACCGGACCGGAACACGAACGGAGCTGGAACACGGACTGGACCCGGAACACGGACCGGACCGGAACACGAACGGAGCTGGAACACGGACCGGACCGGAACACGAACGAGCTGGAACACGGACCGGACCGGAACACGGACCGGACGGAACACACCGGACGGAACGGACCGGACGGACACGAACCGGACCGGACCGGAACACGAACCGGAGCTGGAACACGGACCGGACCGGAACACGAACCGGAGCTGGAACACGGACTGGACCCGGAACACGGACCGGACCGGAACACGAACCGGAGCTGGAACACGGACCGGACCGGAACACGAACCGGAGCTGGAACACGGACTGGACCCGGAACACGGACGGACCGGAACACGAACCGGAGCTGGAACACGGACCGGACCGGAACACGAACCGGAGCTGGAACACGGACCGGACCGGAACACGAACCGGACCGGAACACGAACCGGAGCTGGAACACGGACCGGACCGGAACACGAACCGGAGCTGGAACACGGACTGGACCCGGAACACGGACCGGACCGGAACACGAACCGGAGCTGGAACACGGACCGGACTGGAACACGAACCGGAGCTGGAACACGGACTGGACCGGAACACGAACCGGAGCTGGAACACGGACCGGACTGGAACACGAACCGGAGCTGGAACACGGACCGGACTGGAACACGAACCGGAGCTGGAACACGGACCGGACTGGAACACGAACCGGAGCTGGAACACGGACCGGACCGGAACACGAACCGGAGTAGGAACTAACTGATGAACATCAAATGATCAAATGGTGACTTGCTTATTCACGCTATGAGGAATTATTTGTTTATTTGCATCTTTTAATATATTTCTAACTTTATATAAAATAATTTTAAGATGTTCAATGAAAAATCTGCAAAATATAAAAAGGTTGTTTGTCTGATTACTTGATTAATCATCATGATAAGCAATTAATCGTCAGAATAATTGATTGCTAAGCTAATCGTTAGCTGAGCCTCTTGGTTCAGAACCTTTTGGTTCAGAACCTCTTGGTTCAGAACCTTTTGGTTCAGAACCTTTTGGTTCAGAACCTTTTGGTTCAGAACCTTTTGGTTCAGAACCTTTTGGTTCAGAACCTTTTGGTTCAGAACCTTTTGGTTCAGAACCTTTTGGTTCAGAACCTTTTGGTTCAGAACCTTTTGGTTCAGAACCTTTTGGTTCAGAACCTTTTGGTTCAGAACCTTTTGGTTCAGAACCTTTTGGTTCAGAACCTTTTGGTTCAGAACCTTTTGGTTCAGAACCTTTTGGTTCAGAACCTTTTGGTTCAGAACCTTTTGGTTCAGAACCTTTTGGTTCAGAACCTTTTGGTTCAGAACCTTTTGGTTCAGAACCTTTTGGTTCAGAACCTTTTGGTTCAGAACCTTTTGGTTCAGAACCTTTTGGTTCAGAACCTTTTGGTTCAGAACCTTTTGGTTCAGAACCTTTTGGCTGCATCAGCAGCAGCAACATCTGCTGCTGTGAAACAGAAACATGCAAACCAGCAGGATACAAAAATATCATGTTGAACAGGAAATTGAAGCCCACTGGGACGAAGAAAACAGGAAGTGGTGATGAGTCTCCATACCTGAGAAGACAAGAGAAAATCCTTCAGCTGTGCTGGTTCTGACCCGGTTTGCTGAAAAGTAAAGGAACGACTCTGTACCTGGTAGTTCTTCAGAATCAGGTCTGGGTTGAAGTAGAGCTGGAACGGTGTGATGATCTCCAGTTGCTGCAGGAGGAAACCGGAAAGGACCTGAGCAGCTTCAGAACCCAGGATTATTCCAGACATTTTGGTCAGCCTGAGCTGGATTAACGCTGGGAAACCAGAACCGGAGCGGGTCCATCCTGGCTCAATCGCTCCAATCATGACGCAGCAGCTCTGCTGCCTTAGCTCTGATTGGCTCACTTCATCAGCTCCTGCTTCAGCTGTTTGGATAATTATCGCCTCTGCTTCACCATGGCAATAAGGTGTCGCTATAGCACCTGAGAGCATCTCATCAGCATATCAAAAGCTTAAATAGTCCCTGAACTGTGATCCTAAACCCAGAGAATGTTTCCCAGTCAGAGGCCTCCTCAAATTTGCTGGTAAACTGACTGCTACTGGAGAAAGCGACAGAACTTGAGCCTTTTATTGAGCGGGAAGCAGGGCCTTCCTCCCAGTTCTGCCCAGATTACGGGTCTCAGGAACATTTGGAGGTTTCCTCCTCATCTCCCATCCCAAACATCAACTGTTCTACTGGACTCTAACCGACCAGAACCCTCAGCCCGAGCTGGGGTCAGGTCCGAGCTGGGGTCAGGTCCGGGTCACCGATAGCCATCACTCCACATCCACAACAAACAATTCACAATTCAAAGTATAAAACAGATTTAACTGTCAATAAAACCCTTCTGGGTCAGGCTGACAGTAAATCTGTTAAACATCCGATGGTGCGTTCAGGGTCAGTCTGTGACGGAGGGAATCGGTCCCCCCAACCGCTTGAGACTAAATAAACCCAGATTATAATCTCTGACTGCGCTCAAACCCGGGTTAAACGGACCGGAACCGAACCCTGACTGAGTTCTCAGCTCGGAACAACATTAAACGTGAAGCTAACTTCCTGAATGAGCAGCTCACACTCGGATCTGCAACAGAAACATCTGGAGCTCAACAGAAACCAGCAGAGTCCTGCCTGACTGACCGGCTCGGTTCGGTCCGGCTCGGTTCGGTTCGGGTTGATCTTACCACTGCAGCCGTGGTGAGGACGCAGGCCGTTGTGTAAGCCCTGGTAACAACAGGAATCTGTAAATATTCCTGCTGGAGGGTCTGGTAGGCCATTTTGGAGACACTACTGACAGCTTCCGGGGCTTCCTGACACGTCATTGCCAACAATGCGTTCACGGGCCGTGGGAAAATAAACCTCCACTTCCACTTCTGTAATTTCTAAACAACAGAAACCAGGTAATACCAATCCGAACCGAATTGATCGTTTTAAGAAAAAAAATTGACGCTCAATCACAACAGAAATAAAATGAAAATATGAAAATCAACAACTACCGCAGCAAACTTTGAAAATGTTTTTTAATGTATTTTGAATAATCCAGTGTTGGTTTCCAGAGTTGTTTAGATAAAAAGTAAAGCTAAAGTAGTTATAAGAGAAAACAACAGTAGAAGTAACTTTAAAAAATTTACTAATATGATTATTTTTAAAAACTTACTTCAAACGTTTCAATATAAATTTTAACAAGGTAAACGTGCGGATTTAGAGCCATCTGGTGGTTGCTTGAGGGAACGTCAGGCCGCAGGTGCAACTTGCAGCAGTTATTTCACTGCATTTAAAGCTGTTCTGTTGTTCATATTGTTTTCTAATAATTGCTCTGTGGCGCTTTTTAAATTATTTTTTATTGTTAAACTGGATGGAACAATAAATACAGTAAGGAGGCTGTTTTAGCGCCATCCGCTGGTTGAACAGTGTAACTACACATAGGGTTTTACCGCGGCCGCTGATCAAAGTAGGTGGAGCCAAGTATCAATGTCGTTTATATTTCTATTTTTATGTAATTAAATTATTCATAACGTACCGTATGTACATACTGTTGCAGAGAATTAGATTGTAAACTCGAACAAAGTCTAAAGTTAATGTTAGCAGCGTGATCAACGCGACACTTTTTACGCTAGTAGCATGCTAGCTCTTAAGCTAATGCTAGTTAGCGCAGTGTGCTAAAAGCAACGTGGCTTTCAGTCTTCGCACAAGTTTACTTAATATGTCCGTCCATATTAGCTATTTAACTTTTTATTTACTGTTTTCAGTTTGAAATTAACATATGACCTATTTTGAAATGAGCAAAAGTTTTGAATGAATGGAGTCATTGCGCTTTCCAGGCCTACTTTTCCAGGCTTTTCCAGGCCTTTCCCCCCAAACAGCGTTAGCTTCCGGTTAGCAGCTTCCTTTGCAAACCAAATATTGACGTTTCGAGTTATTTTCCTCACCTTTATTCACCATTCAAAAATTATTACATATAATTTGGTTTCTTTTGATCGATTGTTCCACAGATTCAATGTTCCATTTGTATTGTTCTGACTTTCTTTTGTAAGTAATTTATGAGCCCCTCAAGTAGTAAATGCTGTCTCTCTTAATAAATTATTTGCAAGAGTGTTGTGTACTTCAAACAGAACTTGTGGAATATAACTCTACACCAGGTCATGAACTTTAATGAATTTTGAGTTATCGATGGATTTCTGCAACGTTTTCTTGATGTCATCCTGAGAGATATGCATAAACATGGAAACAAAAATCTGCTGAAAAGGTAAGGACAGCAGTGTTGTTATGTTAAGTAAACCGGGCCGATATGAAGAACCGACGTTATGCCTGACATGTCACATATTTCTGCATTTCTCATTTACATCATGTTTTACACTGACTCTTCATCACAAACACAGAAAGCCTTCATTGTATGGTGAAAAACATGATGTTTGGCCTCATCACAGGGCTGATTTCTAACAGTCTGTTGGGTTAATGATCTCCTTTAATACTCTTGGACCATTTAGGTGCCAGCAGAGCCACTAGGGCCCTGAGATGGACGCAGTGTGCACTGACAAACAATATCAACTAAAACAAATGTGTGTGTGTGACAAACATTTCTTTCTCTTTGTTCACACACAGACTGTATTGGGAGGATTTGTGTGTGGCCATTCTGATCTCGCTAGCAAAGGAAAAGACTTCAAAAGCATCCTGGAACCCAAAGTATACAGCATACAGTCTGCGTCCGGTGACTAGCCCAGCCGAAAATAAGACCCGCTGCATGAAACTGATTCCCCAAGAAGAGCTGTTGTCTTTAGGGTAGGGTCGACCCTTCTGGATCGATGAAGCAGTTTCATCTTTATTACCCCGACAGAAGATGGCAAGTAGATGCAGAGAAGTGACTGCATCTTGTCTGTCCATTGGACCTGCTGAATTCAGCATGCTCTCTTATTCATCACACTGGTTCGCAGTAAGAGGTTGTGTCTGGGCAGAAGTAATTCATTTTGGGTAAAACTATTGAAATATTGTTAATTTTATCACTTTTCTTTTAGTTACATAAACTACAAAGTACTCAACAAAAAACAAAGTGCAACATGCAAGATGAGAATCACAGATGGAGATGGAACAACGCTGCCCAACATTTGAAGTTGCATAAAGAACAGTAGGTGGTCATTTCCATTACTACCATGAGATAGCTGACTTCAGCTAACTTTGTGCTATTAGCTAGTGTTCTCCAGGCCACGCTGAGTTTCTAGCAATCTTTGTCATGCTTTTTTAAAACCGGTGCTACGCGCTCATCCATGAATAAGTTGCAGCTCGTTTGCCGTTGAATGGTGAGCGGGGCTCAGAGTCAGAAAACTTCACTTAATGAAGAGTTTATCTCAGTTTTCTCTCCACCGCAACGTTGACGTTGGTCCGTTTAGAGGACAGATCATGTACTGGAAGACATTTGCATGTTGACAATAGATTTACTCCAGGCAGTTAATTTTTGAGTGAATGTTTCTTTCTTCCTCTATATTTACTTTAAAATATAGAGGAATTATTTTAGGATTACTCTTTTTATACTTTGTAACTTCAGTTGCACACTTTGTCATGGTTTGAGATAAATGCAGATTTATCTATTATTTACATTTAACAAATAATTGCAACTTTGTTAAAAAGGACAGAAAGGACTTTGAATTCCCAGTTTAAGACCTGGAACTTTTCTGAGACTTGACTCAGACCTCGAAGATAAAGACCAGAGTCTTGCAGAGTAATGACTTGGTCCCACTTGTGGTTGTCACATTAACAATTAAATGTTAGTTTTTTCCTAATTTAGCAATCTACCCAGGGAAGTTGTGGGCTACAATGTAGCTTACCGCCATCAGCATGTGAATGTATTCATTTATATTCACTGAGTGTGTTTCACTATACACACTGTTTCATTCTTACAAAATAACCTAAAGTTAGAAATTCAGGTAAGTTGTCGATCTGAAGCTGTAACCCAAGCCATGTGTTTTGATGAAGGTAGGATGTTGTGATGTTTTTTAATTTGTCAGTTTTTTAATTTGTCACCATTTTAAAGTGGTAAGTTTTTCTGAGGTAGGAATTTGTTACATCAACATGTGCTACCCAGGTATACAAATCCCTTTCATACTGTAATTAAAGGATTTTAGTGTCAACATGCACTACATCTGTTTTTTAAAAGTAGCTGTTATGATAAAGGATTATAAAAATCAAATAAAATCAAGTTTATCAGTATAGCACATTTCAGCAATAAGGCAGTTCAAAGTGCTTCATATAAAAACAAAATATAACGTCATCAAACAGACAACAATTGAAAAAGTGCATCAACATGTTCTGTGTCTTTATTTTGTATAAGTGTTGGACGTTCTGACAAGTTTTAGTGCTTCAACACTGTGGACCACGACATATTATTGAATCGACTTGAGAGTTGGGTTGGACTCTCTGGTTCGGTGCTCGACTGGTTTGAATCCTACATAAAGAACAGGGATTTCTTTGTTTCAATTGAAAACTTCTGATCAAAGAGGTCAAAGGTCACATGTGGGGTACCCCAAGGTTCAATCCTAGGACCCCTCTTATTTAATATTTATATTCTCCCACTAGCTCAGGTTATAACAGGAAATGATATTAGCTACCGTAACTATGCGGATGACACACAGCTCTACATTATGATGTCACCAGGTGACTCTGAACCCATCCAATTACTGAATAAATGCTTAGAACAGATAAATGTGTGGATGTGCCAAAACTTTCTCCAGCTGAACAAAAATAAAACTGAAGTCATTATTTTTGGACCTAAAGAGAAACGATCTAAAGTCAATGCACAGCTTCAGTTATTACAACTAAAAACTAGCGATCAGCCTGAAACCTGGGAGTAGTGATGACCTCTGACCTGAACCTTCAGAGCCACATAAAGACAATTACAAAGTCGGCCTTCTATCACCTGAAGAACATCTCCAGGATTAGAGGACTAATGTCTCAGCCAGATCTAGAGAAACTCATCCATGCGTTTATCTTTAGTCGCATTGATTATTGTAACAGCGTCTTCACAGGCCTGTCCAACAAATCAATCCTCCAGCTGCAGCTGATCCAGAAGCTGCTGCTCCTGTTCTCACTAGAACCAGGAAGATAGAGACATAACAGCAGTTTTAAAGTCCCTCCACTGGCTCCCTGTAGCTCAAAGAATAGATTTTAAAATACTGTTGTTAGTTTATAATCACTGAACGGTTTAGCACCACAATACATCAAAGATCTGCTGTTGTTGTATCAACCTTCCAGACTCTCAGGTTCTGGTTCTGGTTCTGATCTGCATCCCCAGAACCAGAACCAAGAGAGGAGAAGCAGCTTTCAGCATCTATGCACCAAACATCTGGAACAAACTTCCAGAAAACTGTAAAACAGCAGAAACCCTGACTTCCTTTAAATCTCAACTAAAAACCAGCTGATTAGAGTTTGATTAGAAATGTAATATGTAACAATGTATTGTCTATTATATGTTGCATGACTTTGTGTTCTTGTGTTTATGATGTAAAGCACTTTGAAATGCCTTGCTGCTGAAATGTGCTATACTAATAAAATTTGATTTGATTTTGATTTGATTCAATAAGTATCCTATAGTTGGTTAAGGTATTTAAAATGAACTGGATTTAAATAGTTATTTTCCACCTACTGACCATTCAAAAAGCTGAACACTAGAACAGCATTCACCCATTTGCACTCACACATTTATACATTTCTCTAGTGTAGTGGACAGCTGCTAGCATTGACTTTTAACAACTTCATCTAGTGGAGAACAGAAATAATTACATTGTTTCAAGTTAAAGTTTGATTCCCAACACTCAAAATGCAGTTTCCTGTTCAGGGTTTACAAAACCCTGCATGTATAGAAAATGGATGGATAGATTGATGGACTATGAGCATTTATAACAAAAGGACCTGGGATAATAACTTGGTTGTGTGTCTATGTACTTCAAGCACATAAGATACTTTGTGCTTTAGTGATATTTGTGTCTTCATTCGCGTGTTCTTGTACCAGAACGCAATGAGCTGTTTCTTTCATCGTCATCTCTCAGGATATTTACTTGTTTCTTTGTATCCTGTCTCCTTTCACTGCTCCTCCAATCAGATATTTTAATTTCAGTCTCCTCTGTGGCTGGTATGTCTCTCCTGTCTCCTCTCCTGCTTCATGTAATCTGCTGTTAGTGGTGTATTGAGGCCCAGGTTGACTTTGGTTGGAGTTGGATTCCTTCCATGATCTCCTTCTGTTGGCTCTTTATCCACACTTTCTCTGTCGTCCTGAACTTTCTAGACTTGTCTATCTAGTTGACTGACACTGAGCAGCTTCTACTCTTTGAATACTTATTAAACAAGCAAGAGGTGTATGATGTTGCATATTTTGGTATTGATCTGATGCCAAGTAAAGACAGGGCCAGTATCGCCAATTCAGAGTCTTTCTAAAGGTAGGAATTTATTGCTACCTTTACAATAAAAAGGTAGCAATAAATTCCTGCATGTCTATTATGCAGGTTCCTTACAATATGAAAGGAATGCAGATTCCTTTCATATTGTAATTAAAGGATTTTAGTGCATTCGCATGTGCTACGTCTGTTTTTTTTAAAAAGGTAGTTTATGAAGACTGTTTTCATGTATAAGTCTGATATGTCCTGAAACTTCTGACCTTTTGGTGGTTTTTCCTGTGAATTTGAAACCTAGAACATAATTTAGACCAGGGGTGTCAACATCCTGGTCTCAATTACAGCGGCTCATCTAAAGGTGGCCGCTGTCCTGCCACCTTTAGATGAGCCTCTGCTGCAACACCTGACTACAATAATTAGGTCATTAAGGCTCTGCAGAACAAGGAGGTAATGAAGCCATTTCATTCCTGTGTTTTGTACCTGGGATTTTTAGACATTTTAGAGCAATGTCTAAAAATCCCTCTGAATGGTACTAATTCACAACAAATGTGTTCTCAAGGCCTTGATCATTTAAATTCTATCACACACACATTCCAATTGATCCTGGTTATCAATCAGTGTAGCAAACTCGATCAGTTATTCTATCTGCGGAAACTCAGCAGATTACAGTCATTGACTTACAGCATTCAAAGTTAAAGCATTGATCTTACCACGCTAGTACCGACCCAACTTGATATCAATATTATCGATATTTTGAATTGATCCTCTCACATGTGAAATAATTTGCTGTTCCTCTGAAGAAGACTGCTTTCTTCTTCAGAATGGCTGTTAGTAAAATTAGTCCAATATTAATGTTAGCAGGAACTGCAGCTTCTCACTAACATGGACTTTATTACCTGTTGTTTCAAAATGCGGCAGTCAAACACCTGGAGAATTTATTTCAATTTCTCACAGGAACACTTCAGTCAGCTGCAGCACTGACATAAAGTTTCTAAATTAGTGCAGGATTAAAAAAACAAGAATATAATTTTCCCTAAGATGCATCAAAGAAAACAGGAGACAAACATGCTTGTTTTCGAATCTGTTTAATCAATTATGAGGTTAAAAATGCTTTATTGCCTTTTTGAAATAATCATCTTCACAGTTTATTCATGCAGTCTGGATACATTTATAGCTATGCGTCTTAGATTCCTTTGGAACATTCTGATTATTTGAAAGAGTTTCACAATGTTTTTATTTTTCTGTTGTCATACTGTTGTGAACACTTAAACATGTTTTCTACCTAAAACAGTTTAATGAACCACTCTCCACCTGTGTGGGTGGAAATGAAACTGCATATAAACACAATTGTTCCTACAATAACCTCCACCATTAATTATAGTTTGTTTCATCACATCTTTCATAAACCAGACCATTCATGTTTTCTGTATTCCTGTAATTGAGACCCTTTCTGATGTTTCATAAGGAATTATGTAGCAATGAGCAAGATTTTCCCTCCTCCACTCTTTGTTTGATGATAAATTTATTTTGTATTACATGAAAAAAGTAACATCAAAGATTTAATCAGTGAAGTCAGAATAATGACTTTATTGTTGCGTCTCCAGCTGATTCTCTGCAACATGCTGGTATTGCAAAGCTGCTCTGCTTCCTTCATCCATGTTTCTTTTAATTCGTTCTAGTTTCTGGACTTTCCTGTCTCCTTTCTCTTTCATCTTCTCAATCAGAAAGTCCAGCTGGACTAAAGTAGATGCTGAATCAACTTTCAGAGCAATCTTCTCTAGTTTGACCACATGCTTGTAGGACTCATCCAGCAGCTCATCTTTCTTTGCAGTCAGATGTTTAATTTTTGTCTCCAGACCTTCTAAGTAACTCAAGTTTTTCTCTCTTTCAGTTTTACTGTTTTCATACTTTTGCTTGATTTCTTTCAGAGTCACCTTAACATTTCTTGTCTTGGTCACATATCTCCAATTTTCTTTCACATGATCAGATGTGGGACACTTCCACTACAAACGATGCAGTGGCCATCTTTGATGACATCACAGAAGGCAGGACTTGGGGCCAGTTTGCATCCAGGATAGTGACAGTTCTCCTCACAGCGAGTACAGCACATTGCTCCTTCAAAAGAACCACCTTTAAACCAGTTTCTGGCATTTATAGGTTCTTTGACTTTGTAGGACTCCTCTATTTCTATAGTAAAATTTTCATTCTCTTTCATCTCTTTCTTATATTTCATCAGGTCACGTTGAATCTGTCTGATTTGCTCCTGTTTGTGTTCAGTTTCAATTATTCTTTGCTGCAGATTTTGAATGCAGGCTGTCAGTTCGCTGCGTTCCTTTATAACAACAGCAGTTGCCTTCACATTTTGAGGTCGCGCCTTTTCCAGAAAGGCAGTGAACTCTGTCAGTCCTTTCTCTGTTATCTTGTTGGCCCCTTCCAGGTATTCTGCGACTTCGTCCCGGTCTTCGCTCTGACAGTTATTAAACAAGAAGTAGACAGGCTGCTTCTTCTCATCTTTGGCACACTTAATGGTTGAAACTTCAAGAGCTTGAATGACGTTCATTGTGTCTTCCATTGAGTGAGTGATGAGCGCTACGATGTTGTCTTCTATGTTTTTTCCAAAAAGCGACATGATGGAATTCAAGATATACATCAGTCGGTCACTGAGACGATTATCGCTTGCTTTCATTACCAGACCCACTCCATGAATTGCATGAACACCATCCACTGATTGAAACAAGTCAAATAACCGCTGACTGATGTTAACATCATGTTCTATCCCTCTGGTGCTTCCAAATCCTGGAGTATCGATAATGCTCAAAGAGTAGGGCATGGCTTTACCTTCAAAACCAAATATTTCATAGACAGTCACTTCAGATGTTTCATGGTCCACCTCCTCCACGATTTGAAGCCAAACCTCATCCTGAAACTTCACTCCCATGGTGAAATTGACCAGCGCATTGATGAAAGTGGATTTTCCTGCTCCTGTTTCACCAACCAATAGGATTGTTTTATGTCTCTTGCATCCATCTTTTTCACCAACTGTCAGTTTTGTCAGCTTTGCAGATATTTCCTTTTTTGGCCTCAGCTGGTAAACGGATGGATTTCCTGGTCGAATCAGAGTACTTTTGGAGATCATGGTGTCCGTAGGGAATTCCTAGGAGAGGAACAAATTTACTCAAACCATTTTGACAACTTACATACTGATTTCATCCTTGTTAAAAGTAGCAATATTGAATATTTATCACGCTTATACTTAAGCCTTAGAAACATTTAAGACTCACTGACTTCAGTATATGGGCATCTTAAATCTAGGAAGTACGATAATTTACAATAGCAGCTTGGATGGAATCAAAACCACTGAAGGAATATTAATCTAAAATATAATCAGCAATACCTTCAGAGTGATTGCAGGTTTTTTCCACTTGTCCTTTGCATCATGTCCTTTATAAACTAAATTGTGTTTTTATTGATAAACTGTATAAATAGGTTATGTAGGGTTCTATTTTTATGTTTGAGTGAATTTAGGTATTTTCATGTAAATTAATTTAGTTCTGAAATATTTTTGCTATCTTAGTGATGCCCTTCTTAGGGCAATAGTACCTAAGCAGTTGAATTTTCTGATTGGTTACAGTGGAAAAGGTTGATAGTTTTGTCATAGCCAAGCTGTCAGGTATAAAACCATCTTATTCAGACACAGAGCGCCACCCGGTGGTGAGTCAGTAGTTGGAATAGTGAGTGTGATTGTAGCAATCATTGATTGATGCCATTTTTCAGCTTTGCAAATATGTGATTCATTTGCCATGTGGTGGATACACAGCTCGAATAATAAGGTTACAGGTGTTAGTAGTGCTAACAAACACTGCTAACAGTGTTTGTCGTGGATGTTTTAAAGATTAGCTTCAGGGAAGATTCCTCCTTACGTACCTCGCTGCTGCACTGCTGATGTCTAGAGAGGGAGGTTCTGCTCTCAGTTTAGTTCGAGGCAGAGGAGCAGGTGTACGAGCCGGTGAGGTAGAAGATGACGGTGGGCACTTTGAGTCACTCACCTTGCTTGGAGGTTTACTGGAACATAAAACATAAGCATGAAAACCATCTCCTATGTTTAGGTCAGTTTATTATTACGCTTTATGTCAGATACACCAGTAGATATTTGTATTTGTTCAAACAAAAAATAAATAGAATTTAAATGCAGCAGAATAATAATGGATATTATTCTGCTGCATTAAGATTTGCACAAAGGCAAATCTGAGATGGTAATGTCTCACATACTAGGTGTCCAATATCAAAATGAGTATATAGAAGGAAAAAATGTAGCAAATCAAACTTGTTCCTGCTCTGATGAAGGGTTGAAGGGACTAAAGGCAAGACTCCAGATTCCTGTTGTTACCAGCAGACTATCTTTAAAGACTCATAGTCCAAAACACACTGGTAGAGTATGAAGTTGCAGAGAATATTTCCAGTCTAATTTAGAAAGTTTCTGTCAACTTTAATATTACATTTTCACAATGAGTCTGAATTTAAACAGATATAAGTGTCTGTACAGATTCCATCACTGGTTTGAGTCAGATCTAATAAACACACGGACCACACTGTTTTTATCAAACATTTCATTCACAGAAGACTGATAATTTTATGCATTAACTGCAGTGTCTCAGGATATATACAGTCAACCACAACCTCATTTACAAATATGTCACAAAGGAAATAAAAAAAGTGTTAATGGTCCAAAATATTGAGCTAAACTTAGACAGCATTTCTGGTCTATTTTACAGCTAAAACTGATGTATTATACTAGTCAACACTGCACACAGTCAACTTGTACTTTTAAGGCAAATTGTTTTGGAGAACATCTGAATTTCAACTGAACTAATTCTGTTTAGTTCAAGAAAATACTTAAGAAGGTAAAACAAAAACAATTTTCAATATTTTCGATCTATGCTTTGAATTATATGAACATTTTAATGCATCAAAATGGTGTCAAAACATTTAAAATTAAGTGTTTTTCCTATAGATTGTTCTACAGTCAGAACAATACCAACACTAACCTACCCATTGTTAAATATAATACACGGGTTACCAAGAGTAGTGTAATTACTGTTGAACATAGCTGCACATACCATCTTTCTGAATACATTTACATTTATACAAACTTTTATTGGAATAGTGGAAAAGATTGCAAAAACTAACAGGTCCCAACATAATGCTAATTTATCAAGTTTGCAATTTTATCATTATGATACATCCTCATTTTTGTCATAACATATTGGTTTGCTCCTTGTTACTCTCGCTTCTCATCACAAGAAACAAGAAATGCAGTCTGGTTAATTGTTGTGGTTTCTCTGATATTTTGCATCATATTTTCAAGTTACCACAAAGATTAAATAATAGTTGAACAAATGATAACGCAATTTATTATCTTAAATAATTAAATCACTTTGCCCTTATCAAAATACTTTGTTAAATTCCTTTATTAAAAACCTGATCACAGTTTCATGAAGTACAGCCTTCAGAGGTCATGCACCTCATGACACTTTCTTGTTAAACAGGTTTGTTCTTCACTTCTTTACACGCTTGTTACTCTGCCCCACAAATACTGCAGTGCTAATTTGGTTCCTTCATCCATTTGGGTCCTCATCTCATCCAGTTTCTGAACTTTCTTCATGTCTCCTTTCTCCTTCATCTTTGCAATCAAGAAATCCAAGTGAACCAAAGTGGTCACAGCATTAACTTTGAGGGCAATCTCCTCCAGTTTCATAACATGTTGGTACGCTTCATCGATGAGCTGGAACTTCTCTGATCTCAGTTTCTGTATTTCATTTACAAGACCTTTGACAATATTAAAGTTCTTCTCAACATCACCCTTCTCTGTCTTTATCTCTTTCTTAACTCCTACAGTCTTCTTAACCTTCTTGGTCTTGATGACATATCTCCAGTTTTCCTTCACATGAGCCGATGCAGGACATTTACCAGTACAGACAGTGCAATGCCCTCTTCTAATGACCTCACAGTGTTGGGGACTGCGAACAAGTGTACAGCCAGGATAGTGGCAGTTCTCCTTACAGATGGTGCAGACCATTGCTTTCTCAAAAATATTTTGCCTGAAAAGTCTTAGACTTTTCAGAGGCTCCTTTTCTTTGAAAACAACATCAACTTCAACAGTGAATGTCTCTGATTTATTCATGTCTTCTACTTGCTTGATGAGAGCTTCATGAGTTTGTTTGAGTTCCTCTTGTTTCCTCTCTATTAGCAGGATTCTCTCCTGCAGGTTTTGGATACAGGCTGTCAGGCTGATGCGTTCATTCAGGACATCTGTAGTCGCCATCAGTTTTTGGGCTGTTTTCTTCTCCAAGAAGGCCGTAAAGGTTCTCAGTCCTCTCTCTGAAATTTCAGTAGCAATTTTTATAAATTCAGTTTCCTTGATCGGTCATCACTTTGGGAGTTGTCAAAAAGAAAATAAATAGGTTGATTCTTCTCATTTTTGGCACATCTTATTTTTGTAGCTTCAAGAGCTTGAAGAACATTTTTAGGTTGTCTTCCATCTGAGTGAGTTATGAGAGCCACAATGCTTTTCTCCAGGTTTTTCCCAAACAGAGACATGACTGAATTGAAGACGTATGAAAGGCGATCATTCACTCGATTATCTGTGGCCTTCACCACCAGACCCACAGCGTGAATCTCCTGAATTCCCTCATCTGATCTAAACAACTCAAACAATCTTTGGCTGACAATAAGATCTTTTTCAATCCCTCTGGTGTCTCCAAATCCAGGCGTATCAATGATGGTCAAAGAGAACGGCAGAGTTTGATCTTCAAACCCAAAGATCTCGTAAACAATCACATCTGATGTCTGACTTTCAGTCTGCCCTCTCTTCTCATCTTCTACAATCTTAAACCAGACCTCATCCTCAAACTTCACTCCCATGGTGTGGTTGACCAGAGCATTGATGACAGTAGACTTTCCTGCTCCTGTTTCACCAACCAGCAGCACCGTTCTGTTGGCCTTGTTCAAGTTTTTCTGTCCGAGAGTTATCCTAGTCAGAGGCCCAAAGTCCTCTTTCTTTGTGCTGAGTTGGAAAACGGATGGGGATCCTGACTGGATCTGGAGACTTTTTGAGATGATGTCCTTGAATTTAGATGATGTATTCCTGTTGAAAAAATTTATAATTTACTAGCTTAAATTCCTAAATGCCTTTTTAAATTAATATTATAAGAGCCAAATCAAAATATGCAATTTGGGTAATATATTGTCATTGTATGATGATGTACAATGCTAAAGTATTAACATAGTTAGTATTAATAATGAATGGTACATATCATGCTTATTTTTTAAATATGTGTCACATCCAGGTAGCCATTGCTTGGACTGATTGGGTTCGGAAGAGCTGTTGATTATGAAGAGAAGAGTTTCCATTCTCATGTTCTGAGTACCCAGACCGGAATAAAAATGGAAACAATTATTCTGAAAAGTAAATAATGTTCATATTAATGAACATTAATATGATGTTTCCTCCAGGTTTTTCACTGGTACTTCCATTCAGTGCTTTTATCTGTTTCATCCTGAAAGAAACATACTGGAAAAGTCTCTGGATGAGAATCTGTGACCTTATAACATACAGACATTTGTCCTTTTTAAAACTATATCTTCAGTTAAGTTATAACGTTTCTCTTCATCTTAAAAAACTCTTTACTCTCCTTTTACTATGCATAAATGATAAAGTGATTGGAAACATGTTAAATATGTTTTTTTAATCAATAGTTAAGTACAGATTTACATAAACTGTAACTATAAATGTTTGACTTACATTCTTTGCATGATGATGAAGCCTTGAAGATCACTCCTGTGAGGTTGAAACAGGTTCTTATGACTAATCAAACACAACAGTAAAGTTACTGCTGTTATCTGTTTTAATCTTGTTTTTATGTCGGTGTGTTAAAGTCATTCATCAGACACACTTTGTTGTGTGCACAGAAGTGACCTGACAGAGGAAGCACAACTGGAATTAGCAGATCTGTTTTAAAACATCAAATCAGCTGTAAAACCCAACGTTCATATTCATCAAATGATTCAACAGTTTAAGCGGTCCAGTTTGATGTTTCAGTTTTTATTCTAATCTCCAAAATTCAGGTTCTAACATTAGAAAGTTTCCTACCTGTGCAGACAACCACCTGCTGCTCTTTACGATGCTCAGTGAAAGCAAGAAGAGTGAAGAGAGTCAGCATTCAGGGATTTATATTCTCCCACAGAGGAGGAAACTGGTCACATGACTTCACTGAAGTGTTTTTTGTTCAGCTGAAAGCTTTCTTTACCTGCTTGATAAAGTCACACCTAAACAGTGTAGGGAAACGGACTCCAGGGTTTCAATATTTCAGTTTTGTTTTCATAAAACTTATAACACTATCAAACTTAACTTTACATTGTTTAGGTGTCTGGTAATCAGTTCCAGTTTCTTTGTACTAGGAAACATTTAACTGTTCAGTGTTTTATAGCATTTCTCAAGACAAGCATGAAAAAGACAAACTCAAGTGTTAAACTATTGTGTCTCTTAAATTAAAACTCTTGACAATCTGAAGGAAGTGATGTTGTCCTAATGATAAGTATTACATGTCCTGCCTGATTTGAACTGTAACTGTCTGTCTTTTGGAGCAACCAACAACAAATTGGTTTTATGTAAAATACCTTCATAGGACTGGACTTCTAAATCCTGAATTAAAACATATTTAATTGTTGTCATTGCTGGCACATCAGGCTCTCCTTCTATCCAAACTAACTGAGGAATGCTGAACGTAAGAAGGTAAAATGACACATTTATCTTTATTGGCTTTACACCAGGCATTTCCACTCCTTGATGAAAAAACAAAAAGAAATTGTTTTTCCTTTAACTGTGTGCAGAGTAATGAGTTTCTCCTTTGTCAGTATAATTACCAGTGAACATAAGTATGTTGAACGTTTCATTAGCAGAAGCTTAACTGCGTCTGGTCAAAGTTTGTGGTACAAGTCTGGAAAACTGCGCAAAAGATTTATTTTTGTACCACATTGTTTTTATCTCAAGTAAAAATACTCAGGTTTGTTTTCAGTAGATTTTTAAACCTGTATTGGGAAAAAAATCACTGCAGAAAACTGAAACTAAATGTTTTCATAGCAGCTTTATAGATTTGACCCTCATTGCTTTGCAAGGTCAGAAGACGGTTTCATTCACAGCCACTGATCTGAATCAGCCGATCTGATGCTGTCGCCCGTGTTCAGATAAAGCTTCTTAAAATGCATCATATCTAAAGTTTCGTTTTTGGGCATTCAAACGATTGTTGATATGTACTGAATAACAAATGTTATCCTAAGAAAGATCTTTTAGGCTTGAGACCTCATGGTTCATCGTGATATATTTATTGTGACTAATTTACTATTAGAAGTCTTTTTTTCTGAATCAGATTATAAATCTATTTATTGAAGTTTTAAGGACATTGAAAACACTAAGCTCACTAGAAGTTACACTTTTAATGTCATGTTCAGTAATTTCTGTATATATTTAGGTACTGAGAATACATTTTTTAAATTATCCTATTAGGAATAATGCCAAATATTAAAATATGTTTATAATAAGACAACATCCTGACAAGCTCGATTATTTGGAAGGATGTTTCCTGACAATAAAATAACTTATAAAAGGTTTTTTCCAGTGAAAATGTGTTTGACATATATAATTTTGTTTTATTTAAACTTAGGTAACTGGAGAAGATTTACATTTATTTATTTGCTTTCATATGACCTGTCGCAGCCTACATGCGAAGGGAGAAGCTGGTTGTCTAAATGTCGAAGGGCTACTTTGCGCTACAAAACGGATACCTATACATAGTAGATGCTTTCTTGATTGGCTCTTTACCTCAGGGTTTCAGCTCACATCTTAGTGGACAGGTGGCAAAAGTTTTCTCACCTCGACAGAACAAAAAGAAAAAATGTTTTAATGATACTAAAATGTTTGCGCCCTGGATTTATAGTGTATTGTACATTTAGTGTCTGTCACCAACGTTTGACTTGATTCCAAGTTTCTGACATGCAGCTCAGTAGATTTTAAAGCAGCAGGGCGGTTGTTCTGCACAAGTAGGGAAACTTTCTAATGTTAAAACCTGAAGATTTTAAAGCAATGTCCCCCAGAGGCAGATTAATATAGTAAAGTTTCAGTTCTTTACTTGCCTTGAAGGATCTTCAAAGCAGCTGTAGACACTTATTTCAATAACCTTTGCAAAAGGAGTTTGTCTGCTCCTGATCCACAGAGGTTTGTCATTGTAGTGTTTCAGCTTTACTGAGCTTCAGTAGAAAGAAGCAACATTTTTCTGCTGTAATCGGCTTTGAGACGGTTTGTTGTAAAGCCGGATGACATTCAGTTGTTTCATTCAGAACCACTGCACCGAAACACCCTGCTATGGTTGGTGTCAACTGTTTTCTGATGAAACATTTTAAAAGGCCCAGCATAGTGCACAAGACATGTCGCTTCTCCAAACATCAAAACTAATTTATTTATGATAACGTGCTAAACAAGGATGAGTAATTCACCACTTAAGGTCTGTTTTGTTTTTCTGATTTAAAATAGCTTGTACTCCATTATTATCCACATGTTATTGCCTTTAAGTTATTATGGGAATTGGAGAAAATCTGATGTGTCACAAAATGTCAAACATGTAATATGTTTTTGTTTGTTTATTTTGAGAAATAATAAAAAAATATTCCAGTAAAAATGCAATGCATCTGCTTTCCTTGGAGCAAAACATTTGGTCATGTTTTTTCATAAATTGAAATGTGAATAATACTAAGTAGTCAGCTATTTTCTGTGACGGGTCCAGTGGGCTTGATGGTGACGTCTTCCTGATGTTGTGGCTGCTATTCTGGGCTTAACGGGGCAGAAAGGGATTCAAGGCACCAGATAACTGTTTAATTCCCTTTTATAGTTGCTTATTGCAAAATGCTTGAGATGTTTTACGTTAGAACAACCAATTACCTGCTATTGATGATTTTTATGTCATCAAATTTTTGTATTCAGTCCTGATAAGTATTTGAAAGAAATCTTACAGATATGAAACAAGTGACATATCTGTCACCTTTGCACCGCCGGTGGTTTGGTCATGGCGGTCACACAGGCTTCATGTGGAGATTTGTCTTGTTTTTGTCTGACAGCGACACAATGCTATCACCTAAACAGAATGCTATCTTCACATTCCTTTCATACAAACCCTGACAATGTTGGCTCAGATGTATTTAGATGGAACATTTTAAAATGCACAGCATGACACGTAGCACAAAAACAGTCAGTATGTGACCTTGTAATAGGACATTAGAAGGCCACAAAACACACATTAAGTCCTCATATGCATAAATATTCACACACACACACACAGATATATGTGCAGGTCAATATGTATCAGATCTGATTCTAACTTCATAATTTAACATGGAAAAGAAAGAAAATTATTTCAAACACTGCACTTCATAATTCCAGTTCAACTTGGTTCAATAAAGAAGTTGACAGTCGTTGCACACAACAACAAATAAATCAATCAAACTTACAAATTTGATCAATGTAGCTACAAACCAAAATATCTTTGGTACCAGACTTCATTGCTGCATCAGCATGGAATACAACTAACAACCAACAATTATCAAATCTAGGATTAGGGGAGTTGCCATTAAATGATAAAGGTATTGCCTTTGATTCAGCTTATTTAGTTTGGTTTTACATTCAGTAATTAAATACGTGGATTGAACTGACCTGAGCAACTGATAATCGAGTTAATAGCTAATGCTAACTGGCGGAGCGTAGCCAGAAATAACGCTCTACTTTTGGTTTAAATATGACATCGACTCACCGTCGAGTAGTGAATTGTTTGAGGAGGTTGATGCAACGTTAACCGTTCGAAAGTAGCAGCAGGAAACTATACCAGCTATTGTTGCAGGTACAACATTGAATCAGATCGTAGTCAGTAACATAACTCACCACCAATCGTCAAGTTTCACATATTAGTCGATTCAGATTTGGAGACGTCAGATTGTTCTACATGCCAACAACCACAGTGAGCAGCAGCATGTGGGAAAACCCAGAAACAGGAAGGTGGTTTGGTCGTGGCGGTCACACCGGTTTCATGTGGAGATTTGTCATTTCCAAATGGAGCCATAAAGTTTGTGTAGCTGATCTATTTTAGGGCTTGTTTTAGTACAACACTTAATAATGACTGACAAGAAACAATGAATGTCAAGAACCACCTTGGACAGGTTGTCAGACTCCAGTCCTCAAGGGCCGGTGTCCTGCAACTTTTAGATGAGCCTCTGCTGCACCACCTGAATAGAATAATTTGGTCATTAAGCCTCTGGAGATCTGATCTACACCAGGAATTACACTGGTAATCCCAGTGTTTTGTACCTGTGGCTCATCTAAAAACTGCAGGACACCTGGAGGACTGAAGTTTGACACCTGTGAACTTGTACATACTAATAGACATGTTTATAATATAGGCCTGAAGTCTTTCTTCCAAAGACTTCAGGAAAGTTGTTAGATTGCACAGAACATGCCTTTTACACTATGAAGAACTGGATAAAAATTGATGCCATTGCCCAAAAAAATGCAAGTAGTCACTAGCAAAATGAACCATGAGGTTAAGCAGATGTATGAAAAACCAGGGAATCAAATCTGACTCGCAAATATGTTGCTGATCAGGAAATGTTATCTTGTACTAAACAATAGTATCTCTTATGTATGTATTTTTCCACGCCAGCAGACGTCTTTGAAACACCCTGCCTGTTGGAACACCCTCATGGCGGCTGTTGGGAGTGTCCAGATAAGGTTTTCAGAAATGCATTTCATTTTACAAAATGAATCTTAAAAACTGTTTAAGTTGTATGAGCAGACTGAGTGAGTGTGGAAAATACAAAGGGAACGTTTCCATTGGTTAACTGACTAAAAAATGACTTAAACTCTGTATGTCAGCTGTTCAGACATCATTATCTTTCTATTAATATAATATATATTCTATTCATGAACACATTGGCATAAAAGCTTTTCATGGAGATTAAAATAGGCATGAAGTGGGGAACAATCAAAGTTTTAACTGCAGAACATTGTTGTGTTTTGATCCTGTGCAGGAGTGTGACGTTTGTGAAGTTAAATACGGCTCTCGCTTTATGCCGCATTGCATATGTATTTAATAAGTAAAAGTGCTGACCCTTGTAGGCGTTTACCTCTCAATCAGTGGGTTGCTGGTTTGATTCCTGCTGCCTGCCTCTATCAATTCAATTCTAATTACAACTGTTTTTGCTAGTTCAATAGCATAATGAAGTAGTCATGTCACCTTCAGCTGTAAAAATGCCATATGTATCAAATGAGATTTAAAAGAAAATTGACTTTATGTGAATGGCATAGCTCTGTCCACGCAGGCATTTTGCACAGCTGAGATTGATTTATGGAGATTAATTTCTCAAACTTACATGAAAAGATCAAGACAACACTCTGAGTGTGTTTTTCATGAGAATAACATTGAAACATGATGTGCTGATCAATTTTACATAATACTGCCCCTTTAAAATGAAGGCAAATTAATGAGATTTTATCTCGATTTTGTTTTGTTCTTAAAACACAAGTGACAAGAACAAAGCTTTTTCAGGCATTTATTAATCAGATGTGTTCATATTTCACAGAATTGACATCAAATGATTACAAATAGAAGAAAATATAGTAAAATATGAACATAATGTCAAACAATGATCTAATAATTTCTTACAATTCCAATGCATCTCTAAGGATAATAGTTTATTAGGAAATTGAAGTATAAAATGTAAGTAAAATCACTATGCATTATTAGTAATAAAGCAGTTGAAAATCAAGGAGAGTGAAACAGTTCATGTAGTCAAAACCATAATCATGATGCTGCTGCTGAGGCAATACAATCATATTATGAACATTTAAATCATATGTAATATAATCACCAAACTCAGCCAGAAAAATACCAACTGTGCTCCTCCAGCTGCCATTTGAAATGTCATCTAAACTATGATAAATTATAATGAAGTATGAAAAGCAGCTCAGTCATTAATCACAATGCTGAAGCTGACGGTTGTAATGAACATGCTAAGGAAGCTACAGTGCCAGTGCACGGACAAGAGGGATATTTTTAGTATTGGGATTTTCATAAAGGATTTTTATTTTGTCATTGTGTGAAAATAAAAACAATCAAAAACAAAAATGATGTTTTTTTTTTGATCCAGTTACCTTTATCTTGTGATCGTAAATCTTTGGTTTATGAACAGGAGAATATTGAGTTCAATGAAAGGAAATTGGAAAGTATCAATCTGAGACCCGACCTTGCTGCGCTTTGGCTGGTTCCTCACGTCAACAGTGGTTTGTTTCTTCTGATAGCATTAGCATTTTTTATTTTCTAGTAGTGCTGGACTGATTTTAACATTAGGAATGTGTAGAACTGTTTGACATGTGCTGTTTTAAAGTATTTAACAGCTTACATAAGAAAACCTTATCCAGAACATTTATCCAAGCAACAAGTGCATTAATTTAAAGATGCACTGAAAAGATCCCTTTCAGCTGATTCCAGATTTGCTACTTGAAAGTCTGTTGAATTTTTTGGGTAGCTGCTTTCATTTTATCCCATACAGACAGGATGATTGCTGGTTCCTTCATCCATTTTGTTTTTATCTCCTCCAGTTTTCTGAATTTTTTTTGCTTCTCCTCTTTCATTCAGCTTTTCGATCAAAAGTCATATGGGACAAATGTGGACACTGAATTAACGTTCAAAGCAATCTTCCCCAAATTGTCAATATGTTGGAGAGCTTCTTCCAGCAGCTGTGACTTTTCTGCCTTCAGCTTTTCCAAGTCTTCCTCAAGATTACCCAAAAAATTCCAACAATTTTTCTCGTTTCGATTTTCTTTTAATCTCATTCAGGCTTCTCCGAACCCTTTTCGTCTTGTTAACATATCTCCACTTCCCTTTCACATGAGCAGATGCAGGACACTTTAAAGTGCACACAGTGCACCGGCCATCTTTCATCACCTCACAGTCCTCAGGCTTTCTAGAGCTTGAACATCCAGGATAGTGACAGTTCTCCTCACAGATTGTACAGCATACGGCCCCTTTTACTAAAATCATCAGCCAAATGTCTCCTTCAATGGCTTCTTTGCCTTTGTAGGCTTCATCAAATTCTACAGTGACCGTCTCATTAGTTTTGCTATTTTTCTGTATCTCCATAGCTTCTTTAATCTGTTTAATTTCTGCCTCTTTCAGCTCAGACAGTCGGATCCTTTCCTGCAGGTTTTGGATGCAGGCGGACAGTCTGATCGTTCATTGAGAAACATCTAAAGTCATGTCTAGTTTTCGGGGTGCAGTTTTCTCCAGAAAGGCAGCAAAGCCACTCAGACCTTTCACTGCTATCTTGTCAGCATTTTTATAATGCTTTTCTTCTATCTGCTCTTCATGTCGGCAGTTATTGAAGAGGAAGTGAACAGGTTGTTCCTCATCTTTGGCACATTTAATCTTGGCAGCATTGAGAGCTTGAAGCAAGACCCTTGGTTTTCTTCCATTGGAGTGAGTGACCAAAGCTACAATGTTTTTCTCTATGTCTTTCCCAAACAGAGACATCACTGACTCAAAGATGTACTTAAGTCGGTCACTCAGTCGATTCACGCTCGACTTTACTACCAGACCCACTGCATGAAGTTCTTTTATGCCATTTTTTGATTGAAACAATTGAAATAATCTTTCACTGACAACAACATCATATTCAATCCCTCTGGTGTCTCCAAATCCAGGAGTATCAATGATGGTCAGAGAGAAGGGCAGAGTTTTACCTTCAAAACCAAAGAGTTCGTACACAATCACATCTGATGTCTGGCTTTCTGTCTGACTCCTTTTCTCATCTTCTACGATCTGGTACCAGGCTTTATCTTCCAATGTCACTCCCATGGCGTAGTTGACCAGAGCGTTGATCAGAGTCGATTTCCCTGCCCCTGTTTCACCAACAAGCAGGATGGTTTTTATTTGGTTGTTGTGGTTTTTGTGCCTACAGTCAGTCTGGTCAAGGTTCCAATGACTTTTTTCTTTGTTTTGAGCTGGTAGACTTTAGTGGATCCAGAACGAATCGGCTCATTGTTGGCCAAGATTTCTTGTGGATCGTTGTTGCTGCAGAGAAAGCACATTTATTTTAAATGTATAAAGATAAGTTGGTTCTATTCAAAATATACATTGTACAAAACATTGTCTCAGGTTTTCAGTATGTAAGTGTTAAAAATTCAGAATATAAGGCAATAAATAATTTACAGGACTGTATAGGACTTATTGTTAAATGAAGAGATAATAATTGATCTTACTTGCAGTTGAGCAAGGCTTTGACCCTTCCATCCATCTGCTGGTCCATCTGCTGCAGTTTCTGTTGCTTCTCTGAGTCTCCTTGTTCTTCCATCTTCTCAATCAGGAAGTCCAAACTTATGTAGGTGGAAAGGGAGCAAACTTTAAGAACTGTCTGATCCAAGTTTGCAACTTTTTTGAAGGAGTTTTCTATCAGTTGTGTCTTCTCTGACTTTAGACTTTCAATCTCCTTTTCCAGAATCTCAAGAAGCTTTATCTTATGGTTTGATGCTTTCTTATACATCTTTTTATATTCCTCTTTGGTTCTCTGCACTTTTTTTGTCTTGGCCACGTACCTCCAGTCGGCTTTAATATGTGTTGAAACGGGACATTTACCAGTGCAAACAGTGCAGCGACTGTTGTTCATGACCTCACACTCTTCATGGTTCAGGGCCATCGTACATCCTGGATAGTGGCAGTTCTCCTTACAGACGGTGCAGCAGACAGCCGATTTTAAGAAGGACATCTCACCACCAATAGGTTCTTGTTCTATGCAGACTTCATCTACTTCGATGACGTTCTCAATTTTCTTCTCTTCTTTTTGTTTCTTCAGAGCGTCTTGAAGCTGCCTAATTTCTTTCTGCTTCAGTTCATTTAGCCTGATTTTCTCCTCTAGATTTTGGATAGTGGCTGCAAGTCTTATTTGTGAGTTAAACCCAAACATCACCTGTAGCTGCTGAGGTGAAGCCTTTTTAAGAAAAGACATGAACTGACTCATCCCTGCCTCTGTCACTCTCCATGCTTTTTCCAGATCTAAGCTAGTTTCCTCTGTTCGAGCCTCATTCTGACAGTTATTGAATGTAAAGTGAACAGGCTGGCTGTTCGCGTCTGTTACACATGGAGTCCCTGCACCTTTAAGGGCTTGAAGAGCAGCCGTAGGTATCGTCCCATCTGAGTGTGTGATCAGAGCCACAGTGATGTTTTCAAGGCCTTTCCCAAAAAGAGGGATCATTGACTCCAGTATGTATCTCAGAGAATCACTGAACTGATGCTCAGTAGCCTTCATCACCGTTGCCACTGCATGGATCTCATGAACTCCATCTTCTGATCGAAATAAGTCAAACAGTCTCTGACTTACAGTCACATCACAGTTCATCCCTCTGTGGCTCCCACATCCAGGAGTATCAATGATGGTCAGAGAGTAGGGCAGAGGTTTATCTTTAAAATCAAAGACGTCATACACAGTCACATCTGATGTTTGGTCATTCTCCTCTTCCTCCACAACCTGAAACCAGACTTCATCCTCAAACCTCACTCCCATGGCGTAATTAACCAGAGCATTGATCAGAGCAGATTTTCCTGTCCCCTTTTCTCCAACAAGCAAGATGGTTTTATTTATCTTCCTCACATCTTTTTCACCTATAGTGACTCTGGTCAGCGTCCCAAATGTCTGTTTCTTAGTTTTCAGTCGGCGGATTGTCGGGCATCCGACACTGATCAGGCCACTGTGGAAAGCAAGCAGTTTAACCAATCATTATTTGATCATTACATGTTTGTCGATGACTATCCAAGGAATCCTGTGTCCAGCAGGAGTTTGTTCCCTGAATGTATCTGTTTTGACTTGTAACCCTCTGTTGTTGATGACGTAGTTTTCCTCTGAGAGAAAACTTTATTTTCCAAGAAACCCATCAGATAGTGACTCATGGATGACAGACGCAATGCGAATTTAAATATAAGTTAAGTGCACAGTTAATTATTACAAAGCAGCTGAAAAAAATCAAGAGGAATAAGATTTCATTCTATGAAAAACGTCAGCTGCTATGGGGTGTCATTTTCAAAGTTACAGTCAAAAATTAATAACAGTTAGGGTTATTTAACCAGTCATTCTTTCACCATGTTATTTATAAAGGTTACAGAGTAAGTATTTATTTGCTAAGCTAAATATTTACTTTGTAAGCTAAACATGAAGGTATAAAAAATCTGCAGTAATCCGTTTTTTTTCTGCATTACATAGGAGAAGATTTTTAATTTACTCACATGTCCATGTTGTTATGTTTTCCTAATTTCAGTGAAGATCTGTCAGAAGATGAGGACATAGCACCTGGATATTATTTCTGGAAAACATTCACATTACAATGATCAAAACTAAGCAGTAGAAGTAGATCAAAAAGCTGAATCACAATTTTCTTTTAGGATGTGGCCATAAGATTGCAGTTCGGGGAACTTTTTCAAACAAATCTTTTGAAATGTGATTTATAAAATATCTTTGTAATTAACCTGCAATTGACATTGTGGCAGCACAATTTTAAATGTAGAATCTGAACATATTTACAAATGTATAAAGGGTGAAACGAATGACAGCAAGTCTGGCATCAAACAGACTGCAGTACATTATGATTGTAGAGTGGAGGCCAGCAGAGGAAAGTGACTGAACTAATAATCCCTGCACTGCCAGGGACATTGAGGAGTTCCTGAACCAGAAGAGCAATCAGAGAGAGATATGGAAAATAAAAACGAATGCAGTGGAGCAGAAACCCACCAGCAGAGTATGGAGGATGATGAGGGACTTTACTTGCTATGGATGGAAGAACAGTAAGTATGGATTATGATGCCATGAGTTCAAGATATTCAGTTATGTTCTCATGCTTTATATATCTGGTTTTTTCTATTAGTTTCATCAGTTATTCTTTCCTTACAAATTGCTGAAAATCTGTGATAAGTTCTCTGTTTATTTCAGGTTTATACTAAGTCTGACCAACAATGTTTATGGAGTCACCAAGCTCCTGTACTTCAGCCTTCAATAATATCCTGTGTTTCTGTCTTTGCTCTGGTTTCCTGTTTATCATGGCGACATCAAATCCATTGTTTAAATTCTGACTTGCTGACCCTGTATAGTCCAGCGTTTTCTAATAAATAAAATATTTAATTTTAATTATCTTTGCAAAGTACTGACTTTTGTATTGGTCTGCTAAATCCTTTAGGTCACCATCACCTGATTCAGTCACAAAAACAGAGCAGAAGTGATCAAACATGGATAAATATTTCTTACCCAGATTGTGAGTCCTGGAGGAGATGCAGGAACTCTTCAACGCTGAAAGAAATACGAAACATCGGCATCAGGAAGGAATCTGGATCTGGAGGTTCTCCCAGTTTAGATCTGTGGATGTTTGTGATGCAGAGCTGCAACTGGAATAAAAGCGATTCCTTTACAAACTCATCCTCAACAGATGAGCGAGTGCTTCATCTGTGCTGCAGAGTGAAGAAGTGTCTTTTTATATGAACCACTTTCTACATTTGTCAAGTTTTTATTTTGAACAAAAAAGTTTTGGCTTAATATGAATCAAAATGATCTCTTGACTTCCAAAGATGTAATTTATTCGACAGTCAACATGTCAGGCTGTTGCTGTTTATAAAGCTCTGTTCCCTCATTTTAACATGAAATTACATAAATACGGACGGATTGTCAGAGCATAAGTCAGGTATTGTTGAGCAAACTATATCAGAGAAATATGATTTACTCAATAGCTGGAATATTTCAGTGTGTGTGTAGCGTCATAATCAGACAGATCTGTGACCTGATTGCTAGAAATCTAGATCACAATCATACAAAAGGCTGCAGTACGAGTAGCAGCTGGACTGGTGAACAAGCAGAAAGCCGCAGATATGAAATATGAGACGTGGCACGTGCTTTTTATTAGGCTGAATATACAGGTGAGCTCAAAGCCTAAATAAAAATCTAAAATATAATAGAAAAAGATATAAACATTACCAAAAACAAGGAAACACCCAGTTTCTTTTTTGTCACAGAAACCTTTTTAAATAACTGAAGTAATTGTTTAGCATTCAATTAATTTAATTAAATATGTCAAACGTGGTGGTCACAGCAGATTACTATTGATCCAGTAATGATCTTACCTGTTGTGGCTCAGGAATCTGTTCTGATGGCCGTCAGTGGAGGAACGAGCCGAGTTCAGACTTTTTAAGCTCTGTGGGAGGAGACAGGCAGGTCACAGATGTTTAAAGATAGTCTTGCTAAAAACAAAGCACAGCTTTTGAACTGAGGGTAAACATTTTATGTTATAAAATGATTTCTGTCAAACTGTAAGAACAAAAAGCACATTAAAGATTTTACCATGTTTATTTAGTAAAACAGTCAAAATGAAAAAAATATCCCCCCAAAGAACTGGATTTATGCAAAATGTCTTAATCTAAAGCAGATGTGCTTTCTTATGTAACCCTAACCACAGGTTTAGATTCAAATGGGAAAATAAGTAATAAACTACCACCATAATATAGTACCGTTACCAATATGTTTCTGAGTGTTTACTAGTACAGTTATATAGGGCGGCGTTAACGAGGAAATATATTTGGTCATCAAGTTGTTTGGTGTCAGATCATCTGGTACCTGAATTATATGAAATATGTTCCTCATGCTATTTATGGTTACCCTGGTGCACACTTGTCAGCACTGCTTCCTGTCCTCTGAAAGGTCTTGGGTTTAAATCCCTGCAGGCTGGACTGATTGAACTATTCATGAACTCATAGGAAGGGAAACTGAGAATCAAGTAGAATATATGTTACAGGACTCTCAGCTCACCTTGTTAACTGTTTTCCCCATGTATTCAATGCCATTTCTATATTTGCTCAAATGTTACCACTTTATCTCTGAGTAATTATATGAAGCATTAGTTTAAACTGATGCTTAATATCAGAAACGTGAGATTCCCCCGAGTGGCTGGAGAGAGGAACGTCTCCTTTCTTAGACTGCTTCCCTTGCAACCCGACTCTGGATAAACAAAGAAAGAGAAAATGGAAAATGAGTTTCAACTAAGGTCTACAAATTAAGCTAAATTCTGCTATTACCACAATACTTTTAACTTGCATATAATCTTTGGCCTCCAGTGGTCACAGGCACTATAGGACTTCTTAAATATTGGTATAAAGTATGTATACATATAAGTCTTATATATGTACAACTTCTTTTGTTTTAGTCATGATCAGCAAAATTTGGCCTTTTGACATCAAAACTGAAGACAGATTTCTACAAACTAGTGAAAATAGTGACTTGAATAATTATAACTAACATAAAATCAGAAAGATCTGTGATATCAAGACTGATTAATAAAGGAGCTAATACCTTTCCTGGCAATCTTTATTAGATCATACTTGTATTTTGATATACAACCGTCACTTTGATGAATATGAAGTAACCCAAGCAATTTCACTAAGGAAAAATTAAAAATCAAATGATTGAGGTACATTGTACTGGCATTTCATCAAATAATCACCCGGCACCTTTCCAAATTCAGTTAGTGTGCTATTGCCAAACTAAAGGATAGTACTGGAGTTTTTAAAAGGTTAGTATATCTGCGATTGCATATATGCTAACCTTGTTGCTAACCTTGTTCTGTATTCTAGCTCTAATGCTACATCAGAGCTCAGCTGCTGTCCTGTGGTCTGTCATGTCTGAACGCTTCAGTGTAGAAATTCACTGCATTCATGCTGAGAAAAATAACAGGTTTGGTCTCAGTTTTATCCAGGTGTCTGCAGGCACCATGTGTTCTCATTGCATCAATCCCTCAATCACAAGTTGACACTTTCACAGGTCAGCTGATACAGAGCTGCCTCCCTTATTGAGTCAGACAAGACAGTGGTAGGTTGAGTTTAGCCCCCTTTTCACAGATTAGCTTGAAATGAAAAATGTTTCATTTTCTGCCAGAACCTACCAGGTATTTATCCATAATGTCTCGGTAGTCAGCTTAACAAGTTTCTTGAATCCTTTGGAAGGAAAACCAGCCCACAGCGTCACCATATATATCAGTGTAGATGAGGTGGTTCTCAACATCTTTTGCTTTTTGCCTCTTGCTGTGTTACAGAAAAGCTCATCTCTAGCTACAGCTACACAAACCTATTTTGATTCTTAGTAGTAGTTTCATAAACTATTTGATCATGGACAGATTTTCACTAACAGATAAGGACAAGTTATTACCTCTGGAAGATTGCTATGAATAAATACAACAGTGACTCTGACATACTATGGATTACCTTAATCCCGGAATGGAGGCGATAACTTTCTATGAACAACTGCAGAGTTAAATTCTCCAGTTCAACACAAACTAACATAAACCTGAAAAACCAAATGGGAAGTAAGGAAGGAGGCTGAGAACTGGCGATTTTAAAAAGAGAAAAACAATTAAAATAAAAGGCCATTGCATTGTGCACATCAGTGACTGGAGTTCTTTTAGGAGGACAAAAAGAAATTATGGCTGAGGTTAACTATTGCCTTCTTTACAATAAAAATACATGCAATAAAGCAATTTTCTGACATATTTAATCATACATAATTAATGCTTCAAATGTTGGCAAATATACACGTTGCATATGCTGTGCATTTTAAAATGACTCATCAAAACAAACACCAAATCGAGGTTTGTGTGAGATGAACATAAAGATTGTATTGATTCTGTCAAAGGGATTACATGGCAGTCAAAGATGTCTCTTTCCTCATTACTCACATTTCTGCAGGAAGATTTCTTTCAACCACTTATCAGCATGGAATGTAAAATTCTATCAAAAACAAAACTCATCATTCGTCTCCAGTCAGACTGAACAGATAGTCCTGTTCCCTGATCCGTTTGGGCTCAGCAGCACTACTGAGCATCCTGACACTTCAGTAGCTGCATAAGTCAATCAGCTGAAGACAGTTGGAGAAGTGGCATGTGTTGCGTGACATACTGTGCATTGTAAAAGGTCTTATCTGAAAAAAGCTGAGGCCGACCAGAACTAGAGGTTTCAGTCAGTGGTTCTGAATGAAGCAGTCGTCTGATTTTGTAGACAAAAATACTCTAATCATTAAAGCTATGAGGGTAGCTTAAAATACTTTCAGTTTCTCTTCACAAAAGTGCAAAAATGTAAAGCTCTGAATTAAAAGCAGGCTTAAAATATAATTGTCAAATTTTCAGCAATGGAGCCCTGATGTAGCAAAGCCAAACAAGCAGCCATGAAAACATGTTCAGGGTTCCTTTCTGTAGAGTAAAGCTGCCTTACAGCCTGTGGGCCACCAGCTTCCCCAACGACAGGACATGATATACATGGCAATAAATCACCTTGTCTTCTCATTCACCATTTACAGGTTTTGGGAAATGTGTGTAGCAGAGTATGAAACCTAAAGATATCCCAGGTCATAAAATACATACAGTGAATCATGAGTACAAGGCTTCAAGATCTTTCTTCTGATAATTATTCAATGCATGTTAACAAAAGGTTGAATGTCCAAAAGTGAAACCTTGTATACCATGCTGTGCATTTTAAAAATGCTTTATCTGCACACAGCCAACCATAACAGCTGATTCAGATCAGTGGTTGTGAATCAAACAAGCAATGCAATGAGGGTCAAATCTATAAAGCTGCTATGAAAATGCTTCTGTTTGCAGAAGTGATAACATTTTGTTCCAGTGTGAGAGAAAACTCCTGCTGAGCAACATATTTGTAGTCATTTTAGCATTTCTGATGAAATAAAATAAATTGCCATGGAAGATAAATGTAAACTTAAAGTCCAGACTTGCAGCACCAACATCGTCTGACTGGAGATTCTTCTAAAAGTTTAAAGTACTTGTGTTGGTATAACTGGGATCCTACATACTAAATGTATGATACTCTTAAATTGAGATATCAGGCTCCATTGATCTTGTTTTTAATATTTAGAAATCTATGAACAGTCATGAATTAATTAAATGTTATGTTTGATATTAAAATCAAAAGCACCTTGTTTAACTTAAAACCAGAAACTTGAGATTAATGGAAATTTAAGTGTTTGTTTCACTTCTTGATGGCATTAATATTCATAGCAAATCAAACTGAAATATGAAGAATGAGACAGTGAGTTTATTTAGCAGGTGTGCAGTTTAGCACAGAGTTAATCAATTAGACAATGTAACAAAGATTAGTTCATTGTTGAACAACTAAAGCTTCAGTGAAATCATGTGACCAGAGTTTCCTCCCCTTCGGACACAATATAAATCTCTGGAAGCTGATTTCTCTTTACTCTTCCTGCCTTGACAGCCTCACTGAACATCGTGAAGCGTAGTTCTGTGTCTGACTGCACAGGTAGGAAAACCTTCTAATTTTCACGGCTCGATTACAAACTGAGACATTTACTTGTTTTGTGCACATTTTTAAATAAATACTTAAACAGCTGTTTAACAATTAGTTGAACATGAATATAGATGGTTACATGAGTAGTTGCACTTTCTCCATTATGATTTTCCTAAATATTGTACATGAATTAGTTTTGAACAGATAGGGCTGGTAAGTAATTCACAGTGTGCCTGATGTGAGATTAACGACACTCAAACATTAAAACTATTTGAGAAATAACAGTAATAATAACTATTGTCTTTGGTTAGTTGCAAAACCTGTTTCAACCCCGACTGGAGTGAACATCACAACTTCATCATCATGCAAAGAATGTAAGTAGGAAAAACATCGGTTTATTTTTTACAAATAAAGTTTACATTTTCACTGATCACACCAAGGACAAGTTTTCAGTAGCATTCTGCAAATGTTACCTTATTGTTTATGTGTAATAAGAGGAAAATAAGTAAAAATATAAGAAGAATTCAGCTTCTGTAAATTTAGAAAATTTTGAGGTCAAAACATTCATCCTGTAGCTTTTTGTGCACAACTTTATCCAGCATTAGTTAATCAGGTTCATATGCACAGCCTGTGAAAGAAAACCTCTAATTTAAATCAGACACAAATAAGTAAATGTTAAAATTATGGAGTTTGCAACATTATGCTCAGTGCAGCAGCAGGTGTTAGTAGACAATGTAAATACCTGCAGAATATTTATGGTGATGCAATAAATACAGCCAGATTCTTCCCATTTCTGACCACCTTTGTGCCAACTTTGCATTTCAAATTATTCAATAACTTTCTATCATTTTCTCTGCATATTCTTTTCATGTATTAGGCAAACACACTTAAAGTCAAATAAATTAGGAATTCTGTAGATTAAACTATTTTTATGTTAAAAAATGCATAAAACAAATTCTTGGTTGACTTTCCCATATTTTAAATAACTGTCTAATAGCCTCTAATCCAATTGAATTATGGTAGCTTTTTACAATTAAACAAATAAATGCACTGACTGAAACTACCACTGAGAAAATGATCAGACCACATTAATTTGGAAAGTATTTCCATTTCAATAGCAAATATTTTCTGCTCATTTAACTGGACCTGGTGCAGCGTGTTCCCAAAGTGTTGTTTCTGGTCTCTGAGTTGCATTGAGCCCAACTCATGATACTGTAGCTTAACTTTAGCAGAGCGCTAACATCTAACATAATTGAGTCAACATAAAGTCATATTTGGGGTGTGTTGTTCAGTTCAGGAAACACTTTAGCGACTTCAGGCTTTCATGTTTCATCAGTTTTCCACTTTGATGAGAAAATCAGCGTACAGCTTGTTGTTCTTCATTTTCTAGCATAATTTAGCGCAGAAGACGTGTGTGTTTAGGTTCATCCTCAAAACCAGGTCCAGCCTGAAACAAACAATAAGGGCTGCAGAGAAGCTAACCTGCCCTCCGTCCAGGACAGGTCAAGAGTCAGGAAAAGGGCAGTTAATCTCTGCAGACCCCACACATCCTGGACACAAACTGTTTAGACTGTTACCTTCAACCTTTCTCTCTGAGTTAGCTTTGCCTGGTTCTGGTGACCTTCATTTGTAGTGGTCAAACAGGAATGCGAGTTGTGAGGGCAGGGAAAACATGCAGTAAAGGTCAACAGGTCGAGTCTTGAACCTGTGAGGCCTCGGCGAGAACCAAGGCCTCTGTGTTTGGGTCTCATGCTTTACATTCTTAAGGTTTTTTGGGCTTTATTTGAAGTTTCTCAGACAGGAAAGCAGGTAATGACTGAGAGGGAAGACATGAAGGAAAGGTTTGCAGGTTGTGCTTGACCCCTCCACCACCACAGCACCAACATATTTACATTTAAAGTGTTTTTTGAGAGTGAAATCAAACCAAAATGAAATTCAGTTTTTGTACTAAAATCTGGTGAGATTTTCATGGAATAAAAAAAACTTTAATGTGAGATTTGCTGCTGTTTAAGATGCTGCAAAATTAATTATATGCTCATTCATACTCATCAGCAAGTTGTCATATTTTATCAGTCACCCTCAAGTGGAGCCTCCTTTGGATAATTACCCTTTTTGTCAAGGGTTTCATCATCTAGTGCCACACAAGGGTGTAAAACTATCAACTTGTGATATTTCTGTTTGCTGCCATCTGCTGGTGGTTCTGAGATACTGAGGAAATGGAACAAATTCTTTAAACGTTGCAACAGCACTATCTTATGTTTGAACCAATCACCAAGATCTACCATACATTAAACTCAAAGCCGTCTTTTAACAGTGGAGCAATTTTCTGCATATTTCCTGTCAGGGCAGAGATTTGACTAGACCACTTCAGAACATTATTATGACTTCTAATCAGAAGAAACCCATTGGTCACATTAAAAGAGTTTAACCTAAATCTGCCAGGGGTACAAACAATTTTGGGGCAGCCAGTATATTTCTGCTTAAAATAAAACCCCAACATCTGCCCTTCTTACATCTATAAGGGGTAAATTATTGATTTTTTCTACAGGAATTTCTCCACCAAATACAAGGATGTCATCTCTAAAAGTCTTCTGATCCAACCAGGATCTCCTGCTATCTACCAGCTAAAGCTAAAAAAGGAGGAGCTTGGACCTCTGACAAAAGTAACCTTGGGTAAAAAGAACATCAGCAAGATAAACAAAATCATCTTACTTGTTGGAGAATCAGGGGCTGGAAAATCAACCCTGATCAACACGATGGTCAACTACACCATGGGAGTTAAGTGGGAGGATAAAATCTGGTTTCAGATTGTAGAGGAGGACGGGAGGAGTCAGTCTGACAGTCAGACATCAGACGTGATTGTGTACGAGATCTTTGGATTTGAAGGTAAAACTATGCCGTTCTCCCTGACCATCATCGATACTCCTGGATTTGGATTGAATATGACGCAATAGTCAGTCACAGATTGTTTGACTTGTTTCGATCAGAAGACGGAGTTCATGAGATTCATGCAGTGGGTTTGGTGATGAAGGCTACAGATAATCGTGTTAGTGACAGGTTATCATATGTCCTGAACTCAGTGATGTCTCTTTTTGGAAGAAACCTTGAGAACAACATTGTTGCTCTTCTCACTCACTCAGATGGACAGAGACCCAGAAACGCCATCGAAGCCCTTCAACAAACAAAAATTAAATGTGCCAAAAATGAAAAGAACCAGCCTGTTCACTTTCTGTTTGATAACTGCCAGAATGAAGACCGAACAGAAGAAGACGACGCAGAATTCCTGCAAATGGCAGACAAAATTTCAGACAAAGGAATGAGAGCACTCACAGGATTCCTGGAAAAAACTGCACCTACAAGACTGATGACCACTGCTGAAGTTTTGAATGAGCGCATCAGCCTGATATCCTCTCTCCAAAACCTCCAGGACAGAATCCAACTGACTGAACAGAAAGAGGTGGAAATTAATAAAACCCTAGAAGCTATCAGGAAACATTCAGAGGAAATGAAGAAGAATAAAAACTTCACTGTAGAAATTACAGAAGTCTACAAGGCGAAGGAACCTACTAAAGGTAAAAAGTTGATGAGGCTTAGTTATTTTGAAAAAGCTGTGTGCTGCACAGTCTGTGAGGAAAACTGTCACTATCCTGGATGTACACTTGTTCCGAGTCCGCAACACTGCGAGGTGATAAAGAGAGGCCGCTGCACTGTCTGCACTGGGAAGTGTCCTGCATCGGCTCATGTGAGAGAGGCCTGGAGATATGTCAACAAGACCAGAAGAGTTCAGTGGACTGTGAAAGCTATGGAAGAGAAGTATATGAAGAACAAGGCTGACTGTGAGAAGAAGTTAAGTCTTTTAGAACATATGCAAAAGGAATTGAAGGAACTTTCAACAGAGAAGTCCCAACTTGTTGAAGAAGCTTCAAACATGTGGTCAGACTGGAGCAGATCGCCCTGAAGGTTGATTCAGTTTCTACATTTTTGTACTTGGACTTTCTGATTGAGAAGATGAAAGAAAATGGAGATCGAGCGAAGGTGCAGAAGCTGGAGGAGATCAAGAGCAGACAGGATGAAGGAACTAAATTAGCTCTGCAGTATGTGTGTGGTAAAATGACAGACACAACGTAATGAACAGAAGAGAAACATACTGACACCTTGAACATCAATACACAACCCTGGCCAAAACAAATGTGAAGCCTGCTGTAGATGTCTTCTTTAGAAACTGATATAAATAGTTTCCTATAATTCAAACAACACTATGTAACCCTCCATATATTTTACTTCATTATTATTGTACAGTGCATGTGGGAAGCATTCACTACACTGTGTTTACCCAAAGCTGTGAATACTTATGTAAATGTGATTCATTGGTTTTCTAATATTAATGCATTTACAAAACTTTTTATAAAATGTCCAAAGTCTATTGATGGGGCATTTGTGTAGAGTTTGAAGAAGGAAACTAATAATATTTGGGAAAAGGCTGCAATAATAATCTGGAAACAGTTAAGGGCTTTCTATACTTTCCAGATGGACAGTAATGACTAAACCTAAAAAGTTTAAGTTTAGTTTTTACAACATGAGAAAACTGTTTTCTTAGCAAACTTTATTTCTGTAAATATGCTAATTTTAATCAATAGATTTTCTTGTAGTTTTCCCTAACAGATTACAGTGAATACATTTCTGATGTGTCATTTAAAGGGATGGAGAACCGTTGAATGCATTAAATCTCTGAGCTGTGAAGTTGGTTAAGATGTTTGTACAGCCTGGAGTCTGATCAGACAAGCCAAGTCAGAACTTGTTAAAATGCTTTACAAACATTTTCTTTACAGTTCAAGATATGTTAATATGATATAAAATTATTGTAATCAATTTTCTTGGTTGTACAATTGACTGGCTTGGTAAAGTGAATCTGTCTTTCTTTGGCTTTGAATAAAGGAATATTTGTTGGATAACAGGCATTGGTTTCTTAGTGTTGCATTTCATCGACATAGTTTATTTATATTATACAGAACAAAATGCTTTAATCGTGAGAAACCAGTTTGTACCTGGGTGGAAGGAGAAATCATTAAAGGATAAAGAAACATTTAACACTTTAGAGGAAAACAATAGGAATGCAGGTTTAAGTTTAACTGGCATGTTCCCTGTAGAGTATTAGAAAAGAAGATTGTCAAGACTAACACTTTAACTACTTTAGGGAAAAATAGCTACCTGGATGGGCCTTTAATTGGATGTTGTCTCCAAACAATGTCTCCCATTAAACTCTATCAAAAATACAATTACACTTTGTATTTTTGTTTATTTTTTGTTACTCTTCCTATATGTACCAAAGATCAAAGGTCCTTTGAGCAAGTTTGTGCTTTTTCTTTTGCAGGATCGAGAATCCTACTCTCACAAAACTGATTTCCACGAGTGACTTAATCTCCTCAGGACATCCAAAGATCTATCAACTGAAAACAGAAACGAAGAAGTTTGGAGCTCTGTCCAAAGTGACTTTTGGTACAAAAGACACTAAGCAGATTAATAAAACCATCTTACTTGTTGGTGAAACAGGGTCAGGAAAATCCTCTTTGGTCAATGCTGTTTTCAACCATGTAATGGGAGTTCAGTTTGAGGATGGGGTCTGGTTTCAGATCGTAGATAGGCAAGAAGGTGAAACACCAGATGTGATCATATATGAGATCTGTAGTTGTGAAGGTAAAATTCTGCCCTATTCGATCACCATCATTGATACTCCTGGATATGGAAGCAGCAAAGGAATCGAACAAGATGGCGTCGTCATTGACAGGATGCGGACCTTGTTTGAGACAGAAGACGGTGTTCAGATACTTCATGCAGTGGGTCTGGTGATGAAGGCGACCGATAACAGACTAAGTGACAGATTGATGTACATCTTTGATTCGGTGATGTCTCTGTTTGGAAATGACATGGAGAAAAACATTGTGGCTCTCATCACTCACTCCAATGGAAGAACACCTAAAAATGCTCTTCAAGCTCTTGAAGCTGCAAACCTCAGATGTGCAAAAGATAAAAACAATCAACCAGTTTATTTCTTGTTCAACAATCAGCAGAACGAAGATCACACAGACGAAGCAGAATACTTTACCACAGCTCAAAGAATATCAGACAAAGGAATGCGGGAGTTTACGGCCTTTGTTGAAAAAATGTCACCTCAAAAACTGAAAACAACAACAGAAGTGATGAATGAACGCATCAGACTGACAGCCTGCATCCAAAAACCTGCTGGACAGAATCGGGCTGACTGAACAGAAGCAGACAGAAATCAAACAGATTCAGGAAGGACTGAAGATGCATGAAGAAGAGATGAAGGAAAAAGAGGTCACTATACATGTTGATGAGCCCTATGTTACTAGAGAACCTATCAAAGGTGGACAGAAGTGGCTAATCTTCTACCAAGGAGCGGTGACCTGTCCTGTCTGTAAGGAAAACTGCCACAAAGACGGATGCACCAAGACCTGGCTTCCTGAGTTCTGTGAGGTGATGAGAGGAGGCCGCTGCACTGTTTGCTCCAGAAAGTGTCCTGCATCAGCTCATGTTAAAGCAAAGTGGATATACAAGATCGAAACAAGGAGAGTGGAGAAGAAAATACCAAAGATGAAAATGACTCTGAAAATAAAACAAAGTGTGAGGAGCAGACACACTCTCTGGAAAACCTTGAAAAGGAAAAGCAGCAACTTCTGGAACAAAAGTTCAAACTTGTGGATGAGGCCTACCAACATGTCATAAGACTGGAGCAGATTGCTCTCAAGGTGGATTCAGTGTCTATTAATGTCCACTTGGACCTCCTGATTGAGAAGACTAAAGAAAAGGGAGACCAAAGGAAAGTCCAGAAACTGGAGGAACTGAAGAGGAAAGTGGATGAAGGAACCAAAGCAGCACTGAGATACAAAAATGCTTCTCAAGTATAGTTTATGAAGAGAAATACACTGCTCAAAAAAATAAAAGGAACACTCAAATAACACATCCTAGATCTGAATGAATGAAATAAATATGAAAATAATTTCCACCTGTTGTCTATTCCATTTGCACAACAACAGGTGATATTGATTGTCAATCAGTGTTGCTTTCTAAGTGGACAGTTTGATTTCACAGAAGTTTGATTTACTTGGAGTTATATTGTGCTATTTGCAAGACGACAACTCTGCCACACAGCCACAGTTGCCCACAGTTGCTAAAGTTAATGTGGTAACCTGAGAGAAAAGATAATGCAAGCTAATATTATTGCAGCGCCTATGCCTTGAATGGCAGTGACTGATTTGCAAGGGAAGTCAGTCACTGCTGGATTTATGCATTGCTATGGGCAGGCCCCAATAAAAATTGAGATGAAAATACTAGTTTAGTTTTTCAAAAGTTTATTTTATGTGTTTGGTTTTATTTCAACATTGTTTTGAACTCTCACACAGGTGTGTATTTCTGCCCATTTTAGGACATTGTCTTGACTTCCATTCACTTAGTAGCTTCATCTCTCACACACACACACACACACACACACACACGTTATGCAATAAAATTAATGTTAAGAACAAAATTCACTCAAAATCTCAGAAAAATATGAATATTTTAATTATATTTCTCACATAACCTGTCAGTTTTTTGTTCATCAGTACTTGTATATTGCCTGTTATTCGGTCATGTTCATTATTTATTGTTGCTATCGTAAATTGGTATTTGTGTTAATGGTTTTCTTGACTCTAAGCCTGAACATGAGTTTCTGTGGACCAAAAATAGATGAATAAATGTCCAACAAACATCTTGACTAACTGGACCACTTCTTCTTGGTCCCTGTTAAAGAGGAGATAGCAGCATTGCCTTCAGCTATGATTTTGTTGTTTGCTATAATTAACAGTAAAAATCATTAACAAAATACTCACTGATGCATTGTCATTCTTGAAAATTTGTCATTTTTTGGCTCTTTCTGGATCAGATGCTGACCACCAAACATCTCAGGGTCAAGTTGTGCTTCACAAAAATGGTCCATTTCAACATCACTGCTGTGAATCTATGTTGTGTTTGGTGGAAATGAGTTGCTATTAAAGCTATTTTTAGATACTTTTGCTCACTGTGACGGAGGAGCCGTCACGATTGGAGAGTCCCTGTTAGCAAACATGCACAATTCTAAACTTACCTGTTTCTTTTCCTTTTAGTTTGGATTGAGGCCATTCATCGTCGGTGCACACACGGTGTTTTCGTTTGACGTTCATTCTAATCGGTTATTCCAGGTAGATGTTTTTCCGGTTTTCTTTTGGGTGAAGTTGTTTCCGGCTTGGAGGCGGAAACAACTTCACCCAGGAGCCGGGAGCCAATTATGTGATGTGGCATCATCACAATGTGCTGGTTGTTTTTGTTTTTTGTTTGGGTGTATTTTGATTGTAAATTTATTTATTTTTCCTTCCTTATTATTATTTTGTATATTTCAAGGATTTGAGTTAGAAATAATTGTTTAGTTTTGTTTAGTTTGATGGGACTTCCTCTGGGCGGAGCCTGCAGCTATAAAAGCAGGGCTCTGTTTCACAGAGGGCAGTCTGCACCTGGACTCTAGAGGTGTCACATTGGAGGTGATGAACTGGGATTTGAAGGTACTGCTGTGCTGTGTTGATTTTTAACTCATTTTGGACATTTTTATAAGTATCCTTCATCGACCACCTATTATTCACTGTTTTGATAGAAAATAAAATTTATTAAGATAATCTCTGGCCTTGGTCCGTCAATCTTTATGTGTGGTGGCCCAAGTCATAAAAGAACCCCGTCACACTCACCAAACATTTATTTGTGCATAACTTTGACACAGCTCCTCTCCTGACGGCCTCAGCTTGCTGTCCCTCCGATCCAGCTGTCCCAGACTTCCTAACTCTGGCAGTGTGACAGTCAGTCCGTTAAGCAGAGAGGGAGATATAAAATTGTTTGTTGGACCAAACAAAGCAATAATCCAACTGAAACAATACAGTATGAATGACATGAGGCTGTTTTTGTAGTTTCATATTCTGAACATCCTTTAATAATATATTACTACCCATTATGGAGATCACTTGCAGGATATGTTTATTCTAGGAAAGTCTACTATATACAAGTTCCAAAGAGCCTCACCTCCTTTATTTGTTATACAGATGTACCCTTTCTGCAGATATCTAGTGAAGGTTTGGCCTTTAGGCAATATTTGTTCCAATTACAATTACAAGAGACTGCAGAGGAATTAGATTTTACCACAAGGCTCAACACTCAAACAATGAGGAATTGGAATCCTGATATTCTGCTGATCATCACTGCTGATCTGTATGTGCACAAAGCACAATACATTTAAGAAAGCACTAACTTATGGAGGACACCCCAGGTCCCTGACAGCCCATTTAGTTAGTCCACCAATAAAAGGAAGTGCAGCAACAATAATATTGCTAAGCCTCTGCTGCTGATATAACACTGTGTCATGCTAACTCTCACTGTTTTGCAGCATCAACAGTACTGCTGTTTTTATACTTTTCGGTTTTGCACTTTTTATTAAGAATGTTTTGATATTCTTATGCCATCGTTAAGTCTATTGAGAAATCCAAACTTTCAGGCTTGTTTTTCTCCCGTTGCGTGTTACCGTGTTACCTCCGTTCCATCACACCGAGGCTTTTGCTCTATTCGCATTCATAGGTGACTTGATCCTGGATTGAGTTACCTGGTGGATCTCTCCATTTCAGAGACTGAAAACCCTGAGTATAACAGGTTTATTCAGTGTCAATCTATTACAATATATTTGTAATATTCTGAAGGAATTTATCTTTAGAAAATAATTGTTTTAATGATTAGCTATTTTATCATTTAAAAATCTGTCTCCAAGTAGTAGGAAGTGAAGGTATTGCCTTTCAAGAGTGAATTTACTGTTATCCCTAATTGTTTACTGTCTTTTTACCTTTGTACATTTTACTTTGATAGGAGGTGTAAGAACTCTGTGTGCGTCAGACAGGCACTAATTCAGATCTCTCATCAATTGAATCTTCCTCTGTTAGAAGGAATAGGCAACTCCGCAGATGCAGCTTCGAAGGTTTATTGTAGACTGACAAGCATCGATGAATATGGGATGAAAGGTGGTACAGTAGATGAGTTTATGTATGTGTGTGTGTGTGTGTGGTTATATCATATAGAACGCACACAGGTTTTACACAAACAGGATAAAAAGGGATTGATGGTGGATGTCACCCGCAGACGCCACTCCTTACAACAGTAACACAGGAACATGAGATCAAAAAACTAGCCCAGCTATGTGCAACGATAACAAGCAAAGGAAAACACAGATGCACCATGGGTAATGTAGTTGTACCAGAACGGACAGACTTTTAACAGGAGGTCTTGTTATAGAATTTCTCAGTTCAAGTAATGTTAGCCAGTCTTACTGAGGTCCAGATAACTGCAGTTAGCTCAGCTTGGTCTTTAATCACCATTTATTTTAAATGATCATATGGTTATGGTGTGTGTAACAAACACACTGAGAACTTCTTGCCAGGACCATGTTTGTTCAGAATAATATTTATCAAACATATGAAATTCTTCTTATGTCCAGTCAGGATTTTTAATCTCATTTGCATATCTATCAAGATTAGAATTTTTGAATACTTGTTTGATGATTTGTAGGCCAATCTTTAAAGTTTTTGGAACTTGCTCCTCCTCATATAGTGTGGTAGAAGAGCCTGATCAATAACAGCTGCATCTGATCAGCCAGCAGGGAACCGTAGCTCTGGGACTCCCTCTAGTGGACAACTGTAGGAATGACAGGCCCACCCAAGGCCCAAAGCCAAAACTCCCAACAAATTCTGTCTCCTGCCATCCAAGACAAACACAGGGCTTTAGGAAAATTATTCAGCTTTTCAGTTGTAAAGTGGATTTTGACTTTAATAGTTTAATAATAATTAATTTAATACTTTGTGCCATGACTTGATTAAAAATGGCACTATGTCTTGTTATCCTTGTGTTTGCTCTTAAACCTCCAAACAAAAATATGACATTTCTAATGATGAGCAGAAACTCAGCGCTCAGAAAGGACCTGTCAGAGCCGACACAAAGGCGTTTGGGACATCCCACTTCTGGAAACTTGGGACTATAGAAACCTGGCTTTGATATATTTTCTTGTTTTTAATATATAATGTCTTGTTCTTCATAGGTATGTTTAAGCCCCTCCTACAGCCAGTACTGATCCTTTATCATCTAACACTGCAGGCAGGTTCATCGGGGCTGCTGGTGCCGACCTCCAGCAGTCAGTGGACTCGAGATTCGCCGTGGCCGCCAGCCCATCACAGGCTCCACTGTGCAGTAAAATATTATAAATCATATCTCAAACACTGTCAGGAAGCTGGAAAATGTATACATTTATACATTGAAATTATTACGTGGAGATGGGAGGATTTTATAATTCTTCTGATGATTCTTTCACTTTGCATTTTGTAAATGTATATCCAGTTTTAAGACATATCCAATATTTTCATCAGGATTTCCTTTGGGTTATTCATTCAGGACATTCCTCTGTTATCAACCTTTAACAGCTTTGAAATGGACACCTGCATGTGCATAAATAAGGAGCTATAGATAAGGAACTATATGTATGCAGAGCATTTACTATTTACCTGACCACATTCGACTACATCTGTGGTCCCCAAAGTGTGGGGCGCCCCCTGGGGGACGCAGGAAGCAGTACGGATCAATGAAAAAAGACAGTTACACAAAGTGTTTCACTGTAAAGATGGTGTGTAGTGTGTTTTGCTGCCAACTGAAGTGTGAAAAAAACTTCAGTGGAGTTTGAAACCAAAATAGGTGTAAAGTTTATGTCTGGTGAAACGATATGCACAGTTGATTTTTTCCAACCAGTGGTAAAGTTTTTCCGCCTTGTGGCGCAAGCGGTACAATAAAACCCTATGAATATTATTGTAATCCACAGAGGGGCCAGAAATCTTTGGGAACCTCTGGACTAAGTGATGATCTAACAAAAATACATTGAACAATTTTTACACAGATTTTATTCAGACTCCAAAAACCCACAATAAACAAAATGTGAATGAATGAATCAGTTGGATTCAAAGACGTAACAAATTATTTCTAATGGTTTTAAAATATGTTGAGTAAGTAAATATGGTAAGGCGTGTGTGTGTGTGTGTGTGTGTGTGTGTGTGTGTGTGTGTGTGTGTGTGCGTGTGTGTGTGTGCGTGTGTGCGTGTGTGTGTGTGCGTGTGTGTGTGTGTGTGTGTGTGTGCGTGTGTGTGTGTGTGTGTGTGTGTGTGTGTGTGTGTGTGTGTGTGTGCGTGTGTGTGTGTGTGTGTGTGTGTGTGTGTGTGCGTGTGTGTGCGTGTGACACTTTGTGTAATAATTTCCAGTATGAACACCAAGTCCTTTAGATATGCTTAATGCTATGCTAGCATATATTTTTTCAGCATATCTTGTACATTTGATTAATTTCTGTCATCCATTTAACAGATTTTACATCAAGTATTGTTAAATTAAAAACCTAAAGACAAATAAACTGTACTTCTGATTTTAAAATCCTGTATTTTTATCTCAACCTGTAAACTTTACTGACAGGCAATAATCCCTCCACCACATATTGAAGGCAACGTATGATGAACATTTCTGAACCAGTGGGTTAAACTTCTGGATGTTTCCCATGAATGTTTTCACAAATGTCTTTCTCTTCATAAACTATACTTGAGAAGCATTTTTGTATCTCAGTGCTGCTTTGGTTCCTTCATCCACTTTCCTCTTCAGTTCCTCCAGTTTCTGGACTTTCCTTTGGTCTCCCTTTTCTTTAGTCTTCTCAATCAGGAGGTCCAAGTGGACATTAATAGACACTGAATCCACCTTGAGAGCAATCTGCTCCAGTCTTATGACATGTTGGTAGGCCTCATCCACAAGTTTGAACTTTTGTTCCAGAAGTTGCTGCTTTTCCTTTTCAAGGTTTTCCAGAGAGTGTGTCTGCTCCTCACACTTTGTTTTATTTTCAGAGTCATGTTTCATCTTTGGTATTTTCTTCTCCACTCTCCTTGTTTCGATCTTGTATATCCACTTTGCTTTAACATGAGCTGATGCAGGACACTTTCTGGAGCAAACAGTGCAGCGGCCTCCTCTCATCACCTCACAGAACTCAGGAAGCCAGGTCTTGGTGCATCCGTCTTTGTGGCAGTTTTCCTTACAGACAGGACAGGTCACCGCTCCTTGGTAGAAGATTAGCCACTTCTGTCCACCTTTGATAGGTTCTCTAGTAACATAGGGCTCATCAACATGTATAGTGACCTCTTTTTCCTTCATCTCTTCTTCATGCATCTTCAGTCCTTCCTGAATCTGTTTGATTTCTGTCTGCTTCTGTTCAGTCAGCCCGATTCTGTCCAGCAGGTTTTGGATGCAGGCTGTCAGTCTGATGCGTTCATTCATCACTTCTGTTGTTGTTTTCAGTTTTTGAGGTGACATTTTTTCAACAAAGGCCGTAAACTCCCGCATTCCTTTGTCTGATATTCTTTGAGCTGTGGTAAAGTATTCTGCTTCGTCTGTGTGATCTTCGTTCTGCTGATTGTTGAACAAGAAATAAACTGGTTGATTGTTTTTATCTTTTGCACATCTGAGGTTTGCAGCTTCAAGAGCTTGAAGAGCATTTTTAGGTGTTCTTCCATTGGAGTGAGTGATGAGAGCCACAATGTTTTTCTCCATGTCATTTCCAAACAGAGACATCACCGAATCAAAGATGTACATCAATCTGTCACTTAGTCTGTTATCGGTCGCCTTCATCACCAGACCCACTGCATGAAGTATCTGAACACCGTCTTCTGTCTCAAACAAGGTCCGCATCCTGTCAATGACGACGCCATCTTGTTCGATTCCTTTGCTGCTTCCATATCCAGGAGTATCAATGATGGTGATCGAATAGGGCAGAATTTTACCTTCACAACTACAGATCTCATATATGATCACATCTGGTGTTTCACCTTCTTGCCTATCTACGATCTGAAACCAGACCCCATCCTCAAACTGAACTCCCATTACATGGTTGAAAACAGCATTGACCAAAGAGGATTTTCCTGACCCTGTTTCACCAACAAGTAAGATGGTTTTATTAATCTGCTTAGTGTCTTTTGTACCAAAAGTCACTTTGGACAGAGCTCCAAACTTCTTCGTTTCTGTTTTCAGTTGATAGATCTTTGGATGTCCTGAGGAGATCTGAACACATTTGGAGATCAATTTTGACAAAGAGTAATTCTTCGTCCTGTAAAGAAAAAGAGTACAAACTTGCTCAAAGAACCTTTCATGTTTTGTACATGTTTCCTTAGTGAACTAAATGTCTGAAGTCAAAACAAAAAGTAACAAAAAACCAACTAACTTAAGTTTCTGATATTGCAAAGTAGATTATAAAGCAATTTAATCTAGAGCGAGGTATTATTGCATACAGTATTTGAGACAAAATCCCACCTATGAATGTATTTTCTATATTAGAATTTAGTTTGGGTCTAAAAATTTCCCAGCCCAGATATTTCCCAATGATATTGTGTCAGAGCTCAATTAAAGCACTTAATCCAGACCTCTGACTTTGCACTCTGCTTGCTTATTACTATAACTTCCCCTATTTTTAGCACTTATTTAACATCAAGCATATAATTTTGTCTTGACCACATCCAAATTTCTGGTATGTGTCAAACTTTATATTGCTCTCTAAACTCTACTCCAGAAAGAGTAACATGGGTATTGCTTTCGTATTGACCCAGTCCGTGAACGTCTGCATGTAGTTTTAGCATTGGCAGTGGAGGAAGTGAAGGCAGCCATTCAGGCCATCTTGAACACATTTTCAAATATCGAATCAACATAACACATGCCTAGTTTGGATGTCTTTGCAATTTGTGTGTTAGTGTCGAACTGGGTATAATTTAAAACTTCATCAGAGTCAACATCTCCAGGAAGCAATAATTTCACAGTAGCTGAGAGCCCATATCCTCTGAATGAAGGAATGCATTGAAATAAGGGGCTAGTTTTACCAGGCTATGTTTAATTAATAAATTTCTATTTTTCCTCTTCTGGGATCTGAAAACAATTATTGCAGTTTAATGACTCTTCTGTTCACATACGCACTGCTAGCAATTTTAGCAAGATTAAATCATATTGTATGACAATTTACTTTTTAATGTTTCTGCTTCATTTTTTTCTTCTGTTTGAATTTGTTTGGTAATATTCATTGAAGTAAAGCAATGAAGAATGGAATTGGTTTATTTGTAATGAACACTGAAAGCTCGTACAAGCTGACTAGCCGCAGTCTACACCTTTTCAAACTAAACAACCATTAAATAATTTCTGTTTGACTTAATTTTCAATCTTACTGGTCGGAGTTGGTGTTGCTTTACTGGAACAACTATCATTTCATGTGTTTGAGATGTAATAAACTATCTTAAATATTCTGAAAATACAGCATTTACTTTGAAATAGTTTAAAAGTAAGAAATCAACACAAACAATCTAGTACAGATTCCTTTATTCACCATCAAAGAAAAATATTATTCACAAATTCATCTTAAATATTCTCAGTTAACAAGTCAAATCTGTCCATAGTACAAAGAAAATTGAATATGATTATAAATGCAAGCAAGCAACAAGTAATTCCACACATCACCACTTCAGGTATTTCCTGCTGTGCTAAAAACAAAGATGTCCTCACATAGCATAACCACTATCATCTTAATAGATTTTATTTTCATATTGTTGTATGAAAGTGCTTATTGCACAAAAAATAAATATATGAAACAAATAACTATGTCAATTAATTAAATCCCTTTCTGATTACCATGACTCCTACAGGCATCACTTTTTAAAAAGCTTTTCAATTAGTTCTGAGCTGGTTCATCTGATCAGAACTAGTGTTGTACAAATACTTTTACCAAACTTGACAGTTTTATAGTTTCAATGCAATCAACACTTCTCTACTTCTACAAATAAGACAGAAAAAATATATTATCAAAGTTTGAGATTCTTACTTTTCAATCACATCAAAACCAGTTTAGTGTTTAGTATAATGCAGAAAGTTGAAGCTTGAATTATATTAATTCAGCTGCAGGATTACCTAATAAAACCATCATGCCATCACTTTATGACAATGTAACAACTTTGTGGCTGAATTTTCTTCTGGAGCACATCTATATAGCCAGCAGTAAACTGCATTATAGAAGTATCAGCTTGAGATAAAATAATACTGAAAGACTGCTGATAATATTTATGCAATCAACTGATTGGATTTGAATATTGTACCATGTTTGTACAAAGCTGAACATTAACCCTGACCCCAAGCCAACAGAGACCAGAAAACCATCATGAATTCAAAATAATGTTGAAGGTAAAACAATTAAAATAGCTCTTGTGCACTCTTTGAGTTATGGAGTCAAATATGGATGTTTAGAGCTTTATTTTGATTTATTGTAAATGTTTTCACTGTTCTATCACTTTGAAGTACTTATTTAAAGTAAGCATATTATTATTATTATTATTATTATTATTATTATTATTATTATTAGGCCCGAGCAGCTAAGCGCTGCGAAGGCCTATTGTTTTCCTACTGTTTCTTATTATTATTATTATTATTATTATTATTATTCTTCCACCCAAATGAATTGGCTTTTTGAGGGCTTTATCATATTCAAAAACTCACCAAACTTGGCGGACGCGTAAAGGGAGTTTCAAAATTTTGTATTTTAAGGTCATTGCAAAAATCCCATAAGAAATGGCTCAATAGCGCCACCTAGAAATTTTCAAAGGACCCTTTGCTATTCACTTACTTTATCCTAGAGACATGAAATTTGGTACACTTGTAGAGCTCCCCAGGACGCTCAAAATTTACAATTAATGTCATAGTGCAAGTATCACAGGAAGTCGGCCATTTTGGATTGAAGGTCCAATTTTGAGGCCATTTTTGCCGTTTACAGCCTTCGTATTTGATCGAACTCCTCCTAGGGATTTCGATTGATCGGCTTCAAATTCGGTCAGTCTGTTCATAAGGCATGTCCCATCTAAAGTTATCAAAACTGTGAGTTTTTGAGAATGCTGAAGGGGGTTTAGCAGGGGTCAAAGTTCACCTACTCGCCATAAAAACATAAACTGCTATATCTCCTACACAGAAACTCACAGAGGCACCAGAGTTACTGTGATTAATCATCATTAGCTGCCCTACAATACCATGTGGTCGAATGATGACATCACTTAGACCACGCCCCCTGAGAACAGGAAGTGTCATGTTTTACTGAGAACGGTCGCTATCTCACCCCTTTCACCTCATCAACATGAAACTGTGCCAAGACACAGAGAACATGTTGGTGTGTTGAGGATTCCAACCCCGACCAGCTTCGATGGAGCAGATGGGCGTGGCGGCGTGGCGAAGTGACCTGTAACGCCATCGCCATACGTTTGGCTCTCAATTCCACATTTTCAGGCCCAGCTGCTCCAAACTCACAAGGATGGTCCCTCATCTACTCCCCTACAGGAATCCATCACAATATTTGGTGGGCGTGGCCTAATTTTTCTATAGCGCCCCCTAGAAAATTTTAAATGATCAGCCCCAAGCCATGCTTTAACCTACAATTACAAAACTTTGTACACATTTGTATCATGTCAGGACTTAAAAGAAAGTCTCTTGGAGCCATGGTCTAAACCCCACAGGAAGTCGGCCATTTTGGATTGAAGTTCAGATTTTGACCCCATTTTTGCAGTTTACAGCCTTCCTATTTGATCGAACTCCTCCTAGAGATTTCGATTGATCGGCTTCAAACTCGGTCAGTCTGCTCATAAGGCATGTCCCATCTAAAGTTATCAAAACGGTGAGTTTTTGAGTATGCTGAAGGGGGGTTAGCCGGGGTCAAAGTTCACCTACTCGCCGTAAAAAAAGAAACTGCTATATCTCCTACACAGAAACTCACAGAGGCACCAAACTTTCTGGGATTGATCATCATCGGGTGTCCTACAATACCCTATGGTGGAATGATGACATCACTTAGGCCACGCCCCTGAGAAAAGGAAGTGTCATGTTTTACTCTGAACGGTCGCTATCTGACCCTGTTGACCTCATCAACATGAAACTGTGCCCAGACACAGAAGACATGTTGGTGTGTTGAGGATTCCAACCGCGACCAGCTTCGATGGAGCAGCTGGGCGTGGCGGCGTGGCGAAGTGACCTGTAACGCCATTGCCATACGTTTGGCTCTCAATTCCACATTTTTGGGCACAGCTGCTCCAAACTCACAAGGATGGATCTTCATCCACTCCCCGACTGGAATCCATCACAATATTTGTAGGGTGTGGCCTAATTTATCTATAGCGCCCCTAGAAAATTTTAAATGATCAGCCCCAAGCCATGCTTTAACCTACAATTACGAAACTTTGTACACGTGTGTACCATGTCAGGACTTACAAAAAAGTCTCTTGGAGCCATGGTCTAAACCCCAGAGGAAGTCAGCCATTTTAGATTGAAGTTCAGATTTTGATCCCATTTTTGGGGTTTATAAACCATTTCAGTAATTCGCCACTTGGGGTCAGTATTGCTCCACAAATGAAACAGCAGATAAAAAGGAAGAACAATATCAGTATTTCGCCAGTAGGTGTCAGTGTTCCTCCATCAATGAAAAACAGATCCACGGGCGGATGGGCGTGAAAACTTTGTGAGAGCGTTGCCATGACATTTCTAAAAGGATAGAAATGTCTCAGATAATTTTTTGTTGAATTAAATCATGCAGTAAATGTAGCGTTTTCTTACTTCTTACAAACCATTTCAGTAATTCGCCACTCTGAGTAAGTATTACTCCAACAATGAAATAGAGTGCTTTAGAAACACAGCTGAAAATGATGAAAAATGACGAACTGTAGTACTTCGCCATGTGCATATGATCGGCTGTAAATGACACGTGGATCATCCGACTGACGCCAAATTGGATACGTATCACCTTTGTTGACCTCTAAAGAGAACAACAGCATTGAAATATATTTTCACTCCACTGCGCGTCCTACATTAATCCGCCAGCTATATTTCCTCGCTAAATCAATGAATCTGCACCACATTTTTTGAATCGTCAAGGAGCGCCTCCGAACGCATCAGTGCGTACCGCCTGGTGGACGGGCGCGGAAACTGCGCAACAACTTCTGTGTTAGCACGTGGTCAGCGTTGATGGAAACTGAGCAACAGCTTCCGCGGTGCGGGCGGAGGAGCTGAAAACTGCGTGAGAGCTTCTGTGGTGGCTGACGTGAGGCGACGGTTGCTAGTACCCCGCGGTGGCAATAGGCCGGAGCGGCGCTTGGCTGCGAGGGCCGTTCGAGGCTGCTTGCAGCTTTAATTATTATTATTATTATTATTGTCTTCATTATTGTCACTAGTATTATTGCTACCCCTGAAAGTCCATGTCTTTCAAGTTCATTTTTCTTATGGCCATTCTGCACTAAGACATTCCATGATGAGAGCCAGTATCACATAGAAAACCCTAATTAAAACAGGGTGATCTGCACTACCTCACTGGGAAGTGAGAACTTCCCAGTGAGAACTGGGAAGTGTCTTTGTAGATGGTGTGCAGCATTCCCACTAACTGCACATGCAGTTTTTTGGACTTGTAATTTCACACTCCTTATTTGGCATCATTTAAGCCCAGACCTTTAAAAGATGCCTGAACTAATGTATCTGCTGCCACATTGTGCTAATAATTAAGACTTAGCATACATTTGGATTGGTGTAATTCTGGTTCCAGTGATCCCACATTGTCCACCTAACTTATTTGGACATTATTGACAAATATACAAATACAACAAACATTCCATTGTAAAAGCTTGATCATCTACAGTGTTTACTAACACTTGTGGTTAAATGCTTCTCATAAGTATCATTCCCACCAAATTTATTTACATACATTTTTAAAATAGTCTGTGGTTTTCACTTCAGATGAAAATTTACTAAATACAGCTACTACAGCCTTCCTATTTAGTTTGAGTTCGGGGATATGAATGTTTTGGACTATCTTCTGTTCATTACGTTGTGTCTGTCATTTTACCACACACATACTGCAGAGCTAATTTAGTTCCTTCATCCTGTCTGCTCTTGATCTCCTCCAGCTTCTGCACCTTCGCTCGATCTCCATTTTCTTTCATCTTCTCAATCAGAAAGTCCAAGTACAAAAATGTAGAAACTGAATCAACCTTCAGGGCGATCTGCTCCAGTCTGACCACATGTTTGAAAGCTTCTTCAACAAGTTGGGACTTCTCTGTTGAAAGTTCCTTCAATTCCTTTTGCATATGTTCTAAAAGACTTAACTTCTTCTCACAGTCAGCCTTGTTCTTCATATACTTCTCTTCCATAGCTTTCACAGTCCACTGAACTCTTCTGGTCTTGTTGACATATCTCCAGGCCTCTCTCACATGAGCCGATGCAGGACACTTCCCAGTGCAGACAGTGCAGCGGCCTCTCTTTATCACCTCGCAGTGTTGCGGACTCGGAACAAGTGTACATCCAGGATAGTGACAGTTTTCCTCACAGACTGTGCAGCACACAGCTTTTTCAAAATAACTAAGCCTCATCAACTTTTTACCTTTAGTAGGTTCCTTCGCCTTGTAGACTTCTGTAATTTCTACAGTGAAGTTTTTATTCTTCTTCATTTCCTCTGAATGTTTCCTGATAGCTTCTAGGGTTTTATTAATTTCCACCTCTTTCTGTTCAGTCAGTTGGATTCTGTCCTGGAGGTTTTGGAGAGAGGATATCAGGCTGATGCGCTCATTCAAAACTTCAGCAGTGGTCATCAGTTGTAGGTGCAGTTTTTTCCAGGAATCCTGTGAGTGCTCTCATTCCTTTGTCTGAAATTTTGTCTGCCATTTGCAGGAATTCTGCGTCGTCTTCTTCTGTTCGGTCTTCATTCTGGCAGTTATCAAACAGAAAGTGAACAGGCTGGTTCTTTTCATTTTTGGCACATTTAATTTTTGTTTGTTGAAGGGCTTCGATGGCGTTTCTGGGTCTCTGTCCATCTGAGTGAGTGAGAAGAGCAACAATGTTGTTCTCAAGGTTTCTTCCAAAAAGAGACATCACTGAGTTCAGGACATATGATAACCTGTCACTAACACGATTATCTGTAGCCTTCATCACCAAACCCACTGCATGAATCTCATGAACTCCGTCTTCTGATCGAAACAAGTCAAACAATCTGTGACTGACTATTGCGTCATATTCAATCCCTCTGGTGTCTCCAAATCCAGGAGTATCGATGATGGTCAGGGAGAACGGCATAGTTTTACCTTCAAATCCAAAGATCTCGTACACAATCACGTCTGATGTCTGACTGTCAGACTGACTCCTCCCGTCCTCCTCTACAATCTGAAACCAGATTTTATCCTCCCACTTAACTCCCATGGTGTAGTTGACCATCGTGTTGATCAGGGTTGATTTTCCAGCCCCTGATTCTCCAACAAGTAAGATGATTTTGTTTATCTTGCTGATGTTCTTTTTACCCAAGGTTACTTTTGTCAGAGGTCCAAGCTCCTCCTTTTTTAGCTTTAGCTGGTAGATAGCAGGAGATCCTGGTTGGATCAGAAGACTTTTAGAGATGACATCCTTGTATTTGGTGGAGAAATTCCTGTAGAAAAAATCAATAATTTACCCCTTATAGATGTAAGATGTATAGAAAATAGGCCCAAAATTATTCCTACCCCTGGCAGATTTAGGTTTAATCTTTTAATTTGACCTACAGGAAGCCATAATGTCCTTAAATGGTTAAGTCCGTGTCATGACCTAATATGAAATGAGGTAAGGTTTGGTGTGGTCACAATGAGGCCCTCTATCCTAAAAGACTTGAACCTCAATACAAAGATAAACCATCACAAGGGCCAAGATGCAGAGAGCTGCTCAACCGTTGGAAGAATGGTTTTACTGCTGTAATGCCAAATATTTTTCCATATATTATTATGGATAACTTTTTCAATGCATTTCTTTTAATGGATGGTAAATAAAAATAAAGAATTGTTTTCCACTGGTTTTCTGTTGTTTATGAGAACCTTGTCTCATTTTCTCTGAAAAACAAAGTTCTCTTTTGAACGAAAATCATATTGAAATTAAATCTGCTAATGGTATGAATGATTTTGGGCTTAATTGTAATCATAGAAATATTCATGGTCGGTGCAAATTTTGCTGTAGAATTCACTGAGTACCCTACATAAATTTGGCTCTTTTTCAGTTGAAGCATTTGTTATTTGTACATTTGATACTAAATATACTAATATACTAATTCACTAGTTGACAAAGTTTTTCTGCTATAAAACATTTTATAACTTATGGTTGTATTTGTAAAGTAGAAGCCATGAAAACACAGAACAGGTACCATTGATTAAGATCGTTATAGATCAGATTACCGTGTGAAAGTAACTCACCAAACTTAGAAAAACACTTTCCCACTTCTAAAAGTATTAACTGCATTTAAGATATCCACTGCCAACTTCAGTTCAGTTCAACTTCAGCGCACTGGAAAGAGCTTTTTTAACCTTGAGTTTCTTATCCAATTTTAATGTCACAATGTCTCAGCATGTAGCATAGGGTAGGGTAAATGAATAACGAAATGAGCAAATGTAGCTGAGACATAGTGAGTACTGTAGTCTGTCAACAACAGCACTGGGTGTATGAGACAAAACACTCACTGGCTGTGTAACACTTCAAGAGGTTTGTAGTTAATCTCAATCTAAACTTGGAATGATTTGTGTTTTATATCACACTGGAAGCAGAAGTAAAGATAATTCCTCTGATGGCGTATTCTGTGCTGATGGTTCATTTTGAAGCTTCATGGAGGTTTGCATACGGTACTGTGCAGGACAGGGGTCTCTAACCCTTGTCGTCAAGATCTACAGTCCACAAAGTTTTAGATGCAATCCTACTCCAATCAAATGAATCACTCATCTTCAGGCATTTCCCAATTTTGATGGTATACTGAAGAAGGGTTTCAATCATTTGATTCAACTGTGTTGTAGAGACGATATATCTAACACCTGCAGGACATTAGATCTTGAGGACTAGAGTTGGAGACATCTTATTTAGGTTATAGGAGGACTTCACTACTTTGGTATTAGAAAATATATTTTAGTATTAGAACTATTTATACAAGTTTATCAAGAACAGCTTCTTTTTCATTTTGGTGAGCGAATGCACACTTGTGTTGCATTTAAGTGTGTAACAAGAAAGTTATAAAGATTTTACAAATTTTTCTGGGTATAATTGATTTTACCTGTCAAATAGTCACTGGTTACTCAGGAAGCTACTCAGGTGGTTACTTAGTGTTACCCTAGAGCATCAATAAGAAAGCAAACTAAAGACCCCTACATACTCGGGCATTTCCTGAACCACGCGGACTCTGAGCATACTGTGCATGGACAGTTGGGTCTTCATGCTCAAGTGTACTGATTACCTAAAATTCTGTCGTGACAAACCCCTTTATTTCACACAATTCTAGTGAGAACTAGCAAGTCTGATGAGATATTTGGACACTAGTCCTGTTTCTTCTCTATCGGGGAACCCTCAACACACCAGTCAGTGTGGGACAGAGAATTGCAGTCACATGCCATCCTGCAAAGATGGATAACCGCTGCAGCGCAGCATCCTACTGCAGATCCTACTGACTTGCAGGCTCTATGGTTTTTCTGAACCGTTGTTCAGAAAAAAAAGGTCGGATTCAACATATTGGACCACCTCTGCTCTGCTGCTGGCAAAGAAGTCTGGGATGACATCTTGTTTTTTATTCTTATAGTTCTGCATAACACACCATGTCAATATTTGCATGTATATTGCTAATCTAACCTGTTGATATGAAGCATTTTCATGTGTCTTCCTATAAGGTCTCAGGGACAACTCTGTATCAACTTTTATCATGTTGATGTCAACTGTATGACAATATTAAATCATGTAACCCCTATTCTCAAATTTATCAGCCTGGTGTCACATGAGAACCAGTTTGATGTGAACACTATTTCTACTGGGCAGCTTGCTGTGCGACATCAAGAATGCCTACATAGTTAGAAAAATTATCTTTGTGCGTGTAACCCAGGGTAAACTGCCCTTAATCCTGCCTTTGCTGCTCCATTGGTTAGAGTGATAATCAATCACACAGAGTATTCAGCCAATCATTGCACCTGGAGTGGTTTTTTTTAGGCCTGCTCCAGCTTTTCCCAATCAGGTGTGAGGGGGAGAGCTGGAGACAAAGGAGCTGCAGGTTTGTGCTTCCAAAGAATTAGTTCATCTCTTTGTTATGTACTTTTAAACCTCATAATATAAAAATCATGTAGATCTGGGTATCCAGTGAGCTTGGAGCCATGAAGTTCTCATACAGTGATCTATAAATGGAATTGGTGAGTAATGAACACAATGTTTTGTTGTTTTACATGTTGGTGGTGGTATCCAATGCTAATTGTTCATCAAACATACCATCTAACTTTTTAAATTCAATACATGTATTTAAGATAATGAAATGATGAATGCTGATATCTTTATTTTAAAGATTTGATTGTGGATATGATTGTATTTATTTCTGGATATAACTGAAAAAACAGTCTAGTTAACTAGCAGGATGGTAATTTACTGGACCTGTTTATTTCAATACAGGCCAGGTGACCCTTTTTGGGTTAAGGGATGGTGAGCTTCTGATAACTGGCTGGAGAACCTGAAATTGACTCCATACTGGTCTGGTAGGAGGCTGATGGTCCACAATATTTCCCCCTCCATCTCACTACATAGACACACATCTCATTATTCATCTTGAGATGTGTGTCTTGGATATTTTCCTCTTAAATATCTGGACAAACACATCATGGACTTTTAAATGTGTGTCGGTCAGACGTTGTGCTGACCAGGCGGGGAAAAGTGAAGGACTCTTTGTGCACAATTATATAGAAGATCTACTGCAGTACTGTGTATATGTTGTATTTTTGTTTTTTGTATGTTTTGTCTTGTAATGTTTACTTATTTCCCTCTTTAAAATGCATAGTATTGAAAGCAGTTATTTTGTGTTGTTTTATTGATTACTGACAGCAGCTCCAGTTGATGAATTTAGTCTTCTGATCTCAGATGCTACCTAGTCTTCTTGCTATATTAAACACTGCTATATGCCGACAAGATGTCTGTTTGGAAAAGATATTCAGATCAAGCATTGGTCTGTCATTAGACTTCCAGGTAAATGGCACAGAGGATGCTTCTTTAAAGTCTTTTGATGATGTTCATGTCTTGGAGCAAAAGACTTCAGTCAAGTCTCTGATCTTTGAACTAGTCTGTTTTTTCAAGTTTGTTTATAAATTTGTAGATTTGAAACTATTTTATGGTTTGTAATGTTTCATTTCTCTATTTTTTTACTGCTATTTTTAGCTGGTTAGAGAAACTTGTAGGTTCTTAAACATTATTGCACATCTGCGTTACATAGCAAACGGCTGTTTGACAGACTATTTGTCTTGGCTACTGTAATAAAATATTTTCAACAATGTCAACTATGCATTAAGAGTGTCTTTATGTACAGAATGACATGTAATGAAAACACTCAACAATATAAGAGCGGTTGTGTCGTGTTTATGACAGCGTCATGTCAGTCTCATATACACTGCTTCAAATAAAGTGTTACCAATCAGAAGAATGGGCTGGAATTCCTCTGGATAGGCAGTAAAGACTTGATACAAACTATAATAAATTACAACATGCTCTAACCCAGAACGAAAGACATAATTGACTGTTGGCATCTGAGGGGCTGATCATTTTTGACTGATAGTTATACAAGTATTTAAAATAAAACTGATGTTTGGAAAAGCAGTATTGAAAAGTTGATGACCTGTTTAAGCAGAAAAATTTTAAATTTTGTGGAGGAGGGTAATAATCTTGACTTAACAGACTAACATACACACCTATATGTATATATATATAGATAGATATTCCAACCTGTTAAATCCTGTAAAGCAGGGGCGTCACCATCCAGTCCTTAAGGGCCGGTGTCCTGCAACTTTTAGATGAGCCTCTGCTGCACCACCTCAATAGAATAATAGGTGATTAGCAAGGCTCTGGAGAACTGATGCACACAAGGAGGAGGTAATTAAGCCATTTCATTCCTGTGTTTTGTACCTGTGGCACATCGAAAAACTGCAGGACAGTGTCCCTTGAGGACAGGAGTTTGACACCCCTGCTGTAAAGCATTTTATGTGAAACTCATCTGTTTGAAAAGTGCAATTTAAATAAAATGTAAAATTTACATTACAAAGTCTTAATGTTTGAATTTTAACAAAGTAAACATTTGTTTTATGTGATACTTTGTGACTTGAACAGGCTTGTGGAAAAAATCCATGAGTGATGGTTTTGTTTGTGCCATCTTGTGGTGACACTGTGCAATTACACAAAACAAACAAAATGACCCCCTGCTGGGAGAGGATTGGAGGGGAGACATGTTAATCTGGAGCTTGACTTAGGGGTGCAGTTTTTCATAAGGACATTTTCCTCTTGCTCACAGGAAAAAATAGGAGTATCTAATTTATTTACTTTGTATCAACATTATTAACTTTTTCTTTGCTCTTTCTTTTGGTTTGTTATTTCCTTTTAGTTCCTGTAAAGCTCTTTGTATTGCCTTGTTTCTGGAAATCTGCTATATAACTTAAACTACCTTTACATATCCGTCCTGCACTATTTTAGTAATGGCATCATCAAAATGAGCACCTTAATTACAGCTAAATTGAGAGCAGAGCCGATGAGTGCAACAGATGATGGTCTGTCTTAATTTAGTAGCCAATCATTTGGGTTAAGTGAAAACTGTCCAGCACTGTTTCACAAGACTTATTCATGTTTTCATCTTTGTGCATTTTGTTATCTTTGGTTAAAATATTCTGTGAACAATTTTTAACATCAGCTGAGAGATGTTTAGGATCTGTTTAGCATTTGTGCTTTGAATAAGAGCTTCTGTCACAAAGTCATTAGTTAATGTTCCACAGCAAAGGTAAAATCACTTATCACATTAAAATGTCTACTAGAGACTTTCTCAGATATTATTTGACATAACGTTCATCTGGTTTCAGATGTTGAGACGATTTAAGTGTTACTCACGATCTTTCCATTGTGAGGAAGTCGTCCAAAGATCTCCACACGTTGGAACACCACTTTGTGTCTAACAAGAAAAATCAAAAAGATATAGCTGCTGTTCTCATTCATTTCTACAGCAGTTACCAAATATTAGACATTTATTCATATCTGTCACCATGACATTAATAACATACCATTTTGATAAAAATTTGTTTGTTAGTAAATACATGAGCTCTTTGATTATTAAACTCCCATTTAAAATTGCTAAATTACAAATGATGAAAAAGCAAAATAGTAACCTCAAAATTTCCTAATTTTTCTGAACTATGCTATTTGTGTGAATATTCTGTTGTTTCTTATTTCATATAGCTAAACTAATTAAAATCTGAGCCTACCTGTGTGTAAGTTGCCCCGTGGCTCCTTGTGAAACTCAGGGAGAGAAGGCAGATCTAAAGTCAGTCAGTGTGCTGCGGTTTTATACTGTCAGGGAGGACAAAACACTGATCACATGGTTTCTGACATGTGCTCATCATGAAATGAAATCTTTGGCTGAAGAGACCAATAACACACCCTGAAACATTTCCTGAAGTTAAAACACAACAAACAGCAGCCAGACACAAAATGAAAGGGCATAAAATAAAGAATAATAGACTTTTTAACTTGTTTGTTAATTAACAAAGACTAGGAGATGCATTTACATTTAATTACTGTTGATAATTCATTTAGAAGGACAACAGAAACCCTTCTGTTTTATTAGCTTTTGTTTAAACTTTGGGTTAATAAATTATGAAAAAAATATATAGTATTTTAACTCCCTTAATCAAAGTTTACAATAGACTTGAATACCAAAGATTAACTGCAAGGCTATTGAAAAGTACATGTTTATTATTCTTGTAGTAAATCTTTTTGGGGCATGAAGCTCCCTCAAAATGCATAAAAAGCATCTTAAAACACATCATTTGTGGTAAAGATGTACATGGATTAAGGCTTAAAAAACACAAGTGCAAATACAAAAGGTTAAACAGGTCCCTAGGAGGCGCTGTTTGCCGTTTACTTGAAACCATGCAACTAGTTACTACTATTATACAAGTTTCTCCATTTGAAATTTGACAGTTAGGTATTTTTTTCATTCACACCACATAGCAGCTTTCTAACCACTGATCATTAGTATTTTCAACTTTGACAAGCAAGAAAAAGGTACAGGACTTATTACAAATGAAACTTCTTTGAGTCTGTTTATCATCCACCTTTCCAAGAATACAGAAACTTTGTGAAACAAAATGTTCCTTACTGTGTGAATCCTTCCACCTCTGAGTTGTTGAGGAGTACCAAGTGTTTGCAGTAATTTTCAAGTTTGGGCCAGGTAAAAGGGGGGCATTTCATGGAATGATGATAATGTCTGGATTTTCTTGGTTTTGGGGATCCATAATCATCCTTAAATGTCTGTAGCAATACCTGGTGTTCAGAGCAAACAGCTGGGAACAGTGCAGCAGGTGTGTTTATACAGGTGAGCAGGCAGACTGAACACGGCAGGCAGCTGTGGTCTCGTTGATGCTTAATGTAAGTGTAGCTTTACGGACAAACTAGAAAGTAAAGGTAACATTACTCTGTTTGCAGACTGAGTGCAGCAGGGCGCTGGACCACGTCACGGTGGTACACAGCTGGTAGATGGGTTTCTGTGTGATGGAGCCAAATCCCACCATTCACATAAATGGCTGGACAAAGTGAGAGTTCATGTATTAAATTGACTGAAGATAAAAAAAAAAAAACATAAACAGAAAACTGGAGCATACACATTTTTACAAATGGCTCTACTAAGTTCCTTATAATTTCAGATTTTCATGAAGCCTTTCTTCAGGTGAAGTTAGAAAATTAATGGTTGTTACAAGTTAATTTTCTAAATTATGGAAAAGTTTTTGTTAGGCATGCTGAAATAAAAAAATTGGTTCAATGTTGATATCTTTAGTTTATATGCTGTTATGGCTATTATATAAACTTTTTATTCATTACTTGAATAATTGGTATGATAATCAATAGAATACTTGATTACCAAAATAATCTTTTACAACTTCTGTTTGCCTCTGACTTGCTGCTTGCACACTTTCCTTTTCTCTCCTGTTCTGAATTTCTCCAGCCAAACCAGTTCCAAAGCTACATTCCTTTGTCTGGCTTGAAGGTTAGCACAAGTGGATTTTTATGACTGTTTGTCTATAAGAGGCAGGCAGGTCTGAGTCTGGACAGTGACCTGAACTCCTCTCCATTTTTTCTTGTTCCTTCCTCATTTGGAGGAGTTCAGGTATCTTAGGGTTTTGTTCACAAGTGAGAAAGTGTTTCAGTTTGATTGATAGAAGCAAGCAGACTTTTCTCTATGGTTATTTCTGTCTCAGAAACATTTACAGAAAGTCAAAGCAGCATTGCTTGAAAATCTGGTCAGCTTTTAAAAATGTTGCTCAGCAGGAAATAGATTTTTTTGTCAATCCACAGACAAGAGGTGTCAACACACTCACGCACCATCGCCTGTTCAGATAAGATCTAGTATAGTACATGCTGTCAAACCTCCCTTCTCTCCATCAGAGCATCCATGTGAACTTTGATGAAAGACTGAAAAGCAGAGATGTTAAAGAAAACATTTTTTTTAAATCTGTCACAGCAACTAAACTAAACCCCCGTTCAGTTTGTCTTCCTGCTTGTGAGAATCAGGATGCAGAACAGTGAGATTTGCCGGGTATCGATGGTATCCAGGTTGGATGAATGCGAACCGGACGTTGGGTCCAGCCTGTGTTGTTCATGAAAAGGTCAGCTAGAGGTCACATTACGGCAGAAATAACTCAGAACCGGGTCTGCAGTTTAAAACTAAACTGCACCAGGTAAATCTTCCTCCCCACATTTTAACATGCACTGATTTAAAAAATACTTTTAGAGACATTAGTTTATCACTCTTAAAACTTTTTCTCCTGGAAGTTCACCAAACTTCCAGGAGAAACTAGTAAAACTAGCAGGCTGATGACTAGTAAAACTAGCAGGCTGATGACTAGTAAAACTAGCAGGCTGATGACTAGTAAAACTAGCAGGCTGATGACTAGTAAAACTAGCAGGCTGATGACTAGTAAAACTAGCAGGCTGATGACTAGTCAACATTTAAAACGCCAACATGTGGAGTAGCAAAAGCAAATGTCTGGTTCACTGGTGAGCCTGACATGCACTGATCGACTCCTGCATCTTTAAAATGTAACAAGTTCACTGAAATGTGTACAGTGTTCAACTTTTGCATCAAAAGACCTGTGAGTTTGGTGCTAGCAAAACATTGAGCTGGTTTCAGCAAAAGTTTCAATTGTAGTTTTAAATTTAAAAAAAAGAAGAAAGAAACTATGGGTGATTGCATAATTGAATAAATATACAAACGTCTTGCCGTAGTGTCCCGACTCCGCTCTGGCTCGTTTTGCAGCTGATGTGGGTGTGTGATGGTTCTCCCATCAAGTTCATTTAGCTTAAATCAGCCAAATGGATTTTAAATGTTGATGCAGCACAAGAGCAGCAACTTGCATTTATTGACTTTGTTTTGTCTGTGATAGAAGTTGCAGATAAATCTGTGTCATGGTCAGTTGCAGTGATTTGCAGATTCTGACAGCAGCGACTCGTCTTAACATTCTGGGACCAGTAGATGCGTAAATGCAGTAAATGCAGTAGATGCAGTAAATGCGGTAGATGCAGTAAATGCGGTAGATGCAGTAAATGCAGTAGATGCAGTAAATGCAGTAATGCGGTAGATGCAGTAAATGCAGTAAATGCGTAAATGCAGTAAATGCAGTAAATGCGGTAGATGCAGTAAATGCAGCAGTAAATGCGGTAGATGCAGTAAATGCAGTAAATGCGGTAGATGCGTAAATGCAGTAGATGCGTAAATGCAGTAGATGCAGTAAATGCGGTAGATGCAGTAAATGCAGTAGATGCCGTAAATGCAGTAGATGCAGTAAATGCGGTAGATGCAGTAAATGCAGTAAATGCGGTAGATGCAGTAAATGCAGTAAATGCAGTAAATGCAGTAAATGCAGTAAATGCAGTAGATGCAGTAAATGCAGTAAATGCAGTAGATGCAATAAATGCAGTAAATGCAGTAGATGCAGTAAATGCAGTAGATGCAGTAAATGCAGTAGATGCAATAAATGCAGTACATGCAGTAAATGCAGTAGATGCAGTAGATGCAGTAAATGCGGTAGATGCAGTAAATGCGGTAGATGCAGTAAATGCAGGAGATGCAGTAAATGCGGTAGATGCAGTAAATGCAGTAAATGCAGTAGATGCAGTAAATGCAGTAAATGCAGTAGATGCCGTAAATGCGGTAGATGCAGTAAATGCAGTAAATGAAGTAGATCAGTAAATGCGGTAGATGCAGTAAATGCAGTAGATGCAGTAAATGCAGTAGATGCAGTAAATGCAGTAAATGCAGTAAATGCTGTAGATGCAGTAAATGCAGTAGATGCAGTAAATGCAGTAAATGCAGTAGATCAGTAAATGCAGTACATGCAGTAAATGCAGTAGATGCAGTAAATGCAGTAGATGCAGTAAATGCAGTAAATGCGGTAGATGCAGTAAATGCAGTAGATGCAGTAAATGCAGTAGATGCAGTAAATGCAGTAGATGCAGTAAATGCAGTAAATGCAGTAGATCAGTAAATGCAGTACATGCAGTAAATGCGGTAGATGCCGTAAATGCGGTAGACCCCGTAAATGCGGTAGATGCAGTAAATGCAGTAGATGCAGTAAATGCAGTAAATGCAGTAGATGCAGTAAATGCAGTAGATGCAATAAATGCAGTAAATGCAGTAGATGCAGTAAATGCAGTAGATGCCGTAAATGCGGTAGACGCCGTAAATGCGGTAGATGCAGTAAATGCAGTAGATGCTGTAAATGCAGTAAATGAAGTAAATGCAGTAAATACAGTAGATGCAGTAAATGCTGTAAATGAGTAAATGCAGTAAATGCAGTAGATGCTGTAATGCAGTAAATGAAGTAAATGCAGTAAATACAGTAAATGCAGTAATGCAGTAAATGCAGTAAATGAAGTAAATGCAGTAGATGCAGTAAATGCAGTAGATGCAGTAAATGCGGTAGATGCAGTAAATGCAGTAGATGCGGTAGATGCAGTAAATGCGGTAGATGCAGTAAATGAAGTAAATGCAGTAGATGCCGTAAATGCGGTAGATGCAGTAAATGCAGTAAATGCGGTAGATGCAGTAAATGCAGTAAATGCGGTAGATGCAGTAAATGCAGTAGATGCAGTAAATGCGGTAGATGCAGTAAATGCAGTAGATGCAGTAAATGCAGTAGATGCAGTAAATGCGGTAGATGCAGTAAATGCAGTAAATGCAGTAAATGCGGTAGATGCAGTAAATGCAATAGATGCAGTAAATGCAGTAAATGCGGTAGATGCAGTAAATGCAGTAGATGCAGTAGATGCAGTAAATGCAGTAGATGCAGTAAATGCAGTAAATGCGGTAGATGCAGTAAATGCAGTAGATGCAGTAGATGCAGTAAATGCAGTAGATGCAGTAAATGCAGTAGATGCAGTAAATGCAGTAGATGCGGTAGATGCAGTAAATGCAGTAAATGCGGTAGATGCAGTAAATGCGGTAGATGCAGTAGATGCAGTAAATGCAGTAGATGCAGTAAATGCAGTAGATGCAGTAAATGCGGTAGATGCAGTAAATGCAGTAGATGCAGTAAATGCAGTAAATGCGGTAGATGCAGTAAATGCAGTAGATGCAGTAAATGCAGTAGATGCAGTACATGCAGTAAATGCAGTAGATGCAGTAAATGCAGTAGATGCAGTAAATGCAGTAGATGCAGTAATGCAGTAAATGCAGTAGATGCAGTAAATGCAGTATGCCAGATGCAGTAAAGATGTAATGCAGTAGATGCAGTAAATGCTGTAAATGCAGTAGATAAAATGTAAATGCAGTAAATGCATTATCTGTGACCATGACACAGATAAATCTGTATGGTCAGTTGCAGTGATTTGCAGATTCTGAAGCAGCGACTCGTCTTAACATTCTGGGACCAGTAGATGCGTAAATGCAGTAGATGCAGTAAATGCGGTAGATGCAGTAAATGCAGTAAAGTAGATGCCGTAAATGTGGTAGATGCAGTAAATGCAGTAGATGCAGTAAATGCAGTAAATGCGGTAGATGCAGTAAATGCAGTAAATGCAGTAAATGCAGTAAATGCGGTAGATGCAGTAAATGCAGTAAATGCGGTAGATGCAGTAAATGCAGTAATGCGGTAGATGCAGTAAATGCAGTAGATGCAAGTAAATGCAGTAATGCAGTAAATGCAGTAAATGCGGTAGATGCAGTAAATGCAGTAGATGCAGTAAATGCAGTAGATGCAGTAAATGCAGTAAATGCAGTAAATGCGGTAGATGCAGTAAATGCAGTAAATGCAGTAAATGCGGTAGATGCAGTAAATGCAGTAAATGCGGTAGATGCAGTAAATGCAGTAGATGCAGTAGATGCAGTAAATGCAGTAATGCAGTAAAATGCGGTAGATGCAGTAAGTGCAGTAGATGCGGTAGATGCAGTAAATGCAGTAATGCATAAATGCGGTAGATGCAGTAAATGCAGTAAATGCAGTAAATGCGGTAGATGCAGTAAATGCAGTAAATGCGGTAGATGCAGTAAATGCAGTAAATGCGGTAGATGCAGTAAATGCAGTAGATGCAGTAAATGCAGTAGATGCAGTACATGCAGTAAATGCGGTAGATGCAGTAAATGCAGTAGATGCAGTAAATGCAGTAGATGCAGTAAATGCAGTAGATGCAGTAAATGCAGTAGATGCAGTAAATGCAGTAAATGCAGTAGATGCAGTAAATGCAGTAGATGCAGTAAATGCAGTAGATGCAGTAAATGCTGTAAATGCAGTAGATGCAGTAAATGCAGTAGATGCGTAAATGCTGTAATGCAGTAGATGCAGTGCAGTAAATGCGGTAAATGCAGTAAATGCGTAGATGCAGTAAAATGCAGTAGATGCAGTAAATGCAGTAAATGCAGTAGATGCAGTAAATGCAGTAAATGCAGTAAATGCGGTAGATGCAGTAAATGCGGTAGATGCAGTAAATGCAGTAGATGCAGTAAATGCGGTAGATGCAGTAAATGCAGTAGATGCAGTAAATGCAGTAAATGCAGTAGATGCAGTAAATGCAGTAGATGCAGTAAATGCAGTAAATGCAGTAAATGAAGTAAATGCAGTAATGCAGTAGATGCAGTAAATGCAGTAATGCAGGTAAATGCAGTAGATGCAGTAAATAAGTAGATCAGTAAATGCAGTAGATGCAGTAAATGCAGTAGATGCAGTAAATGCAGTAAATGCAGTAGATGCAGTAAATGCAGTAAATGCAGTAGATCAGTAAATGCAGTAAATGCAGTAGATGCAGTACATGCAGTAAATGCAGTAGATGCAGTAAATGCGGTAGATGCAGTAGATGCAGTAAATGCAGTAGATGCAGTACATGCAGTAAATGCGGTAGATGCAGTAAATGCAGTAGATGCCGTAAATGCGGTAGATGCAGTAAATGCAGTAGATGCAGTAAATGCAGTAGATGCAATAAATGCAGTAAATGCAGTAGATGCAGTAAATGCAGTAGATGCAGTACATGCAGTAAATGCGGTAGATGCAGTAAATGCGGTAGATGCCGTAAATGCGGTAGACCCCGTAAATGCGGTAGATGCAGTAAATGCAGTAGATGCAGTAAATGCAGTAAATGCAGTAGATGCAGTAAATGCAGTAGATGCAATAAATGCAGTAAATGCAGTAGATGCAGTAAATGCAGTAGATGCCGTAAATGCGGTAGATGCAGTAAATGCAGTAGATGCCGTAAATGCAGTAAATGCAGTAAATGCAGTAGATGCAGTAAATGCTGTAAATGAAGTAAATGCAGTAAATGCAGTAGATGCAGTAAATGCAGTAAATGCAGTAAATGCAGTAGATGCAGTAAATGCAGTAGATGCAGTAAATGCAGTAGATGCAGTAAATGCAGTAGATGCGGTAGATGCCGTAAATGCGGTAGACGCCGTAAATGCGGTAGATGCAGTAAATGCAGTAGATGCCGTAAATGCAGTAAATGCAGTAGATGCAGTAGATGCAGTAGATGCAGTAGATGCAGTAAATGCAGTAAATGCAGTAAATGCAGTAGATGCAGTAAATGCAGTAAATGCAGTAAATGCAGTAGATGCAGTAAATGCAGTAGATGCAGTAAATGCAGTAGATGCAGTAAATGCAGTAAATGCAGTAAATGCAGTAGATGCCGTAAATGCGGTAGATGCAGTAAATGCAGTAAATGCGGTAGATGCAGTAAATGCAGTAAATGCGGTAGATGCAGTAAATGCAGTAGATGCAGTAAATGCAGTAAATGCGGTAGATGCAGTAAATGCAGTAGATGCAGTAAATGCAGTAGATGCAGTAAATGCGGTAGATGCAGTAAATGCAGTAAATGCAGTAAATGCGGTAGATGCAGTAAATGCAGTAGATGCAGTAAATGCAGTAAATGCGGTAGATGCAGTAAATGCAGTAGATGCGGTAGATGCAGTAAATGCAGTAAATGCAGTAAATGCGGTAGATGCAGTAAATGCAGTAAATGCGGTAGATGCAGTAAATGCAGTAAATGCGGTAGATGCAGTAAATGCGGTAGATGCAGTAAATGCAGTAGATGCGGTAGATGCAGTAAATGCAGTAAATGCAGTAAATGCGGTAGATGCAGTAAATGCAGTAAATGCAGTAGATGCAGTAAATGCAGTAAATGCAGTAGATGCAATAAATGCAGTACATGCAGTAAATGCAGTAGATGCAGTACATGCAGTAAATGCGGTAGATGCCGTAAATGCGGTAGATGCAGTAAATGCAGTAGATGCCGTAAATGCAGTAAATGCAGTAGATGCAGTAGATGCAGTAAATGCAGTAGATGCAGTAAATGCAGTAAATGCAGTAGATGCAGTAAATGCAGTAGATGCAGTAAATGCTGTAAATGCAGTAGATGCAGTAAATGCAGTAGATGCAGTAAATGCAGTAGATGCAGTAAATGCGGTAGATGCAGTAAATGCAGTAGATCAGTAAATGCGGTAGATGCAGTAATGCAGTAGATGCAGTAAATGCAGTAAATGCACTAGATGCAGTAAATGCTGTAAATGCAGTAGATGCAGTAAATGCGGTAGATGCAGTAAATGCACTAGATGCAGTAAATGCTGTAAATGCAGTAGATGCAGTAAATGCAGTAGATGCAGTAAATGCGGTAGATGCAGTAAATGCAGTAAATGCAGTAAATGCGGTAGATGCAGTAAATGCAGTAAATGCAGTAGATCAGTAAATGCAGTAGATGCAGTAAATGCAGTAGATGCAGTAAATGCAGTAGATGCAATAAATGCAGTACATGCAGTAAATGCAGTAGATGCAGTACATGCAGTAAATGCGGTAGATGTAGTAAATGCAGTAAATGCAGTAAATGCGGTAGATGCAGTAAATGCAGTAAATGCAGTAAATGCAGTAGATGCAGTAAATGCAGTAAATGCAGTAGATGCAGTAAATGCAGTAAATGCACTAGATGCAGTAAATGCTGTAAATGCAGTAGATGCAGTAAATGCGGTAGATGCAGTAAATGCTGTAAATGCAGTAGATGCAGTAAATGCAGTAGATGCAGTAAATGCAGTAGATGCAGTAAATGCAGTAAATGCAGTAGATGCAGTAAATGCGGTAGATGCAGTAAATGCAGTAGATGCAGTAAATGCAGTAAATGCAGTAAATGCGGTAGATGCAGTAAATGCGGTAGATGCAGTAAATGCAGTAGATGCAGTAAATGCGGTAGATGCAGTAAATGCTGTAAATGCAGTAGATGCAGTAAATGCAGTAGATGCAGTAAATGCAGTAGATGCAGTAAATGCAGTAAATGAAGTAAATGCAGTAAATGCAGTAAATGCAGTAAATGCAGTAGATGCAGTAAATGCTGTAAATGCAGTAGATGCAGTAAATGCAGTAGATGCAGTAAATGCAGTAATGAAAATGCAGTAAATGAGTAAATGCAGTAAATGCAGTAAATGAAGTAAATGCAGTAAATGCAGTAGATGCAGTAAATGCAGTAAATGCAGTAAATGCAGTAGATCAGTAAATGCGGTAGATGCAGTAAATGCAGTAAATGCTGTAAATGCAGTAGATGCAGTAATGCAGTATGCAGTAAATGAAGTATTGCAGTAAATGCAGTAGATCAGTAAATGCAGTAGATGCAGTAAATGAAGTAGATGCAGTAAATGAAGAAATGCAGTAAATGCAGTAGATGCAGTAAATGAAGTAAATGCAGTAAATGCGGTAAGATGCAGTAAATGCAGTAGATGCAGTAAATGCAGTAGATGCAGTAAATGAAAATGCAGTAAATGAAGTAGATGCAGTAAATGAAGTAAATGCAGTAAATGCAGTAGATCAGTAAATGCAGTAGATGCAGTAAATGCAGTAGATGCAGTAAATGCAGTAGATGCAGTAAATGAAGTAAATGCAGTAAATGCTGTAAATGCAGTAGATGCAGTAAATGCAGTAAATGCAGTAGATGCAGTAAATGAAGTAAATGCAGTAAATGCAGTAGATGCAGTAAATGCAGTAGATCAGTAAATGCAGTAGAAGTAAATGCAGTAGATGCAGTAAAGCGGTAGATCAGTAAATGCAGTAGATCAGTAAATGCGGATGCAGTAAATGCAGTAGATGCAGTAAATGCTGTAATGCAGTAGATGCAGTAAATGCAGTAAATGCAGTAGATGCAGTCAGTAAATGCAGTAAATGCAGTAGATGCAGTAATTGCAGTAGATCAGTAAATGCAGTAGATGCAGTAAATGCAGTATGCAGTATGCAGTAATGCAGTAGATGCAGTAAAATGCAGTAGATGAAGTAAATGCAGTAAATGCAGGTTTTCAGTCAGGAAGTGGATGATGTTCACAGAGTTAAACATTGATGTGGAAATGAGGAGCTCTTTCACCTTTGACTTCCCAACGACGCTGAGCTTCAGTTTGATTCGTTCGGTCTGACAATAAACACATTATACTCGAACAGATGTTTTAAAACATTGTGCAACAGTCAATAATTAACAGATATAATTCATAAAATACAATCTACACTGTAGATAAGAAAGTTTCTAATCTACAGAAATTATTTCTCTTTAGATTAGAAACATTAATCTACAATTGTTTCTAATTGAATATTTTTATTTTGGTTTTATCGCCACATTCAGACTGGTTCTGGGATATTATCCACGACTAGATTGTGCAGAATAAGTTCACATTGTCTAAAGTCAGGGGAGTAAATAATCCACTTTTATTGAGATTTTCTTGGATCATAATTGTTGAATTTGGGTTTTAACCTCTCAGTGCCTGTTTAAATTGTTTATATTACATTTAGCCATTATTTGCTTTATTTTTGAAATTTCAAACTAAATTTCAAGTATTTGTCTAAACCGTTTTTTCCAGTTTATCTGCTGATAAACTGGAAAGCGTAGATGCAGTAAATGCAGTAGAAAGCGTGATTGAGGGTTTATTAGTATAGCACATTTCAGCAGCAAGGCATTTCAAAGTGCTTTACATCATAAACACAAAGTCATGCAACATATAATAGACAATACATTGTTACATATTACATTTCAAATGAAACTCTAATCAGCTGGTTTTTAGTTGAGATTTAAAGGAAGTCAGGGTTTCTGCTGTTTTACAGTTTTCTGGAAGTTTGTTCCAGATGTTTGGTGCATAGATGCTGAAAGCTGCTTCTCCTCTCTTGGTTCTGGTTCTGGGGATGCAGATCAGAACCAGAACCAGAACCTGAGAGTCTGGAAGGTTGATACAACAACAGCAGATCTTTGATGTATTGTGGTGTTAAACCGTTCAGTTGGATGTAATCAAATGCTCACTGTGGGTGTATTAAGGCAAAATATTTTATCTGGTTGATAAAGCAGACTAAAATTGTTTTCTCTCTTGTTATTTCTGCTTCAATAATATTTACTAACAGAAGAGCAGTTCTTGAAAATCTGGATGGCTTCTAAACATGTTGTTCAGCAGGAAATGGATTTGTTTTTGTAGCTCTATTGTGTGAAGGGGGAACTGAGAGACTAAATCAAGTAGGAACACATTCCGTACATGCTGCCAAAATCAGCCCCTATTCAAACACCTTTTCCTCCCAGGGTTATTTACATCAGAGACATTGCGGCATGCATGAGAACTTTGGTTTCTGACAGTAACATACGTAGTTTCCAGAACACACTAATGCCTGGAACAAGAAAACCTGTTAAAAGCACATTTTATTGGGATTTGACCAAAAACTGGAATATTCAAAAACAATTGGCATTTTTCTAAGACTAGTCAACAGAAGAATATTTCTGTTCTTCTGTTGACTAGTGATAATAAAAGAAAAATCTTTCTGTTAATAACAACTTAACCTCTTAACTGTTGAGCAGTTTTGTCTTTATTTCCTCTGGGACTTTGATGGTTTTCTTGATTTTAAAGAGAGAAGTTGTCATTTTTGGACCAAAACTTCTGAAAGAGAAACTTTCTTCATGAATTACTGGATGTCGATGACACTGAAGTGTCAGCAAATGTCTAAAAGGTTCTTCTGCAACTGGAATGTGTCCGATACTTGGTTTTATGCTTTTTTGAGCATTGTTTTCAGCACATATTTTACACTGGCTTAGAATTTTATCCACCATGTCTTGCATGTGTAGAGACCAGTAACCTTGTTCTAACTAGAACTACAATCAACTGGGTCTAAACCAGTGTTGCAAGTCGACAGCTCAGTGAAATCTGCTGTGAATTGTTGCTATAGAAATAAACTGAAATGAACAGGTGAATTCATCGCCCTGATCTTCAACTGTTTGGTTGATTACACAGGAAAAACTGTCTTCTCTGATGTTTGCTGTTTCCATTTGTCAGTCAGATTAATATTGTGTCAAATCCAATGTTGCTCAGCAGGAAATGGATTTGTTTCTACAGTCTGAAGGGAAACCAAGACATTATTTTAGCACATCCACATGTTTACAGAAAACCAAGTAGGAAAACATGCCATAAGTATGTCGCGTCAAAGGTTAAGTTGTTGTTCCTTGGAAATGGTAAAAGAAATTATTGATTATGTGACCAAATAGGAGGACAGCATTGTTTAATGACGTTTGTGAAGGTAGGAAGCTGGTGGTTCATTGGTTGGGCTGTTTCAGATTCATCCCCATCAGAATGACAAACACTAATAACAAACCAAACCGTTTCCTAAAATCTGCCTCTTCCTACATTCTGTACAAATTTTCATAGTTTTAAGGAAATATGTCATTTTCAAATCTGATCCAGATTTTTTAAAATGTTGGGTTCGGCTGAAAGGTTCAGCCGAACCCGACTGCTCACCAGTAGTCCAATAACCTTTAATGCTAACTCTACTAAGCAGCTCTTTGTAGTTGGAGCTTTTTTACATTTGTCCAAAACTATGTGTGTATCTTTCATGTTAGTTTTTCATCTCACCACATTCCTAAAAACTTAAAACATTTTATTTAATTCTTGATTTTCCAGTTTAATTTACTTTGTAAAAAAAACATTAACTCTACAGTTAATTCTCAAATATAAACCTTTATAGATATGTATAAAAGTTACTTAAAAGCTGTCGTTGCCGCTGCAACCCCCCCTCTTCCTTCACTCTCTACTCTCTCAGTCACTACTTCCTCTTCTGAGAGGGCAGATGTGCTACCAGCTCTCCATCTAACGGGTAAATTGAGTTTCCTAAATCTGCTGGGATTTACCCGATCCAGAACTGAAGTAAACTCTGTTTAAGCTGGTTTCTAGAAAGGATTCGCCTGGTTACTGACGGCCTACATCCAGATGTCTCGTCCTTCTTCCCCTGTTAATTAGCCAGACTGAGCAGCCTGCAGCCAACTAGTTTCACAGAGCACATCTGTTAACAGTCGCTCCTTCTCTTTTTTGCAACTTGCACTTGTTACTGAATCAGGCTGGTTTTAGTGACTCGGGCGAGTCCCAAGGATGTTGTTTTAAATTTGGGCTAAAGCAACCTATAAAACATGACCTAGTTTTCTTCCCCAGAATCAAACATCACAGCTATTTTACTACCATCAAAGAACTTTGAGGTGACTCATTAATTGAATGTCCACAACATCTTTTAGATTTTCTTTATGCTAAATATTTTATTAGTAAAGCAATTTTACAAGGGTCAGTACAGCTTAATTAAGTAGCAGAAATAATCAAATAAGTAAAATCAATCATCTAGCCTGTCTTTCCCTAACGCTGATACTAAGAACTAAAAAGGGAACCTTTGAGAGAGAGAGAGACGGACGGAGTTTGGTGTCTCGAACCCCAGACCCGGATCGATGATGAAGAAGGTGTTGCAGCAGAAGGAGGTTGATTGATGAAGGCAGGGATCTCTGTTGGTCTGATGAGCTTTAGTCTCTGCATCCATGGTGAGGTCACACAGGACTTGGGTCTTTGTCTTTGTCTTGGTCTTCATCTTTGCCTTGATCTTCATCTTGGTCTTCATCTTTGTCCTTGGGGTCTGAACCCAGCCGATGAGAGAAGTCCGATTTGAAGCCACATGTTGCGGGGCTGATGGGTTGGTCCCCGTGTGCAGGACAGTCTTCGTCTTTGTGTCTCTGGCTCTTCTTCAGCTGCAGAGTTCTTTGTCCGTCTCGGTCTTGACTCGAAGCTGCCTGGAGGATCCAACCAAAGATTCCTCTTTATATAGGGTTTATACCCGCTTTCAGTGCATTTTCATTGGCTAACACTGTTGCTGTGATTTATTGGGTAACATGTTTGGACAGATAAACTCATATCCATCACTGTCTTTGAGACATTTTGTCCTGATGTCTTGGCTAATGTCTCAGGGTTGCTCAACGTTCCTCCCATGTCTCTGACACAAAATAAGTTCTTCAACAATCTATGTCCTAATACGGTCTTGGTCGTCTCTGCTTTCCTGTTAGTCCCCATTTGACCCCTGACCTTTCACCTACTATCTACCTCCAACACACACATCTTTAATAGCAGTTACATGTTTTACACCATTTCAAGTGCAATGTCAAAATCACATTCATAAACCTATTAGTTTCTTTAATTTAGCATTAATTTATAATTGTATGATAACCACAACATTTTACTCTTTCCTTATTTGATACCAAAGTTACAGTTACTTGTTTTACTTGTACGTTTTTCCACAAGTGTCAGTAAATATTGTTATAAGTAAACCAATATTAATATCAGTACTTTACTTTAAATCTTATCTAATTACTCAAAATGTTTAGATTTTGTCCTTTAAAACTTTTATGCTTCTAAAAAAGGACTGGTCTCAGCTATTTTTATACAGCTGCAAGCTGGAAACTTACTTCCTCTTTTTCCAGGAAACCTGCTCTTCCTGTCTCATCTCTCTCTGACTATGATTTCTTATGATTAGATAGAAAAAATAAGAATAATTAAAGCTAAGTTTGCAGGAGACAAAACAACACACAACCAGATTTATTTTATTGCAGTCTGGGTCTAGATGTCACTTGTGTGACTTATTTTAAAGATAACTTTATTTGTTGTTACTGTTAACTTAAATCTCCAGCATGGGGAAGTGGGATGATCTTGGACTTTCTTGACAACAGTCATCCACATAGAAACTATATAGAACGGTATCAATCACCTGCTGGCTAATATATGCTTTGTTATCTTCTGCACATTTCCACAGGGTGTAATTAGCACAGCTCAGAGATGATGTTGCTCCAAATAAATGAACACACACGCGGTACTCCTGCATGGTCTGACTGAAGTCACCACAAGGCCACCAGAAAAACCTCAATAGGTCAGCATCTTTATCTGACACATGCACCTGTTGGAACATGGCTTCAATGTCAGACATCAAAACAACAGGCTCTTTTCTGAACCTAGTCAGCACGCCAACCAGGCTATTTGTTAAATCGGGACCACTCAGGAGTTGTGCATTGAGAGAAATGCCCTGGAATGATGCAGCACAGTCGAGGACAACCCAAATCTTTCCCTTGGTAGGTTGGTACACCCCATGGAGAGGGATATACCAAACCTTTCCATCACTGTGCCCCAAGTCTATGGTTGGCACCCTTTTTGCATAATCTTTGGATAGAAGGTCTTTCATAAAGTCAATATAGTCTTTGTCGAAGTCTTTATCTCTGATTAGCCTTTTCTTTAAACTTAAAGCAAGTTGTTCCGCAATTACACAGTTATCAGGCATTCTTATGTCTCGGTCTCTCAAAGGCAAGTCAATGTTGTAGTGTCCATCACGCAAAGTCTTGCTGGCCTTACTGTCTTGCTGGCCAACTCTAGAAACTTAGAGTCTTCCTTTGACAGCCCCATCGGCTCATCATGGCTGTTCTCAGGAAAATCTATCTTGAATTGTTGCTTCCATAGGTTGTCCAATGTAGCAACAGAAATTCTTTTCATGGTGACAGTTGACATACAACTTCTTCTTTCCCAACATTCTCGTTCAATTGGACCATTCACTGTACAACCGAGCACAGTTTTAATGGCGAAAGGTCCATTACCTTCGCTCCTGATGACCTCCAAAGGTTCTAGAGTTCTGGGCATGTTCATGCCAATCAAAAGCTCCACCTGCGCTTTGATCTCTGGAATGAACATGCTTCAAGTGTGGCCAATTAGCCAGATCTTGTTGCTTTGGAATATTACTCAGATCTACAGGCATTTTGTGCTGAGTAAAGAGGTCAGGCATGTCATAATACATGTCATTGTCAAATCTGGCATTTTCTAGTTCAGGTACAATGAAGCTGTCTACAACTTTCTCTTGTCCCATGGTGCACAAGAGAATCTTTGTTTTTCTCCCAATGAGATTCAGCTTATCCAAAAGAGCCACTGTACAAAAGGATGCTGAACTCCCTTGGTCCAAAAAGGCATACGTTTCCAGTATCCGTTGACCTTTCTTTGATTTCACTTTGACTGGTACAATAGCAAGCTTGCAGTCCTGTCCACCAGCCCCAGTAAGACCACTCGTCTGAACTGTGTCAGAAGATTTCGCTCCTTCAGCAACAAGTTGAACTTCATTCTTATTGTTGTGAATATGGAGTATGCTTGCATGTCTGAAACCACAGATTTTACATGAAAGGTGTTTTCTGCATTCTTTACTTATGTGCCCTGTACACAGGCAACCAAAACAGATGCCTTTTCTCCTAAGAAATTAATTCTTCTCATTATGAGGTTTCTTTTCAAAAAGAGAGCATAACTTATTGGAGAATTGTGAGGCGAAAAACTCTCAAATATATCAATCAATCAATCAAATGTTATTAGTATACCACATTTCAGCAGCAAGGCATTTCAAAGTGCTTTACATCATAAACACAAGAACACAAAGTCATGCAACATATAATAGACAATACATTGGTACATATTACATTTCAAATTAAAAGAAGTCAGGGTTTCCGCTGTTTTACAGTTTTCTGGAAGTTTGTTCCAAATTTTTGGTCCATAGATGCTGAAAGCTGCTTCTCCTCTTTTGGTTCTGGTTCTGGGGATGCAGAGCAGAACCAGAACCAGAACCTGAGAGTCTGGAAGGTTGATACAACAACAGCAGATCTTTGATGTATTGTGGTGCTAAACCGTTCAGTGATTTATAAACTACCAACAGTATTTTAAAATCTATTCTTTGAGCTACAGGGAGCCAGTGGAGGGACTTTAAAACTGCTGTTATGTCTCTATCTTCCTGGTTCTAGTGAGAACAGGAGCAGCAGCTTCTGGATCAGCTGCAGCTCTTTGATTGATTTGTTGGACAGGCCTGTGAAGACGCTGTTGCAATAATCAATGTGACTAAAGATAAACGCATGGATGAGTTTCTCTAGATCTGGCTGAGACATTAGTCCTCTAATCCTGGAGATGTTCTTCAGGTGATAGAAGGCCGACTTTGTAACTGTCTTTATGTGGCTCTGGAGGTTCAAGTCCGAGTCCATCACTACTCCCAGGTTTCGGGCTGATCGCTAGTTTTTAGTTGTAATAACTGAAGCTGAGCATTGACTTTAGATCGTTCCTCTTTAGGTCCAAAAATAATGACTTCAGTTTTGTTTTTGTTCAGCTGGAGACAGTTTTGGCGCATCCACACATTTATCTGCTCTAAGCATTTATTCAGTGATTGGATGGGTTCAGAGTCACCTGGTGACATCGTAATGTAGAGCTGTGTGTCATCAGCATAGTTATGGTAGCTAATATTATTTTCTGTTATAACCTGAGCTAGTGGGAGAATATATAGATAAACATAACAAACCACAGAGACGAGTTCTTACTGCCAGCCACGACGGGCCGGGGGATTTATTAACACATTACCATGGATGCATCGTACAAAACATAGTTTCTCAAATCTCAAAGTCTCAAAATCAAAAGTCCCCAAAATCTCCCCTTTCTTTGTCTACAAACATTCTTATAGCTTCCAATGACGTCGGTTTGCGTCAAGATTCTGGCTGCCCATTGACTGAGTGTGTGTTGGAGTTTCCACGAATTTCTTACTGACCTCTCAGCTGAACATCTGCTCCATCTCAGAACTGCAAAACAAGTCAATTAATAATAATTGTTGTTCTTATCTATCTAAACAGCGTACTTTCCAACCTGAGTTTTGGTCCAACATTTTGTACTTTCCAGATAAAATCGGGTCAGATCGACCTTTCTGGCGCCAGAAATCTTTTCCCTTAAAAATAACGCTTTAACGTATTTCTGCTCCGACAAACTCAAGTTTGTGCCTAGCTTTACAAAACAATCGATGGTTTTTTTAATCTTAATCTGTGAGATTTAAATTTATTATTGAATTGTTTTGATTTTGCACGTTGATGCTGTCACAGCTGGTGGATAATATGATTGTTTTAACGCAACAGAAGGACACTAGGGCATGATTACAGTTAGGAATGTTCATTGTATAATTTTATGACTTTATGATTTTGTGACTTTTTAATAAAAGACAGTTTGGGGAAGAAGACTGCAGTCGCTCCTTCATTTACAAAACTTGTTCATGTTTACAGGAGAAAGAAGAAGCAGGAAAAAAACATCATTTGTTACATTTGTTTCAACCAAGCTGAAACGTGTAACAATCAAGCAACACTTCACCACACAGCTGTGACAAAGCTTGAGCCATCTTTCGGGTTTGAATCAGGCCGGATTAGGGTCAGGGTTAACCCTAGGCTTGACCTTTGACTTGTGACCATGCATTGCATGGTAGGCACCTATTAATCTACACCCAATAGAATGTCTCTTTATTTTTATTTTTTTTCCGTCAACCGGGCGTACCGCTGCGAGCCCACCCACAAAAGTGGTATCAAATCGGCGGCTCGGCGCCGGGAGGGGTGCTATTACTTTTTGGTGGGGATTACGATAACGATAAAAAAGTAAAAAGCGAAAAACCATCAAAAATTCTTGTCAGTTAGAAACTGCCCAAACTAGAGTGTAATCAACGATTCGTTAGAGTGTGGGAAGCAGTGAGATTCTGACCCAAAATAAATTTTGAAATCGCCGTCACGACCACAAATATCGCCCTATCGGTATCAAACTCGGTCATGACATAGATACGCATGCCTGCTCCGGTAAAATGTTTTCAAAATTTTCCTAGGGCTTACGGTTTTCTATCTAGGGCCTTCAGAGCGAAGTGATGCGACAGGATTTCGACTCGCTCAGCAAGGTTCACTTCCATGTATTTCTGAAAAATGTCAGACCTCACACTTTAGATTTTTATCTCGTCGCTGTTATTACTGTGAGTGATGTACAGATATGAATAGCGGGACTATCGGAGACGAAAGATAGCCCTCTCATACGCTTCAAACGGTTTTCCTATACGTATCACGGTTTCCGAATGGGAAGGAGTTGTTCGGACCGCTTTTTTCAGTCAAAACTGACTGGGTGTCTCACAAAGATAGAATTCTTTCTGTCTCACACACATGACAGTTGCAGAGGATTAATTACCATAGCAACGAAGCACAGCAGGGCCAAGCAGCTAATTAGAACTACAAAAACGCATCACTGTAGTTTTTACTATGGCAGAGCTCTGAGGAAGGAGCTGGCCTTTAGAATTATAAATTAGAACTACAAATACGCATCACTGTAGTTTTTACTATGGCAGAGCTCTGAGGAAGGAGCTGGCCTTTAGAATTATAAATTAGAACTACAAATACGCATCACTGTAGTTTTTACTGTGGCAGAGCTCTGAGGAAGGAGCTGGCCTTTAGAATTATAAATTAGAACTACAAAAACGCATCACTGTAGTTTTTACTGTGGCAGAGCTCTGAGGAAGGAGCTGGCCTTTAGAATTATAAATTAGAACTACAAATACGCATCACTGTAGTTTTTACTGTGGCAGAGCTCTGAGGAAGGAGCTGGCCTTTAGAATTATAAATTAGAACTACAAAAACGCATCACTGTAGTTTTTACTGTGGCAGAGCTCTGAGGAAGGAGCTGGCCTTTAGAATTATAAATTAGAACTACAAATACGCATCACTGTAGTTTTTACTGTGGCAGAGCTCTGAGGAAGGAGCTGGCCTTTAGAATTATAAATTAGAACTACAAATACGCATCACTGTAGTTTTTACTGTGGCAGAGCTCTGAGGAAGGAGCTGGCCTTTAGAATTATAAATTAGAACTACAAAAACGCATCACTGTAGTTTTTACTGTGGCAGAGCTCTGAGGAAGGAGCTGGCCTTTAGAATTATAAATTAGAACTACAAATACGCATCACTGTAGTTTTTACTGTGGCAGAGCTCTGAGGAAGGAGCTGGCCTTTAGAATTATAAATTAGAACTACAAAAACGCATCACTGTAGTTTTTACTGTGGCAGAGCTCTGAGGAAGGAGCTGGCCTTTAGAATTATAAATTAGAACTACAAATACGCATCACTGTAGTTTTTACTGTGGCAGAGCTCTGAGGAAGGAGCTGGCCTTTAGAATTATAAATTAGAACTACAAAAACGCATCACTGTAGTTTTTACTATGGCAGAGCTCTGAGGAAGGAGCTGGCCTTTAGAATTATAAATTAGAACTACAAAAACGCATCACTGTAGTTTTTACTATGGCAGAGCTCTGAGGAAGGAGCTGGCCTTTAGAATTATAAATTAGAACTACAAATACGCATCACTGTAGTTTTTACTATGGCAGAGCTCTGAGGAAGGAGCTGGCCTTTAGAATTATAATTAGAACTACAAAAACGCATCACTGTAGTTTTTACTATGGCAGAGCTCTGAGGAAGGAGCTGGCCTTTAGAATTATAAATTAGAACTACAAAAACGCATCACTGTAGTTTTTACTGTGGCAGAGCTCTGAGGAAGGAGCTGGCCTTTAGAATTATAAATTAGAACTACAAAAACGCATCACTGTAGTTTTTACTGTGGCAGAGCTCTGAGGAAGGAGCTGGCCTTTAGAATTATAAATTAGAACTACAAATACGCATCACTGTAGTTTTTACTGTGGCAGAGCTCTGAGGAAGGAGCTGGCCTTTAGAATTATAAATTAGAACTACAAAAACGCATCACTGTAGTTTTTACTGTGGCAGAGCTCTGAGGAAGGAGCTGGCCTTTAGAATTATAAATTAGAACTACAAATACGCATCACTGTAGTTTTTACTGTGGCAGAGCTCTGAGGAAGGAGCTGGCCTTTAGAATTATAAATTAGAACTACAAAAACGCATCACTGTAGTTTTTACTATGGCAGAGCTCTGAGGAAGGAGCTGGCCTTTAGAATTATAAATTAGAACTACAAAAACGCATCACTGTAGTTTTTACTATGGCAGAGCTCTGAGGAAGGAGCTGGCCTTTAGAATTATAAATTAGAACTACAAAAACGCATCACTGTAGTTTTTACTATGGCAGAGCTCTGAGGAAGGAGCTGGCCTTTAGAATTATAAATTAGAACTACAATACGCATCACTGTAGTTTTTACTATGGCAGAGCTCTGAGGAAGGAGCTGGCCTTTAGAATTATAAATTAGAACTACAAAAACGCATCACTGTAGTTTTTACTGTGGCAGAGCTCTGAGGAAGGAGCTGGCCTTTAGAACTACTTGTGTTTTGGGGATTTTATAACTGATTTTAACCAACCTTTGCTACACATGGGATTAGTGTTAATTAAGTTTAATTAATCTTAATGAAATTAAGCTTAATGAAAATTTCAAAATAAAAGCCTTGACAATTTTTATATCAATTGCTGTTTGGAGCATTTTAGAACTGATTTAACACAATCACTGTTACTCATGTGAATAGATTGGACATTTAAACGAGGTGTACTGAAAATTTCAAAATAAAAGCCTTAAGATTCCTTCCTGGCAAATGCCTATTTTAGTGAAAATGGCTGCCTCAAACTGATAGAATTCTGTCTCCCCCTGTCTGACTCACAGCTGGCAGAGGATCCATTACCATAGCAATGGAGCACAGCAGGGCCAGTGGTTAGGACTACAAATACGCATCACTGTAGTTTTTATTATGGCAGAGCTCTGAGGAAGTTGTTGGCCTTTAGAACTACTTGTGTTTTGGGCATTTTATAACTGATTTTATCCAACCATTGTTACACACAGGATTAGTGTGGCAATTTTAAATTAAGCTGAATGAAAATTTCAAAATAAAAGCCCTGAGATTCTTTTATATCACGTAATTGCTCTCTTGGGCATTATGTGACTTTTTTATATACACCCCTGTAAAACTTTGGATTATTTTGGACATTTAAAATGAAGCTTAATGAAAATTTCAAAATAAAAGTCTTAAGATTCCTTTCTGGCTCATGCCTATTTTAGTGAAAATGGCTGCCTCAAACTGATAGAATTCTGTCTCCCCCTGTCTGACTCACAGCTGGCAGAGGATCCATTACCATAGCAATGGAACACAGCAGGGCCAGTGGTTAGGACTACAAAAACGCATCACTGTAGTTCTAACTATGGCAGAACTCTGAGGAAAAAGCTGGACTTTAGAACTGCCTGTGTTTTGGGCCTTTTATAACTCATTTTAACCAACCATTGTTACACATGGAATTAGTTTGGCAATTTTAAATTAAGCTTTAAACAAATTTCAAAATAAAAGTCTTGACAATTTTTATATTAAGTAAGTGCTTTTTTGACCATTATATGTCTGATTTAATTAAATCACTGTTGTACATGGTATTACATTGACCATATAAAATTAAGCATTCTGAAAATCTCAAAATAAAAGCCTTAAGATTCGTCTGTGGCTAATGCAGCACCACGGGCGCTGCAATGATATTAGCTTGCATTATCTTTTCCTCTCAAGTTAGGGCACTGTCTTGCGCAGCAAGGTAGAGCATTAGCATTAGCCTTTTACCTTGCATGAGGTATTCGCTATTTCCCTTACTTAATGCAGTAAGTCATGCTTGTGACTCTCACATGGTATTGATGACATTGCAGCTTTCTTTAGCATAGATGCTAATGTTTAGCATCAGAACGCTGGGTCCAAACTGATGGGCACACTTTGGCAGGCCCCGGTTAAATTTCTTCAGGAATTTTCTAGTTTAGAAGTTTATAATCAATGTGACACTTATTCACTGTTCACAACAATTTGAGAAATACTTTTTCTGATTTACATTCACAGCTTTCATGCTTCTTATCAGCAGTTTGCACTGCTAACTAAGTACTAACTTCATTTGTTTATTCTGTTGAAATAGAATTTTAAATTAGCACAATAGCACACAGGCTAGTCTTTACGTTAAGACAAACTTAGATAAAGATCCAAACTAAAACAACTGATCACTCTGAACTTATATAAATCCTATAGGGAGGATCTTAAAGAAAGACAGACTGAGACTTCCTTAACTCTCTTTAGACAGGGAGTCTGTCTGCCAGACAATTAACAAATTCCTTAGTGTGGTTCAAAAGTTCACTAGGATCTTAAAACTTTTTATAAATAATTTTATCTATATTAGAATTAAATATATTTCTTTAAGCATGTTTTGAATTAGTTACTTCTTAGATCCAAACTTATAGTCATTATTTAGCATTACATTTTGTGCAAGCTTGGTTAAAAATACAAACTACTTTCTTGTTGAATCATTTGAGGCAGAGATAACACTGCAGCTGCATGTCATAAATCACGGTCTGGCCAGGAGGCTGGTACGAGAAGAGCTGGGTGTTTCAGGAGGCCCCAGAGGTAATAAAATCAATGGGAAGGCCCACGAGGAAAAACACACCTCCTAATGCATATATTTAAATTTAGAGAAAGGCACAGCCTTATAAAAGTTTCCGTTTGCAACAGAGAATTCAAATTGCTTTCTGCCTGAGTCCGCGATTCCCGGAAAAATGCATTTTCTGTTTTCTTTCTTTCAACTCATGCAATTATTTCTGTTTTGTCGCGTCTTGGACTTTTGATAATCTGGGTGAGAAGCTTATTGTGACATTCTGTTTGCATTTGAATTCTCTGGATAAACTCTGGATATCTTCAGTCTGATGTGGTATGATTGCTCTTTCTCTCTGCACATATTGAGGCTCAAGAATCCAGGATCAGAGAATTAATGAGCTAAATCAAGTTATTCCTCTTTTAATTCTTAATAATTCCCATATGTCAATGTCACATGTGCTAAGACATGATGCCTTCCACTCACCAGCATCCAATTAGTCATTTCACTCCTGCCTGTACTTTGTACTTCTGTGAAGTGATTTTCTGGAACAGGCCTTTCATTCATGGCTTCATTTTCAGAGTTATTGAGTTTTGCCTAATTGACCATGGTCAGAAAGCATGCAGGGCATTCATAAACCTTAACCTGTTTACCTTAGAACTATAAACTGAACCACTACAGAACCTTTCACGGTACCACAGTCATGAATTCACACCACCAAACTTCTGGAACAAAACCTTGATTTTCAGATTTTCTCATTTTCATTAAGGTGAGATTTATATGAAAATGCAGGGACCTTAAAATCAAATTTAAATGTTAAAACCATTACATGTTCTATAATGATCATGGATATTTTATTTATTTATAGATTTTAGTCTGTATGATTATTGTTTTTTTTCCTCATATAACCGTTTAATAACATTTTACATAACATATATGAACAATTCACATTCAACATTACACAACATAAAACAACAGAAGTACTTTTCCTGATTTGTCCATTTTTTCCTCTGTCTTTTGTCTTGAATATTGACCATTTTGTCCACATCCATTTGTGCTTTCTGCAGTCTCAAATGATGTGTCAGTGTTCATAATGTAGAGTTCTTCTGTTACTCCAGTCCATTGTTCATGGCAAGGGGTTCCACTGGTCCTCATTTCCTCGTAATACAGAAACCTAAGGCTAAGTGGGCTCCCCACATCATAATTCTCCCTCCACCAAACCTTACACTTTACACCCAATGGAGTCAAACAAATTATTTTCCTGCCAACTTTCAAAGGCAGGCTTAACCATCCTGAGTGTGTACACATGCATGTAAAAAAAAAAGCCTACCCATCGAGGTGAAAAATATACAGAAAAACTAGTCCACACATCTTGTATTTTACTGACATTGTAGTGGATCGGACTACAACCATAAACCCTTAACGACTTATTAGAAATGGCCTAATGAAGGTTTTTCTGACAGTCTTTAGTCTCCATATTGTGGCTAATTTCATCCAGAGACTTGGATAATATAATGCAGACATCAAATCCGTGTCAGAGAGTTCCCAGATGACTGTTTAGCTCTTATTTCACTTTATTTTTATTTTACCCCAAATGTACTTCAAGATGGATGCAATTCCTTCATCTTCTTTTTTTTTTATTTCCTCTAGCTTTTCGGACTTCTTTGTGTCTCCATTTTCTTTCATCTTATCAATCAAGAAGTCCAAGTGGACAAATGTGGACACAGAATTAGCTTTGAGAGCAATCTGCTCCAGATTGACAACATGTTGGAAGCACTCATCAAGCAAATTAGACTTCTCTGCTTTCAGGTCTGTGATTTCATCCTCAAAACTTTCTATGAAGCTCAAACGTTTTGATCTTTTTCTTATGTCTTCCATATTCCTCTGAACTTTTCTTGTTTTTGTCACATATCTCCACTTTCCTTTCACATGAGTAGCTACAGGACATTTTGAAGAGCAAACAGTGCAGCGGCCATCTTTCATTACCTCACAGTCTTTGGGGAGTTTAGCACACCCGGAATAGTGACAGTTTTCCTCACAGAAAGTACAGCAAACTGCTCCTTTAATTAAAGTCATCAACCACATCTCTCCTTCAATCGCTTCTTTTTCTATGTATGCTTCATAAATTTCTACAGCAAACTTCTCCTTCTCCTTCTTTTCCTCATGTATCTCCAGAGCTTCTTTAATCTGTTTAGTTTCTGCTCTTTCAGCTCAGACAGTCGGATCCTTTCCTGCAGGTTTTGGATGCAGGCGGACAGTCTGATCCGTTCATTGAGAACATCTAAAGTCATGTCTAGTTTTCGGGGTGCAGTTTTCTCCAGAAAGGCAGCAAAGCCACTCAGACCTTTCACTGCTATCTTGTCAGCATTTTTATAATGCTTTTCTTCTATCTGCTCTTCATGTCGGCAGTTATTGAAGAGGAAGTGAACAGGTTGTTCCTCCTCATCTTTGGCACATTTAATCTTGGCAGCATTGAGAGCTTGAAGCAAGACCCTTGGTTTTCTTCCATTGGAGTGAGTGACCAAGCTACAATGTTTTTCTCTATGTCTTTCCCAAACTGAGACATCACTGACTCAAAGATGTACTTAAGTCGGTCACTCAGTCGATTCACGCTCGACTTTACTACCAGACCCACTGCATGAAGTTCTTTTATGCCATTTTTTGATTGAAACAATTGAAATAATCTTTCACTGACAACAACATCATATTCAATCCCTCTGGTGTCTCCAAATCCAGGAGTATCAATGATGGTCAGAGAGAAGGGCAGAGTTTTACCTTCAAAACCAAAGAGTTCGTACACAATCACATCTGATGTCTGGCTTTCTGTCTGACTCCTTTTCTCATCTTCTACGATCTGAAACCAGGCTTTATCTTCCATGTCACTCCCATGGCGTAGTTGACCAGAGCGTTGATCAGAGTCGATTTCCCTGCCCCTGTTTCACCAACAAGCAGGATGGTTATTTGGTTTGTTGTGGTTTTTCTTACCAAAGGTCACTCTGGTTAGGGTGTCAACTGTCTTTTTTCTTGTTTTAAGCTGGTAGATAACTGAAGTTTCTGAGCTGATGACATCACTATTGGAGATTACATGTTGTATGGATGTGTTGTCAACCCTGTACAAAACAAAAATTAAGGTTAGCTTTTAGATAAAGATTTTAATTTGATGGAAAGCATGGAGAGATAAATCTTCAGTCTTGCCTTTTTCCAACTTTTACATTTCAACATGTTGGTAATGGAAAGAAAAAGACTTGTACTAAAGTAATTAAAACTAAACAGATAAAGACAATTTTTATGAACTAAAGATAAATGCTTTGTAATCTGTTGAGAATATAAATTTGGTTAGCATAACTTTAAAGACAGTCAACCTTTGAGCATATGAAATATTAGATGTGGCATGAACATTTGGAGTAGACTTTACGTTAAGGTAAACTTAGATATAGATCCAAACTAAAACAACTGGTGACTCTCTGAACTCACATAATTATTAAGTGGTTCTGCAGGCAGGGAGTCTGCCTGTTATCAGGATCAATAAATGTTTTGGTGTTTGTTCAAGTGTTCAGTAAAACAGTAAAACCTTAAAAAACAATTCTGCTAGAAGTATAATCAAATGTATTAAGAGATTTCCTTAAGCATAAACAGCATGTTCTGAATTAGTTAGTCTCTAACCAAACTATTTGCATGCATTTAATATTACTGAAATACAGTAGGATTAGGAAACTATTTTACTTCCAAATATTTCAGGTATTCTGAAAGAGCTTTTCTAAAAGTAGACAACCTTGCAGTTTTTAGATCCAAACTCAGTTATTATTTGGCATTAGATTTTTGTGCAGTTTGTTTAAAATTGAAATCAGTTTCTTGTTGAATCAATGAGGCAGAAATAACAGGCCTAGTGGCAGGTCATCAATTCTGGTCTGGGATGGGAGGAGATTGGTACGGGAAGACCCAGTTTGAGGATGACCTTCGTTCTCTCCGTATATTTGCCTTTGGATTTTAGCAGGTCTCAAGCAGGGCAATAAAATTAACATCGGAGCAGCCCTCCAAGGGGAAGACACACCTTCTAATGCATATATTTAAATGAAGGGAATACACATTCTTATAAAATGGTCTTTTTACAGAATTGCTTTGCGCCTGAGTGAGCAATTCCAAAAATGCATTTTTGTCTTTCCTTTTCAACTTGTTGCAGGTAATTCTGTTTTGTCATGTGTCGGACTTGTTGATGATCTGGGTGTGATGCTGATCTAACATTCTGTATGCATTGAATTCTCTGGATAAAGCTCTAGATATATATAAAGTCTGATGTCGAATTATTGTTTCTTTATTTCCCTGCACATGCAGTCCTGAATCTGGGAAACTTAGAAAAATTAATGAGCAAGTGAAGTTATTCCTCTGGTTTTAACAAATCCTAGAGTCAGTTACAACCCAAATTTCTCTAAAACATCAACCAGAAACAGAAAACAAACAAGATGCATGTAAGATAAAGTCGTGCTCTATTTCCAAGGTGATATGTGTGAAGTGTTGAAATATGTTGATGAACTTTGGATTTTTTTCCTTTAAGGTTCTGGTATTTTTGACCAGAATATGTCATTTAAAGTCTGTTTGGACATGTTTCAAAATTTCCTTTTTCATCTCTGGAATATTGCTAAAATTAGAAACATCTTGTCCAGGAGTGATGCTGAAAAGGTAGTCCCTCCACTTCTTACTTCAAAGCTGGATTACTGCAAGTCTTTATACTCAGAAATCCACCAAATACGGTTAAAAACCATCAGCTGATCCAAAATGCTGCAGCAAGAGCTCTGATAAAAATTAAAAACAGACTTCATATTTTTTGTATTTTAGTTTCCCTTCATTGGCTCCCTGTTAAATCTAGATTATAAACTCAGATTCTCCTTTTCACATATGGAGCCTTTGATAATTACTTCAATCAGAGATCTGATTGGTCTAGATCAGGGCTGTCTAACTCCAGTCCTCAAGGTGTCCTGCAGTTTTCGATGTGCCACAGGTACAAAACAAGAATGAAATGGCTTAATTACCTCCTCCTTGTTCTCCAGAGTCCTTGCTAATGACCTATTATTCTATTCAGGTGCAGCAGAGGCACATCTAAAAGTTGGAGGACACCGGCCCTCGAGGACTGGATGTTGACACCCCTGGTCTAGATGTTCCCAACAGAGCACTTCACTCTCAGGCTGCATGTTACTGACGCTTATTATTGGAGGCCAATTTATTGCCATCTAGATCAAGTGATTGACTATGCAACTTATTCTCCCAAAGCTTCATCCAAAAACAACTTTTGTCTTGTCCAAATTCAAAAGAATAAAGTTTAGAGTCATTCAGGTTTTAATGTCCTCCAGATGTGCCTGTAATCTACTTAAGGGATCGGATTAGAAAGCAAACACAGACTCAAGTGTGTTTTTACTAATGGGATTGATTGGAAATGTTTAACAATAACCTTTAACCTACAATTAAACATGCATTTCAGACAATAAAAGATGTTTACACATTAAAAGCTAAACTGTGATCACTAATCTTAACCATGCCATTTTCTATGAACAGACAGTGAGGATCTTGTGAAGGATAAAGCTGCTCTGTTAAACATGTTCTTAAATAAAATCTAATGAATGTTGGCTGGACCTACCTGCATCCAATGACTGATTTGGCTCCTCCATCCATTTGGCTGTCGATCATTTCTAATTTATGGACCTTCTCTGTTCTCCATCATCCTTTAGCTTCTTGATCAGGAAGTCCAAATTGATATATGTGGAAACTGAATTCACTTTGAGGAGAGTTGGATCCAATCTGATGGCACATTGATAAGACTTTTCTATCAAAGTTTTCTTCTTTCTGTTCAGGTTTTCCATTTCCTGTACTAGAGTTTCTGTAAGTTTTGTCTCCTTTGTGTCTGAATTGCTCTTGAAATGTCTTTGTTTTAATTCCTCCTTGGTTCTCTGAACTTTTCTCGTCTTGGTCACATACCTCCAGTTGCCTTTAACATGTTTTGATGCAGAACATCTCCCAGAGCAAACAGTGCAGGATGCTAAATTCATGACCTCGCAGTCTTCAGGGCTCAGGGCCATCGTACATCCAGGATAGTGACAGTTCTCCTCACAGACGCTGCAGCAAACAGCGGCTTTAAAGAATGACGTCTCACCTTCAATGAGTTCCTTATCTCTGTAGGTTTCATCTACCTCCACAATTAATTTCTTGCTTAACCTCATCTCTGCTTTGTGTTTCTTCATAGCTTCTTGAATCTGTTTGATTTCTCTCTGTTCCAGTTCAGTTAGTTTGATTTTCTCTTGCAGGTTTTGGATGGAGGCTGTCAGTCTGATGAATGAGTTGAAGCTGACTGATACCTGCAGCTGCTGAGCTGAGACCTTTTGAAGAAAAGCTGTGAACTGCCTCATTCCCGTCTCTGTCAGTCTCCATGCCTCTTCCAGATCTGTGCTCGTTTTCTCTGTTCGGGCCTCATACTGACGATTATTGAATATGAAGTAAGGACATTGACTTCCTCCAGCCTGAAGACCCTTGAGAGAAATGCTAGGTGGTGTTGTACCTGAGTGAGTAATGAGTGCCACTGTGTTTTTCTCCAAGCGTTTTCCAAACAGAGACATCACTGAATCAGAGACGTATGACAGTTGGTCACTCATTTTTGTTTCTGTTGCTTTCATCACTACGCCAACCGCATGAACCTCGTGGATCCCGTCTTCTAACCGAAACAAGTCAAACAATCTCTGATTGATGATGACATCATGCTGAAGTCCATCTGTGTCTCTATAACCAGGCGTGTCGACGATGGTGAGAGAGTAGGGCCAAGTTTTATTCTCAGAATCAAATATCTCATACATGATCACATCTGATGTTGGACTTTGACCTCCATCTTCTGCGATCCGATACCAGACCTCATCCTGCCACCTCACTCCCATGGTGTAGTTGATCAGAGCGTTGATCAGAGCAGACTTTCCTGCTCCTTTTGCACCAACAAGTAAAATGATTTTATTTGGTTTGTTCAGTTGTTTTCTACCAACGGTGACTCTGGTCACTGTCCCAAAGTTAGTTTTTGTGGTTTCCTTTTGGTAGATGGCAGGACATCCTGAGCAGTTTGGTGCCCTGTGGGATTAGGCTTTGCTTAGAAACATATATTGCATGCATTGAACATTGACAGTATGTTAGTTTTTCTGACAGACAATTTTTATCATTGATTTTTTTAAAATAATAATAATAAATATGTTATCTCCAGAGTTATTTGTTCCTTCCTCCGAACATTCAGAGACCTTCAGCTTTCCCAACTCCATCAGAGGTCGCCACAGAACCGTCTGCTCACCTCCACCTTTTTTGTGATGTCACTTCCACTCATCCAGAGAAATTCTTGGATGAGGGTTAGGGTTAGAATTTTCTCTTAAATTCTGGGTTTAAGGCTTTGTGATGGGCCAAAAACTGCTTTCAAAAATACCCAGTTTTTGACTGGAGACACAAACAAGTCTGCTCTTGGCAGCTGGTTGTGGAAGATTTTACAAGATCAGAAGATCCTACAAGGTGATGTTGGGGAGTGAAAAAGCGGCTCATAAAATAACCATATAATCAAACTGGACTCTGCTTATGTCTGTTTTATTTGGGCCAACATTGGAGAGTTCTGGGTGCACCTTAACTGTAACATAATGTATTGTCAATGTGTTAAGTGACAACACATTCATTGGTTGCCACTGTAAATGTGTGGGTTAATCCAGAGGGTCCCCCTGTAGATGTACAAAACCTTCTCTGATTTATCCCATCGATTTTCATTACTCTGATCTTTCATCAAAATTAATATTGAATGCCCAGCAGCTTCTGCAGATCACTCATAAAGCAAATACCATCACCCAGTGATCTCTTCTGCTTTCGAACCAGTAGTGCCACTTTGTTCACTAAATTAGACCTTTGCAGTGTCTGTCACCTTGTCCGCATCTGACAACAGGATGAGTGAAAGATGACCTTCCAGAACGCCATTCAAATTATTCAATAATTTTGAATATTACTGAATATTCAGGCCCTGTATTGTAGGCCCTGGTAGAGTGGAGTTCAGTTGCTACAGTCACAAGATAATTTTGTTTGATTTTAGTGTTGAGTGATAGCTTTCGAGTATCTCTTTAAAGACTTCGTAAGAAACGTGAAGTCAAGTTTTTCATCATTTACATTCTGCCCTCCCAACAGAGGTTTCTCCACTGAGGTCTATTCTTACCAGACACAACAGTCATTTTAATGGGAGTAGTGGAAATAATGATCTCATATCTTACAGTGGAAATTTTCTACTGATTCACATAAAAGGCATAAATAAGATATAAATATTTTAAGTTTAATTTCAATGTAAATTCTTTTAAATATACAAATATGATTAATTTTGTTCCCAGGTAGTAGAATATATCTGTGAATGTTGTTGGTACTCACGTTCTGTCCATTGTGCAGTCTGCAGTGGGAACTAGCTAAGGTCTCTCAGATGTTCAAGAACCTGGATAATAAGTAAAAAACAAAAAGCCAAAGTCTTTCCAGGTTAACATGGAATGAAATGACCATTTTTAATTCTCATTTTGACACAGAATATCAACAGTATGTCCACTAAATCTGTTTAAAGTCAAAGATTGATTGTGTATCAAAGTTGAGTTCTTATCTTCAGGCTCCTACACAACATTTAACTCCCTGTGTGTCTCATATGTAACAATCAATTTATCAACCTAACAAGTCTTATGTTCATATCTTGGACTGAGGCTTAAAATGTTGTAGCATCTTTCCTTAGAAGGATGTACTGGCTTATATGAGATTTGGTAGTGAAGCACTATATGATTCAGAGGGAGAAGGCTTATGAGAAGGTCTCTGGTTAGTTGACTCCAAAATCAGGCTTTCATTAATATATGCTGACATGTTTGCAGAAAGAGTCATGCTAAGGATGTCCAGAGGGGCAATATCCTCAAAATCAAACACTGGTGGAAAAATATAGATTGTTTATATTGCATCCATTGTCTGAACACCTTAATGGAGTGGCGAGGGCTGCTGGTGTCTGGTTACAGGTGAGGCCACCCTGTATACACCTGTACAGGTCCCTGATTCTGCAGAAAGTTGTGCCAGTCATTAAGGAAGAACTGCTTCTGACTCACATAGCAAGCACTTTTATAGTTCACAATGAAACAATTAGTTTCTTTTTTAATCTTTCAACATTGTCAATAGTAGTCTATTTTAAATGGAAACATTTCACTCTTGTATTATTTTTAATATTCATTTACATTTTAAAACATGACAAGATCAAAGGATAGAGCATAACTTTACAGCTTCATGCTTTGCAGAACAAGAATATACACAAAAATATTACATCATATTAATATATACTGCAAACAAGACAAACGTGGCAGTTTATCTTGTTAGAAAAGCAGCATTAACCTGTTTACTGCTGACAGGATAATGTGTGAAATATCATTTCATTGGTAGTTATTGTTATGCTGAGGCAAATCTTTGTTCCTATGCTTTGGACTGAGTGTGAATTAAATTGTATTTAATTGCACAGAGAGAAGCTTGTAGCCAAAGTTTTAATCATTAATCATATTTGGATGGAAAACTATTAAAGTGTTCTGCATACAGAACCTGGAAATACAGTTTGGAGGACAAATCAAATGAAATCTATAAATGTATGTTTAAGCTGCAAGCAATACCGAGAGGAGCAAATCCTCGTCCAAGATGCTGAAGGAATGTGTGAATGATGTAAGCAAAAATTTCAAAGAAAATGCCCATGCTGCAACATAAAAAATGTCATTTGAATATGTGACATAAAGCCATACCTCTAAGATCAGGAAGGTTTCTGCAGTTGAGGTCCATGGCAGTTTTGCTGAAGATGGAGACAGAAACACATCAGCATGTTTTCTTTCTGAAAGAAATGATCTCTAGATGATCAGGACTGTCTTGATGTTTGAGTTTAACCATGCATCATATCAGAAAACTAGTTTGACATGATTTAGGAATTTAAATTAATCTTTTGAAGAGGATATTTATGGTGTTCTTACTTCTGATGGGATTAGCAAGGAAGAGCAAACATGGGCTGAATTACCAGCCTTTATACCAGTGGAGGAGGAGCAACGGGTCACATAACCTCACACAAACTAATCAGCTTGACCTTAAAAAATGAGTGAAAAACAATTCAGGACAGAAAAGGTTTAGATTCAATTCATGTAGTTGACATTCCAGAAGAAAGTTTTCATTTCAAAGGAAAATGACAGAGAAAACATATTGCTTATTTAAAACTTTTATTGTGAGTTTGCTCCAGCAAAACCCAAATATTTTATTAAAGTACTAAATTTTGTACTTTTTCTTCACTACTTCATTTTTAATAACTACATTATATTTCTTGTAAAATTTTTCTTCTGTTGCCACTCACTCACTGATCTGGTTCAGCATGTTTAGCATGAAAAGGTTCGCAGGTGTCACTCAGATTGTCTTTAAGGTCTTAAATGTCAATAAGAGTGAAGGTCAGATATGTGTTCAGTGTTTTGTAAACTGTAGTGAGATTTTAAATTCTATTCTCCGAGCAACTGATAGTGTGAGGAAAACGATATTATATTGAATCAAATACAAGGTCACACATTGACATCTGTTTCATTTTTAGTTCCTGCATTTATACCTCACTCTACTGTTTTATAAAATACAACAAATCAAGAGCTGCTGACTTGGATGTAATCAAATGCTCACTGTGGGTGTATTAAGGCAAAATATTTTATCTGGTTGATAAAGCAGACTAAAATTGTTTTCTCTCTTGTTATTTCTGCTTCAATAATATTTACTAACAGAAGAGCAGTTCTTGAAATCCAAACATCTTCTAAACATGTTGTTCAGCAGGAAATGGATTTGTTTTTGTAGCTCTATTGTGTGAAGGGGGAACTGAGAGACTAAATCAAGTAGGAACACATTCCGTACATGCTGCCAAAATCAGCCCCTATTCAAACACCTTTTCCTCCCAGGGTTATTTACATCAGAGACATTGCGGCATGCATGAGAACTTTGGTTTCTGACAGTAACATACGTAGTTTCCAGAACACACTAATGCCTGGAACAAGAAAACCTGTTAAAAGCACATTTTATTGGGATTTGACCAAAAACTGGAATATTCAAAAACAATTGGCATTTTTCTAAGACTAGTCAACAGAAGAATATTTCTGTTCTTCTGTTGACTAGTGATAATAAAAGAAAAATCTTTCTGTTAATAACAACTTAACCTCTTAACTGTTGAGCAGTTTTGTCTTTATTTCCTCTGGGACTTTGATGGTTTTCTTGATTTTAAAGAGAGAAGTTGTCATTTTTGGACCAAAACTTCTGAAAGAGAAACTTTCTTCATGAATTACTGGATGTCGATGACACTGAAGTGTCAGCAAATGTCTAAAAGGTTCTTCTGCAACTGGAATGTGTCCGATACTTGGTTTTATGCTTTTTTGAGCATTGTTTTCAGCACATATTTCACACTGGCTTAGAATTTTATCCACCATGTCTTGCATGTGTAGAGACCAGTAACCTTGTTCTTTTCAATTTTTCCATAACTTTTCCTTGGGCACAATGGTCTAAGCCATGGGCTTCTGATTAATAGTAATGCCATCAGGAGGCATTTGTGTGACCTTCATAAGCCATTTTCACTCATCATAGCACCTCTGCGTATCCAAAGATCATGTTCAAATCAAATCAAATTTTATTAGTATAGCACATTTCAGCAGCAAGGCATTTCAAAGTGCTTTACATCATAAACACAAAGTCATGCAACATATAATAGACAATACATTGTTACATATTACATTTCTAATCAAATTCTAATCAGCTGGTTTTTAGTCGAGATTTAAAGGAAGTCAGGGTTTCTGCTGTTTTACAGTTTTCTGGAAGTTTGTTCCAGATGTTTGGTGCATAGATGCTGAAAGCTGCTTCTCCTCTCTTGGTTCTGGTTCTGGGGATGCAGATCAGAACCAGAACCAGAACCTGAGAGTCTGGAAGGTTGATACAACAACAGCAGATCTTTGATGTATTGTGGTGCTAAACCGTTCAGTGATTTATAAACTAACAACAGTATTTTAAAATCTATTCTTTGAGCTACAGGGAGCCAGTGGAGGGACTTTAAACTGCTGTTATGTCTCTATCTTCCTGGTTCTAGTGAGAACAGGAGCAGCAGCTTCTGGATCAGCTGGAGGATTGATTTGTTGGACAGGCCTGTGAAGACGCTGTTACAATAATCAATGCGACTAAAGATAAACGCATGAATGAGTTTCTCTAGATCTGGCTGAGACATTAGTCCTCTAATCCTGGAGATGTTCTTCAGGTCCAAGGTCTTTTTTATTTTTATTTGCAAGCAATGTTGTGTGTGGTACAGCATCTGCAACATTGTACCATTGAGAAATCAAATCATGAATCTCTACATTGATCGCGTCTCTGTCAGGTTCGTGTTTTTCTGTGTTTAATTCTGAGTTTCTGTGTCCTGTGTCTCCTCGTTGTCCTGTCTTCCCTTGATTGTTCCCAGGTGTGTCTTATTCCCTTGATTACCCTCAGTGTATTTAGTCCCTCCTGTGTCCTCTGTTCCTCGTCGGGTCCTTGTCGTACTTTTGTTGTCAGTCAGATTGTCGTTGTTGTTTTTTGTGCCGCCCTTAAGACCAGTTGCTACCGGTGTGAGCCCTGGCTTCTGCTCAGCCGTGCTGCCTGGCCGCGGACTACTGTTTGGACTGTTTTTGTGGATTATTTTTTATTAAATTACTCGCCATTCAACTTACCTGGGTCTCTAGCGTCTGCCTCACCACCTCCACCACCTCACTTTATGACAGTCTCCTTGTCTCCCACCAACAATGTATTGGGACAGGTGGTTCACTGATTCACCTTGTGTCTCTTTATCCCATTGTTCTTCAAACTGAGCTTTTTGAAATGTCAGTACATTGTGCAATGATAATCCAGAAATGTTTTTTTTAGCTTCATGAATTTGTATTTGAGTGTACTGACCCCATTTAGAAATTACTTCTTCAATCGAGTTATTTATGTCTCCAAGCCAATAAACTTCAGCTTCATGTTGTTGCATGTACATTTGAAGATCCTTTTTCAACATACACACCTTGAGAACACCAGATTTTTATTTTTAATTTGCTTAGAGCATCTCTTCCTAGCAGATTAATTTGTGTTTGATCAGATACCAAAGTTGGTATTTTTATTTCACTGTTATTTGCTGCAAGTCGAACAGGAGCTGTCATTTGGATTAATTGTCTTGTTCCCGAGAACCCTACAGTTGATACAAATTTATCAGACATGGGGAGATGCATTGCATGATTTGGACATATACAAGTGTAAGCTGCTCCGGTATCGACAGTCATTGGAAATTCTGTGAAATCTGCTGTGAATTGTTGCTATAGAAATAAACTGAAATGAACAGGTGAATTCATCGCCCTGATCTTCAACTGTTTGGTTGATTACACAGGAAAAACTGTCTTCTCTGATGTTTGCCGTTTCCATTTCCATCAACATTATGTTAAATCCAAAAGGCTTCTTGGAAATCCAAACATCTTCTAAACATGTTGTTCAGCAGGAAATGGATTTGTTTTTGTAGCTCTATTGTGTGAAGGGGGAACTGAGAGACTAAATCAAGTAGGAACACATTCCGTACATGCTGCCAAAATCAGCCCCTATTCAAACACCTTTTCCTCCCAGGGTTATTTACATCAGAGACATTGCGGCATGCATGAGAACTTTGGTTTCTGACAGTAACATACGTAGTTTCCAGAACACACTAATGCCTGGAACAAGAAAACCTGTTAAAAGCACATTTTATTGAGATTTGACCAAAAACTGGAATATTCAAAACAATTGGCATTTTTCTAAGACTAGTCAACAGAAGAATATTTCTGTTCTTCTGTTGACTAGTGATAATAAAAGAAAAATCTTTCTGTTAATAACAACTTAACCTCTTAACTGTTGAGCAGTTTTGTCTTTATTTCCTCTGGGACTTTGATGGTTTTCTTGATTTTAAAGAGAGAAGTTGTCATTTTTGGACCAAAACTTCTGAAAGAGAAACTTTCTTCATGAATTACTGGATGTCGATGACACTGAAGTGTCAGCAAATGTCTAAAAGGTTCTTCTGCAACTGGAATGTGTCCGATACTTGGTTTTATGCTTTTTTGAGCATTGTTTTCAGCACATATTTTACACTGGCTTAGAATTTTATCCACCATGTCTTGCATGTGTAGAGACCAGTAACCTTGTTCTAACTAGAACTACAATCAACTGGGTCTAAACCAGTGTTGCAAGTCGACAGCTCAGTGAAATCTGCTGTGAATTGTTGCTATAGAAATAAACTGAAATGAACAGGTGAATTCATCGCCCTGATCTTCAACTGTTTGGTTGATTACACAGAAAAAACTGTCTTCTCTGATGTTTGCCGTTTCCATTTGTCAGTCAGATTAATATTGTGTCAAATCCAATGTTGCTCAGCAGGAAATGGATTTGTTTCTACAGTCTGAAGGGAAACCAAGACATTATTTTAGCACATCCACATGTTTACAGAAAACCAAGTAGGAAAACATGCCATAAGTATGTCGCGTCAAAGGTTAAGTTGTTGTTCCTTGGAAATGGTAAAAGAAATTATTGATTATGTGACCAAATAGGAGGACAGCATTGTTTAATGACGTTTGTGAAGGTAGGAAGCTGGTGGTTCATTGGTTGGGCTGTTTCAGATTCATCCCCATCAGAATGACAAACACTGATAACAAACCAAACCGTTTCCTAAAATCTGCCTCTTCCTACATTCTGTACAAATTTTCATAGTTTTAAGGAAATATGTCATTTTCAAATCTGATCCAGATTTTTTAAAATGTTGGGTTCGGCTGAAAGGTTCAGCCGAACCCGACTGCTCACCAGTAGTCCAATAACCTTTAATGCTAACTCTACTAAGCAGCTCTTTGTAGTTGGAGCTTTTTTACATTTGTCCAAAACTATGTGTGTATCTTTCATGTTAGTTTTTCATCTCACCACATTCCTAAAAACTTAAAACATTTTATTTAATTCTTGATTTTCCAGTTTAATTTACTTTGTAAAAAAAACATTAACTCTACAGTTAATTCTCAAATATAAACCTTTATAGATATGTATAAAAGTTACTTAAAAGCTGTCGTTGCCGCTGCAACCCCCCCCCTCTTCCTTCACTCTCTACTCTCTCAGTCACTACTTCCTCTTCTGAGAGGGGAGATGTGCTACCAGCTCTCCATCTAACGGGTAAATTGAGTTTCCTAAATCTGCTGGATTTACCCGATCCAGAACTGAAGTAAACTCTGTTCAATCTGGTTTCTAGAAAGGATTCGCCTGACTACTATCGGCCTACATCCAGATGTCTCGTCCTTCTTCCCCCTGTGAATTAGTCAGACTGAGCAACATACAGATAACTAGTTTCACAGAGCACATCTGTTTAACGGTCGCTCCTTCTCTTTTTTACAACTTGCACTTGTTACTGAACCAGGCTGGTTTTAGTGACTCTGGCGAGTCCCAAGGATGTTGTTTTAAATTTGGGCTAAAGCAACCTATAAAATATTACCTAGTTTTCTTCCCCAGAATCAAACATCACAGCTATTTTACTACCATCAAAGAACTTTGAGGTGACTCATTAATTGAATGTCCACAACATCTTTTAGATTTTCTTTATGCTAAATATTTTATTAGTAAAGCAATTTTGCAAGGGTCAGTAGAGCTTAATTAAGTAGCAGAAATAATCAAATAAGTAAAATCAATCATCTAGCCTGTCTTTCCCTAACGCTGATACTAAGAACTAAAAAGGGAATCTTTAGAGAGACGGAAGGAGTTTGGTATCTCCAACCCCAGAACTGGCTCGATGATGAAGAAGGTGTTGCAGCAGGCGGAGGAGGTTGATTGACGAAGGCAGGGATCTCTGTTGGTCTGATGAGCTGTCATCTCTGCATCGATGATAAGGTCACACAGGACTTGGGTCTTTGTCTTTGCCTTGATCTTCATCTTTGTCTTTATCTTTGTCCTTGGGGTCTGAACCCAGCCGATGAGAGAAGTCCGATTTGAAGCCACATGTTGCGGGCTGATGGGTTGGTCCCCGTGTGCAGGACAGTCTTCGTCTCTGTGTCTCTGGCTCTTCTTCAGCTGCAGAGTTCTTTGTCCATCTCGGTCTTGACTCGAAGCTGCCTGGAGGATCCAACCAAAGATTCCTCTTTTGCTCTCCCCTTATATAGGGTTTATACCCGCTTTCAGTGCATTTTCATTGGCTAACACTGTTGCTGTGCTTTATTGGGTAACTGGACAGATGAACTCATATCCATCACTGTCTTAGAGACATTTTGTCCTGAGGTCTTGGCTAATGTCTCAGGGTTGCTCAATGTTCCTCCCATGTCTCTGACATGTTTAAGTTCTTCAACAATCTATCTCCTAATAAGGTCTTGGTCGTCTCTGCTTTCCTGTTAGTCCCCATTTTACCCCTAACCTTTCACCTACTATCTACCTCCAACACACATCTTTAATAGCAGTTAGATGTTTTACACCATTTCAAGTTCAATGTTAAAATCACATTCATAAACCTATTAGTTTCTTTAATTTAGCATTAATTTATAATTTTATGATAACCACAACATTTTACTCTTTCCTTATTTGATACCAAAGTTACAGTTACTTGTTTTACTTGTACAATTTCCCACAAGTGTAAGTAAGTATTGTTATAAGTAAACCAATATTAATATCAGTACTTTACTTTAAATCTTATCTAATTACTCAAAATGTTTAGATTTTGTCCTATAAAACTTTTATGCTTCTAAAAAAGGACTGGTCTCAGCTATTTTTATACATCTGCAAGCTGGAAACTTACTTCCTCTTTTTCCAGGAAACCTGCTCTTCCTGTCTCATCTCTCTCTCTGACTATGATTTCTTATGATTAGATAGAAAAAATAAGAATAATTAAAGCTAAGTTTGCAGGAGACAAAACAACACACAACCAGATTTATTTATTGCAGTCTGGGTCTAGATGTCACTTGTGTGACTTATTTTAAAGATAACTTTATTTGTTGTTACTGTTAACTTAAATCTCCAGCATGGGGAAGTGGGATGATCTTGGACTTTCTTGACAACAGTCATCCACATAGAAACTATATAGAATGGTATCAATCACCTGCTGGCTAATATATGCTTGTTATCTTCTGCACATTTCCACAGGGTGTAATTAGCACAGCTCAGAGATGATGTTGCTCCAAATAAATGAACACACGCGGTACTCCTGCATGGTCTGACTGAAGTCACCACAAGGCCACCAGAAAAACCTCAATAGGTCAGCATCTTTATCTGACACATGCACCTGTTGGAACATGGCTTCAATGTCAGACATCAAAACAACAGGCTCTTTTCTGAACCTAGTCAGCACGCCAACCAGGCTATTTGTTAAATCGGGACCACTCAGGAGTTGTGCATTGAGAGAAATGCCCTGGAATGATGCAGCACAGTCGAGGACAACCCAAATCTTTCCCTTGGTAGGTTGGTACACCCCATGGAGAGGATATACCAAACCTTTCCATCACTGTGCCCCAAGTCTATGGTTGGCACCCTTTTTGCATAATCTTTGGATAGAAGGTCTTTCATAAAGTCAATATAGTCTGGAACTGATTACCAGACACCTAAACAATGTAAAGTTAAGTTTGATAGTGTTATAAGTTTTATGAAAACAAAACTGAAATATTGAAACCCTGGAGTCCGTTTCATTAGCAGCTACACTGTTTAGGTGTGACTTTATCAAGCAGGTAAAGAAAGCTTTCAGCTGAACAAAAAACACTTCAGTGAAGTCATGTGACCAGTTTCCTCCTCTGTGGGAGAATATAAATCCCTGAATGCTGACTCTCTTCACTCTTCTTGCCTTCACTGAGCATCGTAAAGAGCAGCAGGTGGTTGTCTGCACAGGTAGGAAACTTTCTAATGTTAGAACCTGAATTTGGAGATTAGAATAAAAACTGAAACATCAAACTGGACCGCTTAAAACTGTTGAATCATTTGATGAATATGAACGTTGGGTTTTACAGCTGATTTGATGTTTTAAAACACAGATCTGCTAATTCCAGTTGTGCTTCCTCTGTCAGGTCACTTCTGTGCACACAACAAAGTGTGTCTGATGAATGACTTTAACACACCGACATAAAAAAACAAGATTAAAACAGATAACAGCAGTAACTTTACTGTTGTGTTTGATTAGTCATAAGAACCTGTTTCAACCTCACAGGAGTGATCTTCAAGGCTTCATCATCATGCAAAGAATGTAAGTCAAACATTTATAGTTACAGTTTATGTAAATCTGTACTTAACTATTGATTAAAAAAACATATTTAACATGTTTCCAATCACTTTATCATTTATGCATAGTAAAAGGAGAGTAAAGAGTTTTTTAAGATGAAGAGAAACGTTATAACTTAACTGAAGATATAGTTTTAAAAAGGACAAATGTCTGTATGTTATAAGGTCACAGATTCTCATCCAGAGACTTTTCCAGTATGTTTCTTTCAGGATGAAACAGATAAAAGCACTGAATGGAAGTACCAGTGAAAAACCTGGAGGAAACATCATATTAATGTTCATTAATATGAACATTATTTACTTTTCAGAATAATTGTTTCCATTTTTATTCCGGTCTGGGTACTCAGAACATGAGAATGGAAACTCTTCTCTTCATAATCAACAGCTCTTCCGAACCCAATCAGTCCAAGCAATGGCTACCTGGATGTGACACATATTTAAAAAATAAGCATGATATGTACCATTCATTATTAATACTAACTATGTTAATACTTTAGCATTGTACATCATCATACAATGACAATATATTACCCAAATTGCATATTTTGATTTGGCTCTTATAATATTAATTTAAAAAGGCATTTAGGAATTTAAGCTAGTAAATTATAAATTTTTTCAACAGGAATACATCATCTAAATTCAAGGACATCATCTCAAAAAGTCTCCAGATCCAGTCAGGATCCCCATCCGTTTTCCAACTCAGCACAAAGAAAGAGGACTTTGGGCCTCTGACTAGGATAACTCTCGGACAGAAAAACTTGAACAAGGCCAACAGAACGGTGCTGCTGGTTGGTGAAACAGGAGCAGGAAAGTCTACTGTCATCAATGCTCTGGTCAACCACACCATGGGAGTGAAGTTTGAGGATGAGGTCTGGTTTAAGATTGTAGAAGATGAGAAGAGAGGGCAGACTGAAAGTCAGACATCAGATGTGATTGTTTACGAGATCTTTGGGTTTGAAGATCAAACTCTGCCGTTCTCTTTGACCATCATTGATACGCCTGGATTTGGAGACACCAGAGGGATTGAAAAAGATCTTATTGTCAGCCAAAGATTGTTTGAGTTGTTTAGATCAGATGAGGGAATTCAGGAGATTCACGCTGTGGGTCTGGTGGTGAAGGCCACAGATAATCGAGTGAATGATCGCCTTTCATACGTCTTCAATTCAGTCATGTCTCTGTTTGGGAAAAACCTGGAGAAAAGCATTGTGGCTCTCATAACTCACTCAGATGGAAGACAACCTAAAAATGTTCTTCAAGCTCTTGAAGCTACAAAAATAAGATGTGCCAAAAATGAGAAGAATCAACCTATTTATTTTCTTTTTGACAACTCCCAAAGTGATGACCGATCAAAGGAAACTGAATTTATAAAAATTGCTACTGAAATTTCAGAGAGAGGACTGAGAACCTTTACGGCCTTCTTGGAGAAGAAAACAGCCCAAAAACTGATGGCGACTACAGATGTCCTGAATGAACGCATCAGCCTGACAGCCTGTATCCAAAACCTGCAGGAGAGAATCCTGCTAATAGAGAGGAAACAAGAGGAACTCAAACAAACTCATGAAGCTCTCATCAAGCAAGTAGAAGACATGAATAAATCAGAGACATTCACTGTTGAAGTTGATGTGTTTTCAAAGAAAAGGAGCCTCTGAAAAGTCTAAGACTTTTCAGGCAAAATATTTTTGAGAAAGCAATGGTCTGCACCATCTGTAAGGAGAACTGCCACTATCCTGGCTGTACACTTGTTCGCAGTCCCCAACACTGTGAGGTCATTAGAAGAGGGCATTGCACTGTCTGTACTGGTAAATGTCCTGCATCGGCTCATGTGAAGGAAAACTGGAGATATGTCATCAAGACCAAGAAGGTTAAGAAGACTGTAGGAGTTAAGAAAGAGATAAAGACAGAGAAGGGTGATGTTGAGAAGAACTTTAATATTGTCAAAGGTCTTGTAAATGAAATACAGAAACTGAGATCAGAGAAGTTCCAGCTCATCGATGAAGCGTACCAACATGTTTGAAACTGGAGGAGATTGCCCTCAAAGTTAATGCTGTGACCACTTTGGTTCACTTGGATTTCTTGATTGCAAAGATGAAGGAGAAAGGAGACATGAAGAAAGTTCAGAAACTGGATGAGATGAGGACCCAAATGGATGAAGGAACCAAATTAGCACTGCAGTATTTGTGGGGCAGAGTAACAAGCGTGTAAAGAAGTGAAGAACAAACCTGTTTAACAAGAAAGTGTCATGAGGTGCATGACCTCTGAAGGCTGTACTTCATGAAACTGTGATCAGGTTTTTAATAAAGGAATTTAACAAAGTATTTTGATAAGGGCAAAGTGATTTAATTATTTAAGATAATAAATTGCGTTTATCATTTGTTCAACTATTATTTAATCTTTGTGGTAACTTGAAAATATGATGCAAAATATCAGAGAAACCACAACAATTAACCAGACTGCATTTCTTGTTTCTTGTGATGAGAAGCGAGAGTAACAAGGAGCAAACCAATATGTTATGACAAAAATGAGGATGTATCATAATGATAAAATTGCAAACTTGATAAATTAGCATTATGTTGGGACCTGTTAGTTTTTGCAATCTTTTCCACTATTCCAATAAAAGTTTGTATAAATGTAAATGTATTCAGAAAGATGGTATGTGCAGCTATGTTCAACAGTAATTACACTACTCTTGGTAACCCGTGTATTATATTTAACAATGGGTAGGTTAGTGTTGGTATTGTTCTGACTGTAGAACAATCTATAGGAAAAACACTTAATTTTAAATGTTTTGACACCATTTTGATGCATTAAAATGTTCATATAATTCAAAGCATAGATCGAAAATATTGAAAATTGTTTTTGTTTTACCTTCTTAAGTATTTTCTTGAACTAAACAGAATTAGTTCAGTTGAAATTCAGATGTTCTCCAAAACAATTTGCCTTAAAAGTACAAGTTGACTGTGTGCAGTGTTGACTAGTATAATACATCAGTTTTAGCTGTAAAATAGACCAGAAATGCTGTCTAAGTTTAGCTCAATATTTTGGACCATTAACACTTTTTTATTTCCTTTGTGACATATTTGTAAATGAGGTTGTGGTTGACTGTATATATCCTGAGACACTGCAGTTAATGCATAAAATTATCAGTCTTCTGTGAATGAAATGTTTGATAAAAACAGTGTGGTCCGTGTGTTTATTAGATCTGACTCAAACCAGTGATGGAATCTGTACAGACACTTATATCTGTTTAAATTCAGACTCATTGTGAAAATGTAATATTAAAGTTGACAGAAACTTTCTAAATTAGACTGGAAATATTCTCTGCAACTTCATACTCTACCAGTGTGTTTTGGACTATGAGTCTTTAAAGATAGTCTGCTGGTAACAACAGGAATCTGGAGTCTTGCCTTTAGTCCCTTCAACCCTTCATCAGAGCAGGAACAAGTTTGATTTGCTACATTTTTTCCTTCTTATATACTCATTTTGATATTGGACACCTAGTATGTGAGACATTACCATCTCAGATTTGCCTTTGTGCAAATCTTAATGCAGCAGAATAATATCCATTATTATTCTGCTGCATTTAAATTCTATTTATTTTTTGTTTGAACAAATACAAATATCTACTGGTGTATCTGACATAAAGCGTAATAATAAACTGACCTAAACATAGGAGATGGTTTTCATGCTTATGTTTTATGTTCCAGTAAACCTCCAAGCAAGGTGAGTGACTCAAAGTGCCCACCGTCATCTTCTACCTCACCGGCTCGTACACCTGCTCCTCTGCCTCGAACTAAACTGAGAGCAGAACCTCCCTCTCTAGACATCAGCAGTGCAGCAGCGAGGTACGTAAGGAGGAATCTTCCCTGAAGCTAATCTTTAAAACATCCACGACAAACACTGTTAGCAGTGTTTGTTAGCACTACTAACACCTGTAACCTTATTATTCGAGCTGTGTATCCACCACATGGCAAATGAATCACATATTTGCAAAGCTGAAAAATGGCATCAATCAATGATTGCTACAATCACACTCACTATTCCAACTACTGACTCACCACCGGGTGGCGCTCTGTGTCTGAATAGGATGGTTTTATACCTGACAGCTTGGCTATGACAAAACTATCAACCTTTTCCACTGTAACCAATCAGAAAATTCAACTGCTTAGGTACTATTTTGCCCTAAGAAGGGCATCACTAAGATAGCAAAAATATTTCAGAACTAAATTAATTTACATGAAAATACCTAAATTCACTCAAACATAAAAATAGAACCCTACATAACCTATTTATACAGTTTATCAATAAAAACACATTTAGTTTATAAAGGACATGATGCAAAGGACAAGTGGAAAAAACCTGCAATCACTCTGAAGGTATTGCTGATTATATTTTAGATTAATATTCCTTCAGTGGTTTTTGATTCCATCCAAGCTGCTATTGTAAATTATCGTACTTCCTAGATTTAAGATGCCCATATACTGAAGTCAGTGAGTCTTAAATGTTTCTAAGGCTTAAGTATAAGCGTGATAAATTCAATATTGCTACTTTTAACAAGGATGAAATCAGTATGTAAGTTGTCAAAATGGTTTGAGTAAATTTGTTCCTCTCCTAGGAATTCCCTACTGGACACCATGATCTCCAAAAGTACTCTGATTCGACCAGGAAATCCATCCGTTTACCAGCTGAGGCCAAAAAAGGAAATATCTGCAAAGCTGACAAAACTGACAGTTGGTGAAAAAGATGGATGCAAGAGATAAAACAATCCTATTGGTTGGTGAAACAGGAGCAGGAAAATCCACTTTCATCAATGCGCTGGTCAATTTCACCATGGGAGTGAAGTTTCAGGATGAGGTTTGGCTTCAAATCGTGGAGGAGGTGGACCATGAAACATCTGAAGTGACTGTCTATGAAATATTTGGTTTTGAAGGTAAAGCCATGCCCTACTCTTTGAGCATTATCGATACTCCAGGATTTGGAAGCACCAGAGGGATAGAACATGATGTTAACATCAGTCAGCGGTTATTTGACTTGTTTCAATCAGTGGATGGTGTTCATGCAATTCATGGAGTGGGTCTGGTAATGAAAGCAAGCGATAATCGTCTCAGTGACCGACTGATGTATATCTTGAATTCCATCATGTCGCTTTTTGGAAAACATAGAAACAACATCGTAGCGCTCATCACTCACTCAAATGGAAGAACACCAATGAACGTCATTCAAGCTCTTGAAGTTTCAACCATTAAGTGTGCCAAAGATGAGAAGAAGCAGCCTGTCTACTTCTTGTTTAATAACTGTCAGAGCGAAGACCGGGACGAAGTCGCAGAATACCTGGAAGGGGCCAACAAGATAACAGAGAAAGGACTGACAGAGTTCACTGCCTTTCTGGAAAAGGCGCGACCTCAAAATGTGAAGGCAACTGCTGTTGTTATAAAGGAACGCAGCGAACTGACAGCCTGCATTCAAAATCTGCAGCAAAGAATAATTGAAACTGAACACAAACAGGAGCAAATCAGACAGATTCAACGTGACCTGATGAAATATAAGAAAGAGATGAAAGAGAATGAAAATTTTACTATAGAAATAGAGGAGTCCTACAAAGTCAAAGAACCTATAAATGCCAGAAACTGGTTTAAAGGTGGTTCTTTTGAAGGAGCAATGTGCTGTACTCGCTGTGAGGAGAACTGTCACTATCCTGGATGCAAACTGGCCCCAAGTCCTGCCTTCTGTGATGTCATCAAAGATGGCCACTGCATCGTTTGTAGTGGGAAGTGTCCCACATCTGATCATGTGAAAGAAAATTGGAGATATGTGACCAAGACAAGAAATGTTAAGGTGACTCTGAAAGAAATCAAGCAAAAGTATGAAAACAGTAAAACTGAAAGAGAGAAAAACTTGAGTTACTTAGAAGGTCTGGAGACAAAAATTAAACATCTGACTGCAAAGAAAGATGAGCTGCTGGATGAGTCCTACAAGCATGTGGTCAAACTAGAGAAGATTGCTCTGAAAGTTGATTCAGCATCTACTTTAGTCCAGCTGGACTTTCTGATTGAGAAGATGAAAGAGAAAGGAGACAGGAAAGTCCAGAAACTAGAACGAATTAAAAGAAACATGGATGAAGGAAGCAGAGCAGCTTTGCAATACCAGCATGTTGCAGAGAATCAGCTGGAGACGCAACAATAAAGTCATTATTCTGACTTCACTGATTAAATCTTTGATGTTACTTTTTTCATGTAATACAAAATAAATTTATCATCAAACAAAGAGTGGAGGAGGGAAAATCTTGCTCATTTGCTACATAATTCCTTATGAAACATCAGAAAGGGTCTCAATTACAGGAATACAGAAAACATGAATGGTCTGGTTTATGAAAGATGTGATGAAACAACTATAATTAATGGTGGAGGTTATTGTAGGAACAATTGTGTTTATATGCAGTTTCATTTCCACCCACACAGGTGGAGAGTGGTTCATTAAACTGTTTTAGGTAGAAAACATGTTTAAGTGTTCACAACAGTATGACAACAGAAAAATAAAACATTGTGAAACTCTTTCAAATAATCAGAATGTTCCAAAGGAATCTAAGACGCATAGCTATAAATGTATCCAGACTGCATGAATAAACTGTGAAGATGATTATTTCAAAAAGGCAATAAAGCATTTTTAACCTCATAATTGATTAAACAGATTCGAAAACAAGCATGTTTGTCTCCTGTTTTCTTTGATGCATCTTAGGGAAAATTATATTCTTGTTTTTTTAATCCTGCACTAATTTAGAAACTTTATGTCAGTGCTGCAGCTGACTGAAGTGTTCCTGTGAGAAATTGAAATAAATTCTCCAGGTGTTTGACTGCCGCATTTTGAAACAACAGGTAATAAAGTCCATGTTAGTGAGAAGCTGCAGTTCCCTGCTAACATTAATATTGGACTAATTTTACTAACAGCCATTCTGAAGAAGAAAGCAGTCTTCTTCAGAGGAACAGCAAATTATTTCACATGTGAGAGGATCAATTCAAAATATCGATAATATTGATATCAAGTTGGGTCGGTACTAGCGTGGTAAGATCAATGCTTTAACTTTGAATGCTGTAAGTCAATGACTGTAATCTGCTGAGTTTCCGCCGATAGAATAACTGATCGAGTTTGCTACACTGATTGATAACCAGGATCAATTGGAATGTGTGTGTGATAGAATTTAAATGATCAAGGCCTTGAGAACACATTTGTTGTGAATTAGTACCATTCAGAGGGATTTTTAGACATTGCTCTAAAAATGTCTAAAAATCCCAGGTACAAAACACAGGAATGAAATGGCTTCATTACCTCCTTGTTCTGCAGAGCCTTAATGACCTAATTATTGTAGTCAGGTGTTGCAGCAGAGGCTCATCTAAAGGTGGCAGGACAGCGGCCACCTTTAGATGAGCCGCTGTAATTGAGACCAGGATGTTGACACCCCTGGTCTAAATTATGTTCTAGGTTTCAAATTCACAGGAAAAACCACCAAAAGGTCAGAAGTTTCAGGACATATCAGACTTATACATGAAAAACAGTCTTCATAAACTACCTTTTTAAAAAAAACAGACGTAGCACATGCGAATGCACTAAAATCCTTTAATTACAATATGAAAGGAATCTGCATTCCTTTCATATTGTAAGGAACCTGCATAATAGACATGCAGGAATTTATTGCTACCTTTTTATTGTAAAGGTAGCAATAAATTCCTACCTTTAGAAAGACTCTGAATTGGCGATACTGGCCCTGTCTTTACTTGGCATCAGATCAATACCAAAATATGCAACATCATACACCTCTTGCTTGTTTAATAAGTATTCAAAGAGTAGAAGCTGCTCAGTGTCAGTCAACTAGATAGACAAGTCTAGAAAGTTCAGGACGACAGAGAAAGTGTGGATAAAGAGCCCAACAGAAGGAGATCATGGAAGGAATCCAACTCCAACCAAAGTCAACCTGGGCCTCAATACACCACTAACAGCAGATTACATGAAGCAGGAGAGGAGACAGGAGAGACATACCAGCCACAGAGGAGACTGAAATTAAAATATCTGATTGGAGGAGCAGTGAAAGGAGACAGGATACAAAGAAACAAGTAAATATCCTGAGAGATGACGATGAAAGAAACAGCTCATTGCGTTCTGGTACAAGAACACGCGAATGAAGACACAAATATCACTAAAGTACAAAGTATCTTATGTGCTTGAAGTACATAGACACACAACCAAGTTATTATCCCAGGTCCTTTTGTTATAAATGCTCATAGTCCATCAATCTATCCATCCATTTTCTATACATGCAGGGTTTTGTAAACCCTGAACAGGAAACTGCATTTTTGAGTGTTGGGAATCAAACTTTAACTTGAAACAATGTAATTATTTCTGTTCTCCACTAGATGAAGTTGTTAAAAGTCAATGCTAGCAGCTGTCCACTACACTAGAGAAATGTATAAATGTGTGAGTGCAAATGGGTGAATGCTGTTCTAGTGTTCAGCTTTTGAATGGTCAGTAGGTGGAAAATAACTATTTAAATCCAGTTCATTTTAAATACCTTAACCAACTATAGGATACTTATTGAATCAAATCAAAATCAAATCAAATTTTATTTGTATAGCACATTTCAGCAGCAAGGCATTTCAAAGTGCTTTACATCATAAACACAAGAATACAAAGTCATGCAACATATAATAGACAATACATTGTTACATATTACATTTCTAATCAAACTCTAAACAGGTGTGTTTTTAGTTGCGATTTAAAAGAAATCAGGGTTTCTGCTGTTTTACAGTTTTCTGGAAGTTTGTTCCAGATGTTTGGTGCATAGATGCTGAAAGCTGCTTCTCCTCTCTTGGTTCTGGTTCTGGGGATGCAGAGCAGAACCAGAACCAGAACCTGAGAGTCTGGAAGGTTGATACAACAACAGCAGATCTTTGATGTATTATGGTGCTAAACCGTTCAGTGATTTGTAAACTAACAGTATTTTAAAATCTATTCTTTGAGCTACAGGGAGCCAGTGGAGGGACTTTAAAACTGCTGTTATGTCTCTATCTTCCTGGTTCTAGTGAGAACAGGAGCAGCAGCTTCTGGATCAGCAGCTTCTGGATCAGCTGCAGCTGGAGGATTGATTTGTTGGACAGGCCTGTGAAGACGCTGTTACAATAATCAATGCGACTAAAGATAAACGCATGGATGAGTTTCTCTAGATCTGGCTGAGACATTACTCCTCTAATCCTGGAGATGTTCTTCAGGTGATAGAAGGCTGACTTTGTAATTGCCTTTATGTGGCTCGCAAGGTTCAAGTCTGAGTCCATCACTACTCCCAGGTTTCGGCCTGATCGCTAGTTTTTATTTGTAATAACTGAAGCTGTGCATTGACTTTAGATCGTTTCTCTTTAGGTCCAAAAATAATGACTTCAGTTTTATTTTTGTTCAGCTGGAGAAAGTTTTGGCACATCCACACATTTATCTGCTCTAAGCATTTATTCAGTGATTGGATGGGTTCAGAGTCACCTGGTGACATCATAATGTAGAGCTGTGTGTCATCCGCATAGTTATGGTAGCTAATATTATTTTCTGTTATAACCTGAGCTAGTGGGAGAATATATAGATAAACATAACAAACCACAGAGACGAGTTCTTACTGCCAGCCACGACGGGCCGGGAGATTTATTAACACATTACCATGGATGCATCGTACAAAACATAGTTTCTCAAATCTCAAAGTCTCAAAATCAAAAGTCCCCAAAATCTCCCCTTTCTTTGTCTACAGACATTCTTATAGCTTCCAATGACGTCGGTTTGCGTCAAGATTCTGGCTGCCCATTGACTGAGTGTGTGTTGGAGTTTCCACGAATTTCTTACTGACCTCTCAGCTGAACATCTGCTCCATCTCAGAACAGCAAAACAAGTCAATTAATAATAATTGTTGTTCTTATCTATCTAAACAGCGTACTTTCCAACCTGAGTTTTGGTCCAACATTTGTACTTTCCAGATAAAATCGGGTCAGATCGACCTTTCTGGCGCCAGAAATCTTTTCCCTTAAAAATAACGCTTTAACGTATTTCTGCTCCGACAAACTCAAGTTTGTGCCTAGCTTTACAAAACAAAGAGATCTTCACATCAGTCTGATGGTCTTGAGTCTCAGACAGATTGTTTCTCTCAACAGCTGAGGTACTGATGCCAGAGCTACTTTCTGAAGTTCTTGGGTGAGAAAAACATTTCCCTCCATCTGTGAAGAGTTTAAATCACAGTATTTAAACTCTTCTCCTGTCCAATAACGCACAGGTGCATGAGGGACCACCCTCCTCTAGAAGATTCCTCATGGCTTCCCCTGGTGGACAAAACAGTTATTGACTGATAAATTTATTAATGGAGCATCATTTAGGTTTCCAAAGTTTAAAAAATGTTGCTGTTTATGCTGCTTCTCCTGAATGTCACATGCTACTGTTCGCCATTTATCTTTCAATTTATATGGCAATCTTTTAATCACAGCAAGCATATTAGCAGGTGTATTTAATTCAGAAAGATAATGAAGATCCTCCATTGCATTACAACACTCATGTAAGAACAAACAGTATGCCTGAAGAGATTTTCCATCTTCTGATTTAATCAATGGCCACGAATGAACTTTATTCAGGTAAGCAGATGCAATAACATATCCATCTCCAAAATGCTCATATAGCATAGTCTTTGCCTTTACATATCCACCACCATCAGACATATGTTGACATCTTTTGACAAGTTCATTGGGCTGCCCCCTGGTGTACTGTGCGAGGTAATGCAGGCAATCGTCAGGATCATCAGTCTTTGATTCAATGACCTGTTCAAATGAGCGCATAAAGGCCTGAAAATGAAAGGGTTGAATTTCTCTTTTGGGTAGCGAAGACAGACTTTGTTGACGAACCAACATGCAAGTTAATTAGGCCCGAGCAGCTAAGCGCTGCGAAGGCCTATTGTTTTCCTACTGTTTCTTATTATTACGATTCTCCCTCCAAATGAATTGGCTTTTTGGGGGCTTTATCATATTCAAAAACTCACCAAACTTGGCGGAGGGCTTAAGCCTGTTTCAAATTTACGTATTTTAAAGTCGTCGCAAAAATCCCACAAGAAATGGCTCAATAGCGCCACCTAGAAATTTTCAAAGGACCCTTTGCTATTCACTTACTTTATCCTAGAGACATGAAATTTGGTACACTTGTAGAGCTCCCCAAGATGCTCACAATTTACAATTAATGTCATAGTGCAAGTATCACAGGAAGTCGGCCATTTTGGATTGAATGTCCAATTTTGAGCCCATTTTTGCCGTTTACAGCCTTCGTATTTGATCGAACTCCTCCTAGGGATTTCCATTGACCGGCTTCAAACTCGGTCAGTCTGTTCATAAGGCATGTCCCATCTAAAGTTATCAAAACGGTGAGTTTTTGAGTATGCTGAAGGGGGTTAGCAGGGTCAAAGTTCACCTACTCGCCGTAAAAAAATAAACTGCTATATCTCCTACACAGAAACTCACAGAGGCACCAAAGTTACTGTGATTGATCATCATCGGCTGCCCTACAATACCCTATGGTCGAATGATGACATCACTTAGGCCACGCCCCCTGAGAACAGGAAGTGTAATGTTTTACTGTGAAAGGTCGCTATCTGACCCCTTTGACCTCATCAACATGAAACTGTGCCAAGACACAGAAAACATGTTGGTGTATTGAGGATTACAACCCCGACCAGCTTCGATGGAGCAGGTGGGCGTGGCGGCGTGGCGAAGTGGCCTGTAACGCCATCGCCATACGTTTGGCTCTCAATTCCACATTTTCGGGCGCAGCTGCTCCACATTCACAAGGATGGACAGTCATTTACTCCCGGACAGGAATCCATCACAATATTTGGTGGGCGTGGCCTAATTTCTCTATAGCGCCCCCTAGAAAACTTTAAATGATCAGCCCCAAGCCATGCTTTAACCTACAATTACGAAACTTTGTACACGTGTGTACCTTGTCAGGACTTACAAAAAAGTCTCTTGGAGCCATGGTCTAAACCCCACAGGAAGTCGGCCATTTTGGATTGAAGTTCGGATTTTGACCCATTTTTGCAGTTTGCAGCCTTCGTATTTGATCGAACTCCTCCTAGGGATTTCGATTGATCGGCTTCAAACTCGGTCAGTCTGTTCATAAGGCATGTCTCATCTAAAGTTATCAAAACGGTGAGTTTTTGAGTATGCTGAAGGGGGGTTGGCAGGGGTCAAAGTTCACCTACTCCCCATAAAAAATAAACTGCTATATCTCCTACACAGAAACTCACAAAGGCACCAAAGTTTCAGTGATTGATCATCATCGGGTGTCCTACAACATCCTATGGTCGAGTGATGACATCACTTAGGCCACGCGCCCTGAGAACAGGAAGTGTCATGTTTTACTGTGAAAGGTCGCTATCTGACCCTTTTGACCTCATCAACATGAAACTGTGACAAGACACCGAAGACATGTTGGTGTATTGAGGATTCCAACCCCGACCAGCTACGATGGAGCAGGTGGGCGTGGCGGCGTGGCGAAGTGACCTGTAACGCCATCGCCATACGTTTGGCTCTCAATTCCACATTTTTGGGCCCAGCTGCTCCAAACTCACAAGGATGGATTCCCATCAACTCCCCGACAGGAATCCATCACAATATTTGGTGGGCGTGGCCTAATTTCTCTATAGCGCCCCCTAGAAAACAGCAGCCCATAGGTTATGTTGTTATTAATTATTTAAATATACATTATTATAACTTTTTATATATATATAAGTTTATTTTGTGGGTTAAAGTACAAACATTCATTCATTTTTGCTAGAAATAATACAAACAGTCATTCAGCAAAACTTATGACACAGCGAAGTAAGAACACACTGGGGTCAGTGTTGATGGAGTACCACTGGCACCTGGTGGCGATATACTGGTACTGCTAGTGCAATACCAGAATTGCCCCAGCAGGAGGCAGTGGTACTCCATCAATGAGAAAAAAGATCGACGCTACGTAATAACAGTCAGCCGGCGACAGCTGGAGCTGCGAAGTTTTCCTGAACATTTTGCCTGCTTTTTGGAGCCACAGAACTGGACTACGCTCAACATTTTGCTTGGATTTTGGAGTTGCAAATCTGAACCACGCTTTTGAGCAAGAAGGCTCTGTTGGACCGGAGTTGGAGAAGTTTAAACTGAGCAACAGCTTCCGCGGTGCGGGCGGAGGCGCTGAAAACTGCGTGAGAGCTTCTGTGGTGGCTGGCGTGAGGCGGCGGTTGCTCGTACCCCGCGGTGGCAATAGGCCGGAGCGGCGCTTGGCTGCGAGGGCCGTTCGAGGCTGCTTGCAGCTTTAATTAGGCCCGAGCAGCTAAGCGCTGCGAAGGCCTATTGTTTCTGTACTGTTTCTTATTATTATTAGGCCCGAGCAGCTAAGCGCTGCGAAGGCCTATTGTTTCTGTACTGTTTCTTATTATTACGATTCTCCCTCCAAATGAATTGGCTTTTTGGGGGCTTTATCATATTCAAAAACTCACCAAACTTGGCGGAGGCCTTAAGCCTGTTTCAAATTTACGTATTTTAAAGTCGTCGCAAAATTCCACAAGAAATGGCTCAATAGCGCCACCTAGAAATTTTCAAAGGACCCTTTGCTATTCACTTACTTCATCGTAGAGACATGAAATTTGGTACACTTGTAGAACTCCCCAAGATGCTCAAAATTTACAATTAATGTCATAGTGCAAGTATCACAGGAAGTCAGCCATTTTGGATTGAAGGTCAAATTTTCACCCCATTTTTGCCGTTTACAGCCTTCGTATTTGATCGAACTCCTCCTAGGGATTTTGATTGATCGGCTTCAAACTCGGTCAGTCTGTTCATAAGGCATGTCCCATCTAAAGTTATCAAAACGGTGAGTTTTTGAGTATGCTGAAGGGGGGTTAGCAGGGTCAAAGTTCACCTACTCGCCATAAAAAAATTAACTGATATATCTCCTACACAGAAACTCACAGAGGCACCAAAGTTACTGTGATTGATCATCATCGGCTGCCCTACAATACCCTATGGTCGAATGATGACATCACTTAGGCCACGCCCCCTGAGAACAGGAAGTGTAATGTTTTACTGTGAACTGTCGCTATCTGACCCCTTTGACCTCATCAACATGAAACTGTGCCCAGACACAGAAAACATGTTGGTGTATTGAGGATTCCAACCCCGACCAGCTTTGATGGAGCAGGTGGGCGTGGCGGCGTGGCGAAGTGACCTGTAACGCCATCGCCATACGTTTGGCTCTCAATTCCACATTTTTGGGCCCAGCTGCTCCAATTTCACAAAGATGGACCCTCATCTACTCCCCGACAGGAATCCATCACAATATTTGGTGGGTGTGGCCTAATTTCTCTATAGCGCCCCCTAGAACACTTTAAATGATCAGCCCCAAGCCATGCTTTAACCTACAATTACGAAACTTTGTACACGTGTGTACCTTGTCAGGACTTACAAAAAGTCTCTAGGAGCCATGGTCTAAACCCCACAGGAAGTCTGCCATTTTGGATTGAAGTTTGGATTTTGACCCATTTTTGCCGTTTACAGCCTTCCTATTTGATCGAACTCCTCCTAGGGATTTTCATTGATCAGCTTCAAACTCCGTCAGTCTGTTCATAAGGCATGTCCCATCTAAAGTTATCAAAACGGTGAGTTTTTGAGTATGCTGAAGGGGGGTTAGCAGAGGTCAAAGTTCACCTACTCCCCATAAAAAATAAACTGCTATATCTCATACACAGAAACTCACAGAGGCACCAAAGTTACTGTGATTGATCATCATCGGGTCTCCTAGAATACCCTATGGTCGAATGATGACATCACTTAGGCCACGCCCCCTGAGAACAGGAAGTGTAATGTTTTACTGTGAACGTTCGCTATCTGACCCCTTTGACCTCATCAACATGAAACTGTGCCCAGACACAGAAGACATGTTGGTGTATTGAGGATTCCAACCCCGACCAGCTTCGATAGAGCAGGTGGGCATGGCGGCGTGGCGAAGTGACCTGTAACGCCATCGCCATACGTTTGGCTCTCAATTCCACATTTTTGGGCACAGCTGCTCCAAACTCACAAGGATGGATCTTCATCCACTCCCCTACAGGAATGCATCACAATATTTGTAGGGTGTGGCCTAATTTCTCTATAGCGCCCCCTAGAAAATTTAAATGATCAGCCCCAAGCCATGCTTTAACCTACAATTACGAAACTTTGTACACATGTGTACCATGTCAGGACTTACAAAAAAGTCTCTTGGAGCCATGGTCTAAACCCCACAGGAAGTCGGCCATTTTAGATTGAAGTTCAGATTTTGACCCCATTTTTGCCGTTTACAGCCTCCGTATTTGATCGAACTCCTCCTAGGGATTTCCATTGATCGGCTTCAAACTTGGTCAGTCTGTTCATAAGGCATGTCCCATGTAAAGTTATCAAAACGGTGAGTTTTTGAGAATGCTGAAGGGGGTTAGCAGGGGTCAAAGTTCACCTACACGCCATAAAAACATAAACTGCTATAATTCCTACACAGAAACTCACAGAGGCACCAAAGTTACTGTGATTGATCATCATCGGGTGTCCTACAATACCCTATGGTCGAATGATGACATCACTTAAGCCACGCTCCCTGAGAACAGGAAGTGTAATGTTTTACTGTTAACGGTCGCTATCTCACCCCTTTGACCTCATCAACATGAAACTGTGCCCAGACACAGAAGACATGTTGGTGTATTGAGGATTCTAATCCCTACCAGCTACGATGGAGCAGGTGGGCGTGGCGGCGTGGCGAAGTGACCTGTAACGCCATCGCCATACATTTGGCTCTCAATTCCACATTTTTAGGCCCAGCTGCTCCACACTCACAAGGATGGATCCCCATCCACTCCCTGAAAGGAATCCATCAGAATATTTGGTGGGCGTGGCATAATTTCTCTATAGCGCCCCCTAGAAACTTTTAAATGATCAGCCCCAAGCCATGCTTTAACCTACAATTACAAAACTTTGTACACATGTGTACCTTGTCAGGACTTACAAAAAAGTCTCTTGGAGCCATGGTCTAAACCCCACAGGAAGTCGGCCATTTTAGATTGAAGTTCAGATTTTGACCCCATTTTTGGCGTTTATAAATCATTTCAGTAATTCGCCACTTGGGGTCAGTATTGCTCCACAAATGAAACAGCAGATAAACAGGATGAAGAACAATATCAATATTTTGCCAGTAGGTGTCAGTGTTCCTCCACCAATCCACGGGCGGATGAGCGTGAAAACTTTGTGAGAGCGTTGCCGTGAGATTTCTAAAAGGATATAAATGTCTCAGATAATTTTTGTTGAATTAAATCATGCAGTAAATGTACCGTTTTCTTACTTCTTACAAACCATTTCAGTAATTCGACACTCTGAGTAAGTATTACTCAACAATGAAATAGAGTGCTTTAGAAACACAGCTGAAAATGATGAAAAATGACGAACTGTAGTACTTCGCCATGTGCATATGATCGGCTGTATATGACATGTGGATCATCCGACTGACGCCAAATTGGATACGTATGACCTTTGTTGACCTCTAAAGAGAACAACAGCATTGAAATATATTTTGACTCCACTGCGCGTCCTACATTAATCCGCCAGCTATATTTCCTCGCTAAACCAATGAATCTGCACCACATTTTTTGCATCGTCAAGGAGCGCCTCCGAACGCATCAGTGCGTACCGCCTGGTGGACGGGCACGGAAACTGCACAACAACTTCTGTGTTAGCACGTGGCCAGCGTTGATGGAATCTGAGCAACAGCTTCCGCGGTGCGGGCGGAGGAGCTGAAAACTGCGTGAGAGCTTCTGTGGTGGCTGGCGTGAGGCGGCGGTTACTCGTACCCCGCGGTGGCAATAGGCCGGAGCGGCGCTTGGCTGCGAGGGCCGTTCGAGGCTGCTTGCAGCTTTAATTATTATTAGGCCCGAGCAGCTAAGCGCTGCGAAGGCCTATTGTTTTCCTATTGTTTCTTATTATTATTATTAGGCCCGAGCAGCTAAGCGCTGCGAAGGCCTATTGTTTCTGTACTGTTTCTTATTAGGCCCGAGCAGCTAAGCGCTGCGAAGGCCTATTGTTTTCCTATTGTTTATTAGGCCCGAGCAGCTAAGCGCTGCGAAGGCCTATTGTTTTCCTACTGTTTCTTATTATTATTCTGCCCCCTAAAGAGGGGCCTTTTTGGGGGCTTTATCATTTTCAAAAACTCACCAAACTTGGCGGACGCGTAAAGGGAGTTTCAAAATTTTGTATTTTAAGGTCATTGCAAAAATCCCATAAGAAATGGCTAAATAGCGCCACCTAGAAATTTTCAAAGGACCCTTTGCTATTCACTTACTTTATCCTAGAGACATGAAATTTGGTACACTTGTAGAGCTCCCCAAGATGCTCAAAATTTACAATTAATGTCATAGTGCAAGTATCACAGGAAGTCAGCCATTTTGGATTGAAGGTCCAATTTTGACCCCATTTTTTGCCGTTTACAGCCTTCGTATTTGATCGAACTCCTCCTAGGGATTTCGATTGATCGGCTTGAAACTCGGTCAGTCTGTTCATAAGGCATGTCTCATCTAAAGTTATCAAAACTGTGAGTTTTTGAGTATGCTGAAGGGGGGTTGGCAGGGGTCAAAGATCACCTACTCGCCATAAAAAAATAAACTGCTATATCTCCTACACAGAAACTCACAGAGGCACCAAAGTTTCTGTGATTGATCATCATCGGGTGTTCTACAATACCCTATGGTCGAATGATGACATCACTTAGGCCACGCCCCATGAGAACAGGAAGTGTAATGTTTTACTGTGGATGGTCGCTATCTGACCCCTTTGACCTCATCAACATGAAACTGTGCCCAGACACAGAAGACATGTTGGTGTATTGAGGATTCTAATCCCGACCAGCTACGATGGAGTAGGTGGGCGTGGCGGCGTGGCGAAGTGACCTCTAACGCCATCGCCATACGTTTGGCTCTCAATTCCACATTTTCGGGCCCAACTGCTCCAAACTCACAAGGATGGATCCTCATCCACTCCTTGAGAGGAATCCATCACAATATTTGGTGGGCGTGGCCTAATTTCTCTATAGCGCCCCCTAGAAAACTTTAAATGATCAGCCCCAAGCCATGCTTTAACCTACAATTACGAAACTTTGTACACATGTGTACCATGTCAGGACTTACAAAAAAGTCTCTTGGAGCCATGGTCTAAACCCCACAGGAAGTCGGCCATTTTAGATTGAAGTTCAAATTTTGACCCCATTTTTGCCATTTACAGCCTTGGTATTTGATCGAACTCCTCCTAGGGATTTCGATTGATCGGCTTGAAACTCGGTCAGTCTGTTCATAAGGCATGTCCCATCTAAAGTTATCAAAACGGTGAGTTTTTGAGAATGCTGAAGGGGGGTTAGCAGGGGTCAAAGTTCACCTACACACACATAAAAACATAAACTGCTATATCTCCTACACAGAAACTCACAGAGGCACCAAAGTTACTGTGATTGATAATCATCGGCTGCCCGACAATACCCTATGGTCGAATGATGACATCACTTAGGCAACGCACCCTGAGAACAGGAAGTGTAATGTTTTACTGTCAATGGTCGCTATCTGACCCCTTTGACCTCATCAACATGAAACTGTGCCCAGACACAGAAGACATGTTGGTGTGTTTAGGATTCTAATCCCGACCAGCTACGATGGAGCAGGTGGGCGTGGCGGCGTGGCGAAGTGAGCTGTAACGCCATCAACATACGTTTGGCTCTCAATTCCACATTTTTGGGCCCAGCTGCTCCAAACTCACAAGGATGGATCTTCATCCACTCCCCGACAGGAATCCATCACAATATTTGTAGGGTGTGGCCTAATTTCTCTATAGCGCCCCCTAGAAAACATCAGCCCATAGGTTATGTTGTTATTAATTATTTTAAATATACATTATTATAACTTTTTATATATATATAAGTTTATTTTGTGGGTTAAAGTACAAACATTCATTCATTTTTGCTAGAAATAATACAAACAAAGTCATTCAGCAAAACTTATGACAGCGAAGTAAGAACACACTGGGGTCAGTGTTGATGGAGTACCACTGGCACCTTGTGGCGATATACTGGTACTGCTAGTGCAATACCAGTATTGCCCCAGCAGGAGGCAGTGGTACTCCATCAATGAGAAAACAGATCGACGCTACGTAATAACAGTCAGCCGGCGACAGCTGGAGCTGCGAAGTTTTCCTGAACATTTTGCCTGCTTTTTGGAGCCACAGAACTGGACTACGCTCAACATTTTGCTTGGATTTTGGAGTTGCAAATCCGAACCACGCTTTTGAGCAAGAAGGCTCTGTTGGACCGGAGTTGGAGAAGTTTAAACTGAGCAACAGCTTCCGCGGTGCGGGCGGAGGAGCTGAAAAGTGCGTGAGAGCTTCTGTGGTGGCTGACGTGAGGCGACGGTTGCTAGTACCCCGCGGTGGCAATAGGCCGGAGCGGCGCTTGGCTGCGAGGGCCGTTCGAGGCTGCTTGCAGCTTTAATTAGGCCCGAGCAGCTAAGCGCTGCGAAGGCCTATTGTATCTGTACTGTTTATTATTATTATTAGGCCCGAGCAGCTAAGCGCTGCGAAGGCCTATTGTTTTCCTACTGTTTCTTATTATTATTATTATTCTGCCCCCTAAAGAGGGGCCTTTTTGGGGCTTTATCATTTTCAAAAACTCACCAAACTTGGCGGACACGTAAAGGGAGTTTCAAAATTTGTATTTTAAGGTCATTGCAAAAATCCCATAAAAAATGGCTCAATAGCGCCACCTACAAATTTTCAAAGGACCCTTTGCTATTCACTTTCTTTATCCTAGAGACATGAAATTTGGTACACTTGTAGAGCTCCCCAAGATGCTCAAAATTTACAATTAATGTCATAGTGCAAGTATCACAGGAAGTCAGCCATTTTGGATTGAAGGTCCAATTTTGGGGCCATTTTTGCCGTTTACAGCCTTCGTATTTGATCGAACTCCTCCTAGGGATTTCGATTGATCGGCTTCAAACTCGGTCAGTCTGTTCATAAGGCATGTCCCATCTAAAGTTATCAAACGGTGAGTTTTTGAGTATGCTGAAGGGGGGTTAGCAGGGGTCAAAGTTCACCTACTCGCCATAAAAAAATAAACTGCTATATCTCCTACACAGAAACTCACAGAGGCACCAAAGTTTCTGTGATTGATCATTATCGGGTCTCCCACAATACCCTATGGTCGAATGATGACATCACTTAGGCCACGCCCCATGAGAACAGGAAGTGTCATGTTTTACTGTGGACGGTCGCTATCTGACCCCTTTGACCTCATCAACATGAAACTGTGCCCAGACACAGAAGACATGTTGGTGTATTGAGGATTCCAAGCCCGACCAGCTTCAATGGAGCAGTGGCGTGGCGGCGTGGCGAAGTGACCTCTAACGCCATCGCCATACGTTTGGCTCTCAATTCCACATTTTCGGGCCCAACTGCTCCAAACTCACAAGGATGGATCCTCATCCACTCCCCGACAGGAATCCATCACAATATTTGGTGGGCGTGCCCTAATTTCTCTATAGCGCCCCCTAGAAAACTTTAAATGATCAGCCCCAAGCCATGCTTTAACCTACAATTACGAAACGTTGTACACATGTGTACCATGTCAGGACTTACAAAAAAGTCTCTTGGAGCCATGGTCTAAACCCCACAGGAAGTCGGCCATTTTAGATTGAAGTTCAAATTTTGACCCCATTTTTGCCATTTACAGCCTTCGTATTTGATCGAACTCCTCCTAGGGATTTCGATTGATCGGCTTCAAACTCGGTCAGTCTGTTCATAAGGCATGTCCCATCTAAAGTTATCAAAACGGTGAGTTTTTGAGAATGCTGAAGGGGGGTTAGCAGGGGTCAAAGTTCACCTACACGCCATAAAAACATAAACTGCTATATTTCCTACACAGAAACTCACAGAGGCACCAAAGTTACTGTGATTGATCATCATCGGGTGTCCTACAATACCCTATGGTCGAATGATGACATCACTTAGGCCACGCCCCCTCAGAAAAGGAAGTGTCATGTTTTACTCTGAAGGGTCGCTATCTGACCCCTTTGACCTCATCAACATGAAACTGTGCCCAGACACAGAAGACATGTTGGTGTGTTGAGGAATCCAACCCCGACCAGCTTCGATGGAGCAGCTGGGCGTGGCGGCGTGGCGAAGTGACCTGTAACGCCATCGCCATACGTTTGGCTCTCAATTCCACATTTTTGGGCGCAGCTGCTCCAAACTCACAAGGATGGATCTTCATCCACTCCCCGACAGGAATCCATCACAATATTTGTAGGGTGTGGCCTAATTTCTCTATAGCGCCCCTAGAAAATTTTAAATGATCAGCCCCAAGCCATGCTTTAGCCTACAATTACGAAACTTTGTACACGTGTGTACCATGTCAGACTTACAAAAAAGTCTCTTGGAGCCATGGTCTAAAACCCCAGAGGAAGTCGGCCATTTTAGATTGAAGTTCAGATTTTGATCCTATTTTTGGTGTTTATAAACCATTTCAGTAATTCGCCACTTGGGGTCAGTATTGCTCCACAAATGAAAGCAGATAAACAGGATGAAGAACAATATCAGTATTTCGCCAGTAGGTGTCAGTGTTCCTCCACCAATGACAGATCCACGGGCGGATGGGCACGAAAACTTTGTGAGAGCGTTGCCATGAAATTTCTAAAAGGATAGAAATGTCTCAGATAATTTTTGTTGAATTAAATCATGCAGTAAATGTAGCGTTTCTTACTTCTTACAAACCATTTCAGTAATTCGCCACTCTGAGTAAGTATTACTCCAACAATGAATATAGTGCTTTAGAAACACAGCTGAAAATGATGAAAAATGACGAACTGCAGTACTTCGCCATGTGCATATGATCGGCTGTAAATTACACGTGGATCTTCCGACTGACGCCAAATTGGATACGTATGACCTTTGTTGACCTCTAAAGAGAACAACAGCATTGAAATATATTTTGGCTCCACTGCGCGTCCTAGATTAATCCGCCAGCTATATTTCCTCGCTAAACCAATGAATCTGCACCACATTTTTTGCATCGTCAAGGAGCGCCTCCAAACGCATCAGTGCGTACCGCCTGGTGGACGGGCGCGGAAACTGCGCAACAACTTCTGTGTTAGCACGTGGCCAGCGTTGATGGAAACTGAGCAACAGCTTCCGCGGTGCGGGCGGAGGAGCTGAAACTGCGTGAGAGCTTCTGTGGTGGCTGACGTGAGGCGACGGTTGCTAGTACCCCGCGGTGGCAATAGCCGGAGCGGCGCTTGGCTGCGAGGGCCGTTCGAGGCTGCTTGCAGCTTTAATTATTATTATTTTTCTTCCCACCTCTTTGGGGGGCTTTTTGGGGCCTTATCATATTGGAAAACTCACCAAACTTGGCGGAGGCCTTAAGCCTGTTTAAAAATTTTTATTTTTAAGGTCATCACAAAAATCCCACAAGAAATGGCTCAATAGCGCCACCTAGAAATTTTCTAAGGACCCTTTGCTATTCACTTACTTTATCCTAGAGACATGAAATTTGGTACACTTGTAGAGCTCCCCAGGACGCTCAAAATTTACAATTAATGTCATAGTGCAAGTATCACAGGAAGACAGCCATTTTGGATTGAAGGTCCAATTTTGAGGCCATTTTTGCCGTTTACAGCCTTCGTATTTGATCGAACTCCTCCTAGGGATTTCGATTGATCGGCTTCAAACTCGGTCAGTCTGTTCATAAGCATGTCCCATCTAAAGTTATCAAAACGGTGAGTTTTTGAGTATGCTGAAGGGGGGTTAGCAGGGTCAAAGTTCACCTACTCGCCGTAAAAAATAAACTGCTATATCTCCTACACAGAAACTCACAGAGGCACCAAAGTTTCTATGATTGATCATCATCGGGTGTCCTACAATACCCTATGGTCGAATGATGACATCACTTTGGCCACGCCCCCTGAGAACAGGAAGTGTAATGTTTACTGTGAACTTTCACTATCTGACCCCTTTGACCTCATCAACATGAAACTGTGCCCAGACACAGAAGACATGTTGGTGTGTTGAGGATTCCAACCCCGACCAGCTTCGATGGAGCAGTGGGCGTGGCGGCGTGGCGAAGTGACCTGTAACGCCATCGCCATACGTTTTGCTCTCAATTCCACAGTTTCTGTTCCAGCTGCTCCAACCTCACAAGGATGGATCTTCATCCACTCCCGACAGGAATCCATCACAATATTTGGTGGGCGTGGCCTAATTTCTCTATAGCGCCCCCTAGAAAACTTTAAATGATCAGCCCCAAGCCATGCTTTAACCTACAATTACGAAACGTTGTACACATGTGTACCTTGTCAGGACTTACAAAAAAGTCTCTGGAGCCATGGTCTAAACCCACAGGAAGTCGGCCATTTTAGATTGAAGTTCAGATTTTGACCCCATTTTTGCCGTTTACAGCCTCCGTATTTGATCGAACTCCTCCTAGGGATTTCGATTGATCGGCTTCAAACTCGGTCAGTCTGTTCATAAGGCATGTCCCATCTAAAGTTATCAAACGGTGAGTTTTTGAGAATGCTGAAGGAGGGTTAGCAGGGGTCAAATTTCACCTACTCGCCATAAAAACATAAACTGCTATATTTCCTACAGAAACTCACAGAGGCACCAAAGTTACTGTGATTGATCATCATCGGGTGTCCTACAATACCTATGGTCGAATGATGACATCACTTAGGCCACGCCCCCTGAGAACAGGAAGTGTAATGTTTTACTGTGAAAGGTCGCTATCTGACCCCTTTGACCTCATCAACATGAAACTGTGCCCAGACACAGAAGCCATGTTGGTGTGTTGAGGATTCTAATCCGACCAGCTACGATGGAGCAGGTGGGCGTGGCGGCGTGGCGAGGTGACCTCTAACGCCATCGCCATACGTTTGGCTCTCAATTCCACATTTTTGGGCGCAGCTGCTCCAAACTCACAAGGATGGATCTTCATCCACTCCCCGACAGGAATCCATCACAATATTTGTAGGGTGTGGCCCAATTTCTCTATAGCGCCCCCTAGAAAATTTAAAATGATCAGCCCCAAGCCATGCTTTAACCTACAATTACGAAACTTTGTACACATGTGTACCATGTCAGGACTTACAAAAAAGTCTCTTGGAGCCATGGTCTAAACCCCAGAGGAAGACGGCCATTTTAGATTGAAGTTCAGATTTTGATCCCATTTTTGCCGTTTATAAACCATTTCAGTAATTCGCCACTTGGGGTCAGTATTGCTCCACAAATGAAACAGCAGATAATCAGGATGAAGAACAATATCAGTATTTCGCCAGTAGGTGTCAGTGTTCCTCCACCGATGATAAACAGATCCACGGGCGGATGGGCGTGAAAACTTTGTGAGTGTGTTGCCATGAAATTTCTAAAAGGATAGAAATGTCTCAGATAATTTTTGTTGAATTAAATCATGCAGTAAATGTAGCGTTTTCTTACTTCTTACAAACCATTTCAGTAATTCGCCACTCTGAGTAAGAATTACTCCAACAATGAAATAGAGTGCTTTAGAAACACAGCTGAAAATGATGAAAAATGACGAACTGCAGTACTTCGCCATGTGCATATGATCGGCTGTAAATTACACGTGGATCTTCCGACTGACGCCAAATTGGATACGTATGACCTTTGTTGACCTCTAAAGAGAACAACAGCATTGAAATATATTTTGGCTCCACTGCGCGTACTACATTAATCCGCCAGCTATATTTCCTCGCTAAACCAATGAATCTGCACCACATTTTTTGCATCGTCAAGGAGCGCCTCCAAACGCATCAGTGCGTACCGCCTGGTGGACAGGCGCGGAAACTGCGCAACAACTTCTGTGTTAGCACGTGGCCAGCGTTGATGGAAACTGAGCAACAGCTTCCGCGGTGCGGGCGGAGGAGCTGAAAACTGCGTGAGAGCTTCTGTGGTGGCTGACGTGAGGCGACGGTTGATAGTACCCGCGGTGGCAATAGGCCGGAGCGGCGCTTGGCTGCGAGGGCCGTTCGAGGCTGCTTGCAGCTTTAATTAGGCCCGAGCAGCTAAGCGCTGCGAAGGCCTATTGTTTTCCTATTGTTTCTTATTATTATTATTATTAGGCCCGAGCAGCTAAGCGCTGCGAAGGCCTATTGTTTCTGTACTGTTTCTTATTATTATTAGGCCCGAGCAGCTAAGCGCTGCGAAGGCCTATTGTTTCTGTACTGTTTCTTATTATTATTAGGCCCGAGCAGCTAAGCGCTGCGAAGGCCTATTGTTTTCCTACTGTTTCTTATTAGGCCCGAGCAGCTAAGCGCTGCGAAGGCCTATTGTTTCTGTACTGTTTCTTATTATTATTATTATTATTATTACGATTCTCCCTCCAAATGAATTGGCTTTTTGGGGGCTTTATCATATTCAAAAACTCACCAAACTTGGCGGAGGCCTTAAGCCTGTTTCAAATTTACGTATTTTATAGTCGACGCAAAAATTGCTAAAGAAATGGCTCAATAGCGCCACCTAGAAATTTTCAAAGGACCCTTTGCTATTCACTTACTTCATCGTAGAGACATGAAATTTGATACACTTGTAGAGCTTCCCAAGATGCTCAAAATTTACAATTAATGTCATAGTGCAAGTATCACAGAAAGTCAGCCATTTTGGTACGAAGGTCCAATTTTGAGGCCATTTTTGCCTTTTAAAGCCTTCGTACTTGATCGAACTCCTCCCAGGGATTTCGATTGATCGGCTTCAAACTCGGTCAGTCTGTTCATAAGGCATGTCCCATCTAAAGTTATCAAAACTGTGAGTTTTTCAGTATGCTGAAGGGGGGTTAGCAGGGGTCAAAGTTCACCTACTCGCCGTGAAAAAAATAAACTGCTATATCTCTTACACAGAAACTCACAGAGGCACCAAAATTACTGTTGTTGATCATCATCGGGTGTCCTACAATATCCTATGGTCAAGTCATGACATCACTTAGGCCACGCCCCCTGAGAACAGGAAGTGTCATGTTTTACTGTCAAAGGTTGCTATCTGACCCCTTTGACCTCATCAACATGAAACTGTGCCCAGACACAGAAAACATGTTGGTGTATTGAGGATTCACACCCCGACCAGCTTCAATGCAGCAGGTGGGCGTGGCGGCGTGGCGAAGTGACCTGTAACGCCATCGCCATACGTTTGGCTCTCAATTCCACATTTTCGGTCCCAGCTGCTCCAAATTCACAAGGATGGATCGTCATCCACTCCCTGACAGGAATCCATCACAATATTTGGTGGGCGTGGCCTAATTTCTCTATAGCGCCCCCTAGAAAACTTTAAATTATCAGCCCCAAGCCATGCTTTAACCTACAATTACGAAACTTTGTACACATGTGCACCTTGTCAGGACTTACAAAAAAGTCTCTTGGAGCCATGGTCTAAACCCCACAGGAAGTCGGCCATTTTATTGAACTTTGGATTTTGACCCATTTTTGCAGTTTGCAGCCTTCATATTTGATCGATCTCCTCCTAGGGATTTCGATTGATCGGCTTCAAACTCGGTCAGTCTGTTCATAAAGCATGTCCCATCTAAAGTTATCAAAACGGTGAGTTTTTGAGTATGCTGAAGGGGGTTGGCAGGGGTCAAAGTTCACCTACTCCCCATAAAAAATAAACTGCTATATCTCCTACACAGAAACTCACTAAGGCAAAGTTTCAGTGATTGATCATCATCGGGTGTCCTACAACATCCTATGGTCGAGTGATGACATCACTTAGGCCACACGCCCTGAAAACAGGAAGTGTCATGTTTTACTGTGAAAGGTCGCTATCTGACCCCTTTGACCTCATCAACATGAAACTGTGCCCAGACACAGAAGACATGTTGGTGTATTGAGGATTCCAACCCCGACCAGATTCGATGGAGCAGGTGGGCGTGGCGGCATGGCGAAGTGACCTCTAACGCCATCGCCATACGTTTGGCTCTCAATTCCACATTTTCGGGCCCAGCTGCTCCAATCTCACAAGGATGGATCCTCATCCACTCCCCGACAGGAATCCATCACAATATTTGGTCGGCGTGGCCTAATTTCTCTATAGCGCCCCCTAGAAAACTTTAAATGATCAGCCCCAAGCCATGCTTTAACCTACAAATACGAAACTTTGTACACATGTGTATCATGTCAGGACTTACAAAAAAGTCTCTTGGAGCCATGGTCTAAACCCCACAGGAAGTCGGCCATTTTAGATTGAAGTTCAGATTTTGACCCCATTTTTGCCGTTTACAGCCTCCGTATTTGATCGAACTCCTCCTAGGGATTTTGATTGATCGGCTTCAACTCGGTCAGTCTGCTCATAAGGCATGTCCCATCTAAAGTTATCAAAACGGTGAGTTTTTGAGAATGCTGAAGGGGGGTTAGCAGGGGTCAAAGTTCACCTACTCGCCGTAAAAAAATAAACTGCTATATCTCCTACACAGAAACTCACAGAGGCACCAAAGTTTCTGTGATTGATCATCATCGGGTGTCCTACAATACCCTATGGTCGAATGATGACATCACTTAGGCCACGCCCCCTGAGAACAGGAAGTGTAATGTTTTACTGTCAATGGTCGCTATCTGACCCCTTTCACCTCATCAACATGAAACTGTGCCGAGACACAGGAGACATGTTGGTGTATTGAGGATTCCAACCCCGACCAGCTTCGAAGGAGCAGCTGGGCGTGGCGGCGTGGCGAAGTGACCTCTAACGCCATCGCCATACGTTTGGCTCTCAATTCCACATTTTTGGGCGCAGCTGCTCCAAACTCACAAGGATGGATCTTCATCCACTCCCCGACAGGAATCCATCACAATATTTGTAGGGTGTGGCCTAATTTCTCTATAGCGCCCCCTAGAAAATTTTAAATGATCAGCCCCAAGCCATGCTTTAACCTACAATTACGAAACTTTGTACACATGTGTACCATGTCAGGACTTACAAAAAATCTCTTGGAGCCATGGTCTAAACCCAGAGGAAGTCGGCCATTTTAGATTGAAGTTCAGATTTTGATCCCATTTTTGGCGTTTATAAACCATTTCAGTAATTCGCCACTTGGGGTCAGTATTGCTCCACAAATGAAACAGCAGATAAACAGGATGAAGAACAATATCAGTATTTCACCAGTAGGTGTCAGTGTTCCTCCACCAATGACAAACAGATCCACGGGCGGATGGCCGCGAAAACTTGGTGAGAGCGTTGCCATGAAATTTCTAAAAGGATAGAAATGTCTCAGATAATTTTTTGAATTAAATCATGCAGTAAATGTAGCGTTTTCTTACTTCTTCCAAACCATTTCAGTAATTCGCCACTCTGAGTAAGTATTACTCCAACAATGAAATAGAGTGCTTTAGAAACACAGCTGAAAATGATGAAAAATGACGAACTGCAGTACTTCGCCATGTGCATACGATCGGCTGTAAATGACACGTGGATCATCCGACTGACGCCAAATTGGATACGTATGACCTTTGTTGACCTCTAAAAAGAACAACAGCATTGAAATATATTTTGACTCCACTGCGCGTCTTACATTAATCCGCCAGCTATATTTCCTCGCTAAACCAATGAATCTGCACCACATTTTTTGCATCGTCAAGGAGCGACTCCGAACGCATCAGTGCGTACCGCCTGGTGGACGGGCGCGGAAACTGCGCAACAACTTCTGTGTTAGCACGTGGCCAGCGTTTATGGAAACTGAGCAACAGCTTCTGCGGTGCGGGCGGAGGAGGTCAAAACTGCGTGAGAGCTTCTGTGGTGGCTGGCGTGAGGCGGCGGTTGCTCGTACCCCGCGGTGGACAATAGGCCGGAGCGGCGCTTGGCTGCGAGGGCCGTTCGAGGCTGCTTGCAGCTTTAATTATTATTATTATTATTCTCCCTCCAATGAATTGGCTTTTTGGGGGCTTTATCATATTCAAAAACTCACCAAACTTGGCGGAGGCCTTAAGCCTGTTTCAAATTTACGTATTTTAAAGTCGTCGCAAAAATTCCACAAGAAATGGCTCAATAGCGCCACCTAGAAATTTTCAAAGGACCCTTTGCTATTCACTTACTTCATCGTAGAGACATGAAATTTGGTACACTTGTAGAGCTCCCCAAGATGCTCAAAATTTACAATTAATGTCATAGTGCAAGTATCACAGGAAGTCAGCCATTTTGGATTGAAGGTCAAATTTTCACCCCATTTTTGCCGTTTACAGCCTTCGTATTTGATCGAACTCCTCCTAGGGATTTCGATTGATCGGCTTCAAACTCGGTCAGTCTGTTCATAAGGCATGTCCCATCTAAAGTTATCAAAACGGTGAGTTTTTGAGTATGCTGAAGGGGGGTTTGCAGGGGTCAAAGTTCACCTACTCGCCATAAAAAATATAAACTGCTATATCTCCTACACAGAAATGCACAGAGGCACCAAAGTTACTGTGATTGATCATCATCGGCTGCCCTACAATACCCTATGGTCGAATGATGACATCACTTAGGCCACGCCCCCTGAGAACAGGAAGTGTAATGTTTTACTGTGAACTTTCACTATCTGACCCCTTTGACCTCATCAACATGAAACTGTGCCCAGACACAGAAACATGTGGTGTATTGAGGATTCCAACCCGACCAGCTTCGATGGAGCAGGTGGGCGTGGCGGCGTGGCGAAGTGACCTGTAACGCCATCGCCATACGTTTGGCTCTCAATTCCACATTTTTGGGCCCAGCTGCTCCAATTTCACAAAGATGGACCCTCATCTACTCCCCGACAGGAATCCATCACAATATTTTGTGGGTGTGGCCTAATTTCTCTATAGCGCCCCCTAGAACACTTTAAATGATCAGCCCCAAGCCATGCTTTAACCTACAATTACGAAACTTTGTACACGTGTGTACCTTGTCAGGACTTACAAAAAAGTCTCTTGGAGCCATTGTCTAAACCCCACAGGAAGTCAGCCATTTTGGATTGAAGTTTGGATTTTGACCCATTTTTGCCGTTTACAGCCTTCCTATTTGATCGAACTCCTCCTAGGGATTTTGATTGATCGGCTTCAAACTCCGTCAGTCTGTTCATAAGGCATGTCCCATCTAAAGTTATCAAAACGGTGAGTTTTTGAGAATGCTGAAGGGGGTTAGCAGGGGTCAAAGTTCACCTACTCTCCATAAAAAATAAACTGCTATATCTCCTACACAGAAACTCACAGAGGAACCAAAGTTTGAGTGATTGATCATCATTGGGTCTCCTAGAATACCCTATGGTCGAATGATGACATCACTTAGGCCACGCCCCCTGAGAACAGGAAGTGTAATGTTTTACTGTGAACGTTCGCTATCTGACCCCTTTGACCTCATCAACATGAAACTGTGCCCAGACACAGAAGACATGTTGGTGTATTGAGGATTCCAACCCCGACCAGCTACGATAGAGCAGGTGGGCATGGCGGCGTGGCGAAGTTACCTGTAACGCCATCGCCATACGTTTGGCTCTCATTACCACATTTCGGGCTCAGCTGCTGCAAACTCACAAGGATGAATATTTATCCACTCCCCGACTAGAATCCATCACAATATTGTAGGGCGTGGCCTAATTTCTCTATACCGCCCCCTAGAAAACAGCAGCCCATAGGTTATGTTGTTATTAATTATTTAAATATACATTATTATAACTTTTTATATATATATAAGTTTATTTTGTGGGTTAAAGTACAAACATTCATTCATTTTTGCTAGAAATAATACAAACAAAGTGATTCAGCAAAACGTATGACACAGCGAAGTAAGAACACACTGGGGTCAGTGTTGATGGAGTACGACTGGCACCTTGTGGCGATATACTGGTACTGCTAGTGCAATACCAGTATTGCCCCAGCAGGAGGCAGTGGTACTCCATCAATGAGAAAACAGATCGACGCTACGTAATAACAGTCAGCCGGCGACAGCTGGAGCTGCGAAGTTTTCCTGAACATTTTGCCTGCTTTTAGGAGCCACAGAACTGGACTACGCTCAACATTTTGCTTGGATTTTGGAGTTTGCAAATCCGAACCACGCTTTTGAGCAAGAAGGCTCTGTTGGACCGGAGTTGGAGAAGTTTAAACTGAGCAACAGCTTCCGCGGTGCGGGCAGAGGCGCTGAAAACTGCGTGAGAGCTTCTGTGGTGGCTGGCGTGAGGCGGCGGTTGCTCGTACCCCGCGGTGGCAATAGGCCGGAGCGGCGCTTGGCTGCGAGGGCCGTTCGAGGCTGCTTGCAGCTTTAATTATTATACGATTCTACCTCCAAATGAATTGGCTTTTTGGGGGCTTTATCATATTCAAAAACTCACCAAACTTGGCGGAGGCCTTAAGCCTGTTTCAAATTTACGTATTTTAAAGTCGTCGCAAAAATTCCACAAGAAATGGCTCAATAGCGCCACCTAGAAATTTTCAAAAGACCCTTTGCTATTCACTTACTTCATCGTAGAGACATGAAATTTGGTACACTTGTAGAGCTCCCCAAGATGCTCAAAATTTACAATTAATGTCATAGTGCAAGTATCACAGGAAGTCAGCCATTTTGGATTGAAGGTCAAATTTTCACCCATTTTTGCCGTTTACAGCCTTCGTATTTGATCGAACTCCTCCTAGGGATTCGATTGATCGGCTTCAAACTCGGTCAGTCTGTTCATAAGGCATGTCCCATCTAAAGTTATCAAAACGGTGAGTTTTGAGTATGCTGAAGGGGGGTTAGCAGGGGTCAAAGTTCACCTACTCGCCATAAAAAAATAAACTGATATATCTCCTACACAGAAACTCACAGAGGCACCAAAGTTACTGTGATTGATCATCATCGGCTGCCCTACAATACCCTATGGTCGAATGATGACATCACTTAGGCCACGCCCCCTGAGAACAGGAAGTGTAATGTTTTACTGTGAACTGTCGCTATCTGACCCCTTTGACCTCATCAACATGAAACTGTGCCAGACACAGAAAACATGTTGGTGTATTGAGGATTCCAACCCCGACCAGCTTTGATGGAGCAGGTGGGCGTGGCGGCGTGGCGAAGTGACCTGTAACGCCATCGCCATACGTTTGGCTCTCAATTCCACATTTTTGGGCCCAGCTGCTCCAATTTCACAAAGATGGACCCTCATCTACTCCCCGACAGGAATCCATCACAATATTTGGTGGGTGTGGCCTAATTTCTCTATAGCGCCCCCCTAGAACACTTTAAATGATCAGCCCCAAGCCATGCTTTAACCTACAAATACGAAACTTTGTACACGTGTACCTTGTCAGGACTTACAAAAAAGTCTCTAGGAGCCATGGTCTAAACCCCACAGGAAGTCTGCCATTTTGGATTGAAGTTTGGATTTGACCCATTTTTGCCGTTTACAGCCTTCCTATTTGATCGAACTCCTCCTAGGGATTTTCATTGATCGGCTTCAAACTCCGTCAGTCTGTTCATAAGGCATGTCCCATCTAAAGTTATCAAAACGGTGAGTTTTGAGTATGCTGAAGGGGGGTTAGCAGGGGTCAAAGTTCACCTACTCCCCATAAAAAATAAACTGCTATATCTCCTACACAGAAACTCACAGAGGCACCAAAGTTTGAGTGATTGATCATCATCGGGTCTCCCAGAATACCCTATGGTCGAATGATGACATCACTTAGGCCACGCCCCCTGAGAACAGGAAGTGTCATGTTTTACTGTGGACGGTCGCTATCTGACCCTTTGACCTCATCAACATGAAACTGTGCCCAGACACAGAAGACATGTTGGTGTGTTGAGGATTCCAACCACGACCAGATTCGATGGAGCAGGTGGGCGTGGCGGCGTGGCAAAGTGACCTCTAACGCCATCGCCATACGTTTGGCTCTCAATTACACATTTTAAGGCCCAGCTGCTCCAAACTCACAAGGATGGATCTTCATCCACTCCCCGACAGGAATCCATCACAATATTTGGTGGGCGTGGCCTAATTTCTCTATAGCGCCCCCTAGAAAACTTTAAATGATCAGCCCCAAGCCATGCTTTAACCTACAATTACCAAACGTTGTACACATGTGTACCTTGTCAGGACTTACAAAAAGTCTCTTGGAGCCATGGTCTAAACCCCACAGGAAGTCGGCCATTTTAGATTGAAGTTCAGATTTTGACCCCATTTTTGCCGTTTACAGCCTCCGTATTTGATCGAACTCCTCCTAGGATTTTGATTGATCGTCTTCAAACTCGGTCAGTCCGTTAATAAGGCATGTCCCATCTAAAGTTATCAAAACGGTGAGTTTTGAGAATGCTAAAGGGGGTTAGCAGGGGTCAAAGTTCACCTACACGCCATAAAAACATAAACTGCTATATTTCCTACACAGAAACTCACAGAGGCACCAAAGTTACTGTGATTGATCATCATCGGGTGTCCTACAATACCCTATGGTCGAATGATGACATCACTTAGGCCACGCCCCCTGAGAAAAGGAAGTGTCATGTTTTACTCTGAACGGTCGCTATCTGACCCCTTTGACCTCATCAACATGAAACTGTGCCCAGACACAGAAGACATGTTGGTGTGTTGAGGATTCCAACCCCGACCAGCTTCGATGGAGCAGCTGGGCGTGGCGGCGTGACGAAGTGACCTGTAACGCATCGCCATACATTTGGCTCTCAATTCCACATTTTTGGGCGCAGCTGCTCCAAACTCACAAGGATGGATCTTCATCCACTCCCTGACAAGAATCCATCACAATATTTGTAGGGTGTGGCCTAATTTCTCTACAGCGCCCCTAGAAAATTTTAAATGATCAGCCCCAAGCCATGCTTTAGTCTACAATTACGAAACTTTGTACACGTTTGTACCATGTCAGGACTTACAAAAAAGTCTCTTGGAGCCATGGTCTAAACCCCAGAGGAAGTCGGCCATTTTAGATTGAAGTTCAGATTTTGATCCTATTTTTGGTGTTTATAAACCATGTCAGTAATTCGCCACTTGGTCAGTATTGCTCCACAAATGAAACAGCAGATAAACAGGATGAACAACAATATCAGTATTTCGCCAGTAGGTGTCAGTGTTTCCTCCACCAATGACAGATCCATGGGCGGATGGGCGCGAAAACTTTGTGAGAGCGTTGCCATGAAATTCTAAAAGGATAGAAATGTCTCAGATAATTTTGTTGAATTAAATCATGCAGTAAATGTAGCGTTTCTGACTTCTTACAAACCATTTCAGTAATTCAGTAAGAATTACTCCAACAATGAAATAGAGTGCTTAGAAACACAGCTGAAAATGATGAAAAATGACGAACTGTAGTACTTCGCCATGTGCATATGATCGGCTGTAATTACACGTGGATCTTCCGACTGACGCCAAATTGGATACGTATGACCTTTGTTGACCTCTAAAGAGAACAACAGCATTGAAATATATTTTGGCTCCACTGCGCGTCCTACATTAATCGCCAGCTATATTTCCTCGCTAAACCAATGAATCTGCACCACATTTTTTGCATCGTCAAGGAGCGCCTACAAACGCATCAGTGCGTACCGCCTGGTGGACGGGCGTGGAAACTGCGCAACAACTTCTGTTAGCACGTGGCCAGCGTTGATGGAAACTGAGCAACAGCTTCCGCGGTGCGGGCGCAGGAGCTGATAACTGCGTGAGAGCTTCTGTGGTGGCTGACGTGAGGGCGACGGTTGCTAGTACCCCGCGGTGGCAATAGGCCGGAGCGGCGCTGGCTGCGAGGGCCGTTCGAGGCTGCTTGCAGCTTAATTATTATTATTATTATTCTGCCCCCTAAAGAGGGCCTTTTTGGGGGCTTTATCATTTTCAAAAACTCACCAAACTTGGCGGACGCGTAAAGGGAGTTTCAAAATTTTGTATTTTAAGGTCATTGCAAAAATCCCATAAGAAATGGCTCAATAGCGCCACTACAATTTTCAAAGGCCCTTTGCTATTCACTTACTTATCCTAGAGACATGAAATTTGGTACACTTTTAGAGCTCCCCAAGATGCTCAAAATTTACAATTATGTCATAGTGCAAGTATCACAGGAAGTCAGACATTTTGGATTGAAGGTCCAATTTTGGGCCATTTTGCCGTTTACAGCCTTCGTATTTGATCGAACTCCTCCTAGGGATTTCGATTGATCGGCTTCAAACTCGGTCAGTCTGTTCATAAGGCATGTCCATCTAAGTTATCAAAACGGTGAGTTTTTGAGTATGCTGAAGGGGGGTTAGCAGGGTCAAAGTTCACCTACTCGCCATAAAATAATAAACTGCTATATCTCCTACACAGAAACTCACAGAGGCACCAAAGTTTCTGTGATTGACCATTATCGGGTCTCCTACAATACCTATGGTCGAATGATGACATCACTTAGGCCACGCCCCATGAGAACAGGAAGTGTCATGTTTTACTGTGGACGGTCGCTATCTGACCCCTTTGACCTCATCAACATGAAACTGTGCCCAGACACAGAAGATATGTTGGTGTGTTGAGGATTCCAACCACGACCAGATTCCATGGAGCAGTGGGCGTGGCGGCGTGGCAAATTGACCTCTAACGCCATCGCCATACGTTTGGCTCTCAATTCCACATTTTCGGGCCCAGCTGCTCCAAACTCACAAGGATGGATCGCCATCAACTCCCCGACAGGAATCCATCACAATATTTGTGGGCGTGGCCTAATTTCTCTATAGCGCCCCCTAGAAAACTTTAAATGATCAGCCCCAAGCCATGCTTTAACCTACAATTACGAAACGTTGTACACATGTGTACCTTGTCAGGACTTACAAAAAAGTCTCTTGGAGCCATGGTCTAAACCCCACAGGAAGTCGGCCATTTTAGATTGAAGTTCAGATTTTGACCCCATTTTTGCCGTTTACAGCCTCCGTATTTGATCGAACTCCTCCTAGGGATTTTGATTGATCGTCTTCAAACTCGGTCAGTCCCGTTAATAAGGCATGTCCCATCTGAAGTTATCAAAACGGTGAGTTTTTGAGAATGCTGAAAGGGGGTTAGCAGGGGTCAAAGTTCACCTACACGCCATAAAAACATAAACTGCTATATTTCCTACACAGAAACTCACAGAGGCACCAAAGTTACTGTGATTGATCATCATCGGGTGTCCTACAATACCCTATGGTCGAATGATGACATCACTTAGGCCACGCCCCCTGAGAAAAGGAAGTGTCATGTTTTTACTCTGAACGGTCGCTATCTGACCCCTTTGACCTCATCAACATGAAACTGTGCCCAGACACAGAAGACATGTTGGTGTGTTGAGGATTCGAAACCCCGACCAGCTTCGATGGGCAGCTGGGCGTGGCGGCGTGACGAAGTGACCTGTAACGCCATCGCCATACGTTTGGCTCTCAATTCCACATTTTTGGGCGCAGCTGCTCCAACTCACAAGGATGGATCTTCATCCACTCCCCGACAGGAATCCATCACAATATTTGTAGGGTGTGGCCTAATTTCTCTATAGCGCCCCCTAGAAAATTTTAAATGATCAGCCCAAGCCATGCTTTAGTCTACAATTACGAAACTTTGTACACGTGTGTACCATGTCAGGACTTACAAAAAGTCTCTTGGAGCCATGGTCTAAACCCCAGAGGAAGTCGGCCATTTTAGATTGAAGTTCAGATTTTGATCCTATTTTTGGTGTTTATAAACCATTTCAGTAATTCGCCACTTGGGGTAAGTATTGCTCCACAAATGAAACAGCAGATAAACAGGATGAAGAACAATATCAGTATTTCGCCAGTAGGTGTCAGTGTTCCTCCACCAATGAAAGATCCATGGGCGGATGGGCGCGAAAACTTTGTGAGAGCGTTGCCATGAAATTTCTAAAAGGATAGAAATGTCTCAGATAATTTTTGTTGAATTAAATCATGCAGTAAATGTAGCGTTTTCTTACTTCTTACAAACCATTTCAGTAATTCACCACTCTGAGTAAGTATTACTCCAACAATGAAATAGAGTGCTTTAGAAACACAGCTGAAAATGATGAAAAATGACGAACTGTAGTACTTCGCCATGTGCATATGATCGGCTGTAAATTACACGTGGATCTTCCGACTGACGCCAAATTGGATACGTATGACCTTTGTTGACCTCTAAAGAGAACAACAGCATTGAAATATATTTTGAGTCCACTGCGCGTCCTACATTAATCCGCCAGCTATATTTCCTCGCTAAACCAATGAATCTGCACCACATTTTTTGCATCGTCAAGGAGCGACTCCGAACGCATAGATGCGTACCGCCTGGTGGACGGGCGCGGAAACTGCGCAACAACTTCTGTCTTAGCACGTGGCCAGCGTTGATGGAACTGAGCAACAGCTTCTGCGGTGCGGGCGGAGGAGCTGAAAACTGCGTGAGAGCTTCTGTGGTGGCTGGCGTGAGGCGGCGGTTGCTCGTACCCCGCGGTGGACAACAGGCCGGAGCGGCGCTTGGCTGCGAGGGCCGTTCGAGGCTGCTTGCAGCTTTAATTATTATTATTCTCCCTCCAAATGAATTGGCTTTTTGGGGGCTTTATCATATTCAAAAACTCACCAAACTTGGCGGAGGGCTTAAGCCTGGTTCAAATTTACGTATTTTAAAGTCGTCGCAAAAATCCCACAAGAAATGGCTCAATAGCGCCACCTAGAAATTTTCAAATGACCCTTTGCTATTCACTTACTTTATCCTAGAGACATGAAATTTGGTACACTTGTAGAGCTCCCCAAGATACTCAAAATTTACAATTAATGTCATAGTGCAAGTATCACAGGAAGTCGGCCATTTTGGATTGAATGTCCAATTTTGAGCCCATTTTTGCCGTTTACAGCCTTCATATTTGATCGAACTCCTCCTAGGGATTTCCATTGACCGGCTTCAAACTCGGTCAGTCTGTTCATAAGGCATGTCCCATCTAAAGTTATCAAAACGGTGAGTTTTTGACTATGCTGAAGGGGGGTTAGCAGGGGTCAAAGTTCACCTACTCGCCGTAAAAAAATAAACTGCTATATCTCCTACACAGAAACTCACAGAGGCACCAAGTTACTGTGATTGATCATCATCGGCTGCCCTACAATACCCTGTGGTCGAATGATGACATCACTTAGGCCACGCCCCCTGAGAACAGGAAGTGTAATGTTTTACTGTGAACTTTCACTATCTGACCCCTTTGACCTCATCAACATGAAACTGTGCCCAGACACAGAAGACATGTTGGTGTGTTGAGGATTCCAACCCCGACCAGCTTCGATGGAGCAGGTGGGCGTGGCGGCGTGGCCAAGTGACCTGTAACGCCATCGCCATACGTTTTGCTCTCAATTCCACAGTTTCTGTTCCAGCTGCTCCAACCTCACAAGGATGGATCTTCATCCACTCCCCGACAGGAATCCATCACAATATTTGGTGGGCGTGGCCTAATTTCTCTATAGCGCCCCCTAGAAAACTTTAAATGATCAGCCCCAAGCCATGCTTTAACCTACAATTACGAAACGTTGTACACATGTGTACCTTGTCAGGACTTACAAAAAAGTCTCTTGGAGCCATGGTCTAAACCCACAGGAAGTCGGCCATTTTAGATTGAAGTTCAGATTTTGACCCCATTTTTGCCGTTTACAGCCTCCGTATTTGATCGAACTCCTCCTAGGGATTTCGATTGATCGGCTTCAAACTCGGTCAGTCTGTTCATAAGGCATGTCCCATCTAAAGTTATCAAAACGGTGAGTTTTTGAGAATGCTGAAGGAGGGTTAGCAGGGTCAAAGTTCACCTACTCGCCATAAAAACATAAACTGCTATATTTCCTACACAGAAACTCACAGAGGCACCAAAGTTACTGTGATTGATCATCATCGGGTGTCCTACAATACCGTATGGTCGAATGATGACATCACTTAGGCCACGCCCCCTGAGAACAGGAAGTGTAATGTTTTACTGTGAAAGGTCGCTATCTGACCCCTTTGACCTCATCAACATGAAACTGTGCCCAGACACAGAAGCATGTTGGTGTGTTGAGGATTCTAATCCCGACCAGCTACGATGGAGCAGGTGGGCGTGGCGGCGTGGCGAAGTGTCCTGTAACGCCATCGCCATACGTTTGGCTCTCAATTCCACATTTTTGGGCGCAGCTGCTCCAAACTCACAAGGATGGATCTTCATCCACTCCCCGACAGGAATCCATCACAATATTTGTAGGGTGTGGCCCAATTTCTCTATAGCGCCCCCTAGAAAATTTAAAATGATCAGCCACAAGCCATGCTTTAACCTACAATTACAAACTTTGTACACATGTGTACCATGTCAGGACTTACAAAAAAGTCTCTTGGAGCCATGGTCTAAACCCCAGAGGAAGTCGGCCATTTTAGATTGAAGTTCAGATTTGATCCCATTTTTGCCGTTTATTAACCATTTCAGTAATTCGCCACTTGGGGTCAGTATTGCTCCACAAATGAAACAGCAGATAATCAGGATGAAGAACAATATCAGTATTTCGTCAGTAGGTGTCAGTGTTCCTCCACCGATGATAAACAGATCCACGGGCGGATGGGCGTGAAAACTTTGTGAGTGTGTTGCCATGACATTTCTAAAAGGATAGAAATGTCTCAGATAATTTTTGTTGAATTAAATCATGCAGTAAATGTAGCGTTTTCTTACTTCTTCCAAACCATTTCAGTAATTCGCCACTCTGAGTAAGTATTACTCCAACAATGAAATAGAGTGCTTTAGAAACACAGCTGAAAATGATGAAAAATGACGAACTGTAGTACTTCGCCATGTGCATATGATCGGCTGTAAATGTCACGTGGATCATCCGACTGACGCCAAATTGGATACGTATGACCTTTGTGACCTCTAAGAGAACAACAGCATTGAAATATTTTGTCTCCACTGCGCGTCCTACATTAATCCGCCAGCTATATTTCCTCGCTAAAGCAATGAATCTATACCACATTTTTTTGCATCGTCAAGGATAGCCGCCGAACGCATAGATGCGTACCGCCTGGTGGACGGGCGTGGAAACTGCGGAACAACTTCTGTGTTGGAACGTGGGAAGCATTGATGGAAACTCAGCCACAGCTTCCGCAGTGCGGCCGGAGGTGCTGAAAACTGCGTGAGAGCTTCTGTGGTGGCTTCGGGGTACTGCGATTGCTCGTACCCCGCGGTGGACAATAGGCCGGAGCGGCGCTTGGCTGCGAGGGCCGTTCGAGGCTGCTTGCAGCTTTAATTAGGCCCGAGCAGCTAAGCGCTGCGAAGGCCTATTGTATTCCTATTGTTTATTATTATTATTATTAGGCCCGAGCAGCTAAGCGCTGCGAAGGCCTATTGTTTTCCTATTGTTTATTATTATTATTATTATTATTATTATTCTTCCACCCAAATGAATTGGCTTTTTTGGGGGCTTTATCATATTCAAAAACTCACCAAACTTGGCGGAGGCCTTAAGCCTGTTTAAAATTTACGTATTTTAAAGTCGTAGCAAAAATTGCAACAGAAATGTCTCTACGGCGCCACCTAGAAATTGGAAAACACCCTTTTTTACCCTCTGCTATTCACTTACTTTATCGTAGACACATGAAATTTGGTACACTTGTAGAACTCCCCAAGACGCTCAAAATTTACAATTAATGTCATAGTGCAAGTATCACAGGAAGTCAGCCATTTTTGATTGAAGTTCCCATTTTGACCCCATTTTTGCCGATTTTTGCCGTTTACAGCCTTTGTATTTGATCTATCTCCTCCTAGGGATTTTGATTGATCGACTTCAAACTCGGTCAGTCTGTTCATAAGGCATGTCCCATCTAAAGTTATCTAAACGGTGAGTTTTTGAGTATGCTGAAGGGGGGTTAGCAGGGGTCAAAGTTCACCTACTCGCCATAAAAAAATAAACTGCTATATCTCTTACACTGAAACTCACAGAAGCATCAAAGTTTCTGTGATTGATCATCATCGGGTCTTCTACAATACCCTATGGTCGAATGATGACATCACTTAGGCCACGCCCCTGAGAACAGGAAGTGTAATGTTTTACTGTGGACTGTCGCTATCTGACCCCTTTGACCTCATCAACATGAAACTGTGCCCAGACACAGAGAACATGTTGGTGTATTGAGGATTCCAACTCCGACCAGCTTTGATGGAGCAGGTGGGCGTGGTGGCGTGGCGAAGTCACCTGTAACGCCATCGCCATACGTTTGGCTCTCAATTCCACATTTTCGGGCCAGCTGCTGCAAACTCATAAGGATGGACCCTCATCCAGTCCCCAACAGGAATCCATCACAATATTTGGTGGGCGTAGCCTAATTTCTCTATAGCGCCCCTAGAAAACTTTAAATGATCAGCCCCAAGCCATGCTTAACCTACAAATACGAAACTTTGTACACATATGTACCTTGTCAGGACGTACAAAAAAGTCTCTTGGAGCCATGGTCTAAAACCCCACAGGAAGTCAGCCATTTTGGATTCAAGTTCGGTTTTGACCCCATTTTTGCCGTTTACAGCCTTCATATTTGATCTATCTCCTCCTAGGGATTTCGATTGATCGGCTTCAAACTCGGTCATCTGTTCATAAGGCATGTCTCATCTAAAGTTATCTAAACGGTGAGTTTTTGAGTATGCTGAAGGGGGGTTAGCAGGGTCAAAGTTCACCTACTCGCCATAAAAACATAAACTGCTATATCTCCTACACAGAAACTCACAGAGGCACCAAAGTTTCTGTGATTCATCATCATCGGGTCTCCTACATTACCCTATGGTCGAATGATGACATCACTTAGGCCACGCCCCCTGAGAACAGGAAGTGTAATGTGAACTATCGCTATCCGACCCCTTTGACCTCATCAACATGAAACTGTGCCCAGACACCGAAGACATGTTGGTGTATTGAGGATTCCAACCCCGACCAGCTACGATAGAGCAGGTGGGCATGGCGGCGTGGAAGTTACCTGTAACGCCATCGCCATACGTTTGGCTCTCAATACCACATTTTCGGGCTCAGCTGCTGCAAACTCACAAGGATGAATATTTATCCACTCCCGACTGGAATCCATCACAATATTTGTAGGGCGTGGCCTAATTTCTCTATAGCGCCCCCTAGAAAACGGCAGCCCATAGGTTATGTTGTTATGAATTATTTAAATATACATTATTATAACTTTTTATATATATAAGTTTATTTTGTGGTTAAAGTACAAACATTCATTCATTTTTGCTAGAAATAATACAAACAAAGTCATTCAGCAAAACTTATGACACAGCGAAGTAAGAACACACTGGGGTCAGTGTTGATGGAGTACCACTGGCACCTTGTGGCGATATACTGGTACTGCTAGTGCAATACCAGTATTGCGACAGCAGGAGGCAGTGGTACTCCATCAATGAAAACAGATCGACGCTACGTAATAACAGTCAGCCGGCGACAGCTGGAGCTGCAAAGTTTTCCTGAACATTTTGTTTGCTTTTTGGAGCCACAGAACTGGACTACGCTCAACATTTGCTTGGATTTTGGAGTTGCAAATCCGAACCACGCTTTGAGCAAGAAGGCTCTGTTGGACCGGAGTTTGAGAAGTTTAATGGGCTCTTTGCACCTCAGCTTACACGTTCGGGAAACACGGCTGAAATGTTTTTCCAAGGTAACAATTAATAATGTACACGATCCGAACCCCCAACAAGTAAGGCAAAGAAAGGTTTTAAGATGTTCGCCTCGTTATACATTCACAGATATGAAGGTGAGTTTTATTTTCTTTAAACTGCTAGCACAAGCCTGCTAGCTTTCTAGTAAAAATCTGCTATTTAATTATCTAAAGATTTCTCAGCCATTCTAACGGACACTGTTTGTGCCTTATTTTCAAGCATATTACGTGTTTTATTGTTAACGACAATAAAGCAGCGGGGAGGGGGAGAGCAGATTACAGTTCAGACTTTTTGCTTGAAGTATGACGAAGAAAAACGAGCACAGAGCTTACTCTGGTATCGGAGTTCTAGTTCAGCTGACTGTTCAGATTCAGTTATTACTTTTAGAAAAATATGGCCGTGTTTCTTAAGGTTTCTGTGTTATTCGTTTTATTACTTTTGCATGCTTGTTGTGAATGGCTCATTAAGACGATGTTTAGAGCGGTGTGTACGGCGTTAGCTTCAAGTGGTAGCTTTAACTTGTAGCAACGAATATTTACAAGCTGTCTTAATTGAGGATGGCTTGGAAATCCATGAAAACTTAAACAAAGTACATTGTATTGTTTTATTTGTGTCTTAAGTACGACTTTGTCTTTTATAGCAGTAATAGTTTCTGAAAGAAAAAAAGAGCCGCATTCGGGTATACAGTTGTGACGTCAGCGCGGCAGGTGCAAGAGCCCATTGCTGTTCGTTTAAACAGTCGTAACTCGCGGTGCGGTGAGTAATTTATTCCTTCCTGCTGGTTCTGGAAGCCGTCATGTTTGGAACAGTTATTCTGAGGAGGATGCTAACCCAATGCCTGAGGCCTGCAACGTTTTTTAATGCTAACGAAGCGCTTTACTAATTCAATAAACTGAATAGTGTGTTTGATACATCCAGTTTCATACATTCAGAGTTGTTGTGTTATTATGTATAGAAGATGTTTAAAATGTCGTTTGAAAGAGCTCTGAGAAAATGCTAAGTATCTTTTTACAGATCCATTGGGGTTGTAATATTTAGTTGCAGCACTTCCTGTGATTAATACCTAATTAATGGATGGGATTCAGTCTGTGCTATTGTTCTAAAGTGCTGAAAGTTAACTGTGCTCTGTTAATGTGTATTGCCCTTGGTTTATTACTGAACAGTGCGGTTTATTAAACTGATACATCTTAACCTTCACCATTTTCCTGACTCATTTCACGATAAACGTCAAAGTTGCACTGCATTTACATCTCAGTTGTAGTTAACATCAAGCATGTGGGTGTGGCTTAGTGTAAAACTTTCACTATTTACCATGAAACATCAACATTAAATGACTTCCAAATGCAAGATCACAGCTGCATCATCACACTTCCTCTGTCTTTCTAGAGAACAGCCCTGAACACATTTCCATGGTCACTTGATGACCTCACTGTAGCCCCGCCCACTTTTAAGAGGCAGTCACATGTTTTTTCTGCTGTATGTTTTACTGTTATTCTATAATTTATATGGGTTTCATCATGTGAATACTGACTAAAAACGATAACATGATGAACTCTATGAATGCTGGCTGCTGACCGAACCGCATTGGGGTGTAGAAATGACGAAATGCATTACTTCGCCACGTGCATATGATCGGCTCTAAATGACACGTGGATCATCGGACTGGCGCCAAATTGAAAACGTATGACCTTTGTTGACCTCTAAAGAGCAAAACAGCATTGAAATGTATTTTGACTCCACTGCGCCCCTACATTAATCCGCCAGCTGTATTTCTCGCTAAACCAATGAATCTATACCACATTTTTTGCATCTTGAAGGATAGCCGCCGAACGCATAGATGCGTACCGCCTGGAGGACGGGCGCGGAAACTGCGCAACAACTTCTGTCTTAGCACGTGCGCAGCGTTGATGGAAAACTGAGCAACTGCTTCCGTGGTGCGGGCGGAGGCGCTGAAAACTGCGTGAGAGCTTCTGTGGTGGCTGGCGTGAGGCGGCGGTTGCTCGTACCCCGCGGTGGCAATAGGCCGGAGCGGCGCTTGGCTGCGAGGGCCGTTCGAGGCTGCTTGCAGCTTTAATTATTATTATGATTCTCCCTCCAAATGAATTGGCTTTTTGGGGGCTTTATCATATTCAAAAACTCACCAAACTTGGCGGAGGCCTTAAGCCCGTTTAAAATTTAGGTATTTTAAAGTCATCGCAAAAATTCCACAAGAAATGGCTCAATAGCGCCACCTACAAATTTTCAAAGGACCCTTTGCTATTCACTTACTTCATTGTAGAGACATGAAATTTGGTACACTTGTAGAGCTCCCCAAGATGCTCAAAATTTACAATTAATGTCATAGTGCAAGTATCACAGGAAGTCAGCCATTTTAGATTGAAGGTCCAATTTTGAGGCCATTTTTGCCATTTACAGCCTCCGTATTTGATCGAACTCCTCCTAGGGATTTCGATTGATCGGCTTCAAACTCGGTCACTCTGTTCATAAGGCATGTCCCATCTAAAGTTATCAAAACGGTGAGTTTTTTGAGAATGCTGAAGGGGGGTTAGCAGGGGTCAAAGTTCACCTACTCGCCATAAAAAATAAACTGCTATATTTCCTACACAGAAACTCAGAGAGGCACCAAAGTTTCTGTGATTGATCATCATCCGGTGTCCTACAATACCCTATGGTCGAATGATGACATCACTTAGGCCACGCCCCATGAGAAGAGGAAGTGTAATGTTTTACTGTGGACGGTCACTATCTGACCCCTTTGACCTCATCAACATGAAACTGTGCCCAGACACAAACGACATGTTGGTGTATTGAGGATTCCAACCCCGACCAGCTTCGATGGAGCAGGTGGGCGTGGCGGTGGCGAAGTGACCTCTAACGCCATCGCCATACGTTTGGCTCTCAATTCCACATTTTCGGGCGCAGCTGCTCCAAACTCACAAGGATGGATCGCCATCAACTCCCCGACAGGAATCCATCACAATATTTGTGGGGCGTGGCCTAATTTCTCTATAGCGCCCCCTACAAAACTTTAAATAATCAGCCCCAAGCCATGCTTTAACCTACAATTACAAAACGTTGTACACATGTGTACCTTGTCAGGACTTACAAAAAAGTCTCTTGGAGCCATGGTCTAAACCCCCAGGAAGTCGGCCATTTTAGATTGAAGTTCAGATTTTTACCCCATTTTTGCCGTTTACAGCCTTCATATTTGATCTATCTCCTCCTGGGGATTTCGATTGATCGGCTTCAAACTCGTCACTCTGTTCATAAGGCATGTCCCATCTAAGTTATCAAAACGGTGAGTTTTTGAGAATGCTGAAGGGGGGTTAGCAGGGGTCAAAGTTCACCTACACGCCATAAAACATAAACTGCTATATTTCCTACACAAAAACTCACAGAGGCACTAAAGTTACTGTGATTGATCATCATCGGCTGCCCTACAATACTATGGTCGAATGATGACATCACTTAGGCCACGCCCCCTGAGAACAGGAAGTGTAATGTTTTACTGTCAATGGTCGCTATCTGACCCCTTTCACCTCATCTACATGAAATTGTGCCCACACACAGGAGACATGTTAGTGTATTGAGGATTCCAACCCCGACCAGCTATGATGGAGCAGGTGGGCGTGGCGGCGTGGCGAAGTGACCTCTAACGCCATCGCCATACGTTTGGCTCTCAATTCCACATTTTTGGGCCCAGCTGCTCCAAACTCACAAGGTGGATTCCCATCAACTCCCCTACAGGAATCCATCACAATATTTGGTGGGCGTGGCCTAATTTCTCTATAGCGCCCCCTAGAAAACAGCAGCCCATAAGTTATGTTGTTATTCATTATTTAAATATACATTATTATAACTTTTTTAGATATATATAAGTTTATTTTGTGGGTTACAGTACAAACATTCATTCATTTTGGCTAGAAATAATACAAACAAAGTCATTCAGCAAAAACTTATGACACAGCGAAGAACACACTGGGGTCAGTGTTGATGGAGTACCACTGGCACCTTGTGTCGAAATACTGGTACTGCTGTGCAATACCAGTATTGCGCCAGCAGGAGGCAGTGGTACTCCATCAATGACAAAACAGATCGACGACGGACGGCCGTGAAAACTTTGCGAGCGCGTCTGCCGTGAGATTTCCAAAAGGATAGCGGTTACATTTAACCTGAAATGTTATATGTAAGCCCTGAGATAATATTTGTTGGCTTAAAAACACGGAGTAAATGTAGCGTTTTGTTAATGACTGTGACACAGCGGATAACAGGATGAAGAACAATATCAGTATTTCGCCAGTAGGAGTCAGTGTTACTTCACCAATAATAAAGATATTGAGGGAGAAGTGGTTTTACAGAAATAACTTGATTCAGAGATTGCTATAGATCATGAATAACTACAACAGTAATTCACCAGTAGGGGGTCAATATCACTGATTTACTTTTCTAAGCCTTGACAGAATACAGCATTAAATTGCAATTTCAATCCACTGTGCTCCCTAGATTAATTCAACACTTGTATCTCACTCATATAAACAGGTGTTATATTTTTGTCTTTTTAGGGTTCATTGTGCAAGAAATTTTGTTTGGCGTTAAGTAATAACATCGCTGAAACTGTACAAACTCAGAAAATATTGAAATTCTTTGATTGCTTCTTTCCCACCATTTATATGATGACATTAAAATTGGTTCAAATAACTTTTCAGAAACACATTTTTTTCAAACACTGCAGGAAATCCTTGCTAATCCTTCAATACTAAACAAGAAATGAGAACAAAGGTTCTCCTCAAAATAAAATATGAAAGTTCTTTAACTTTTGTTTCAGCTTATACAGGAATGATAACTATTTGGAAGTCTTGCTTGTGTAGGAACTTGTAAATATTTGTTAATCTTTCACACTTTACAATATTGCATTTATTTCTAAATAATTATTAATGCTGCTTTAAAGAACTGGAAGACATCTCTATCACATGAACTTCCTCAGGCTTAGCTTCATGGACTAAATACATAAAAGCCTTATGAGCAGCAAAGTCATGCATAGACATACATTTATTTGATAAAAAAGATTTGTCATTTGTGGGCAATTTTAAATATGCCAGTTTGTGCAATGATTCAAACTTATTACATAACTTTAAGTAAAATATCTAAATAAGGAAATAAATATGAAACCAAAATCTTGATAAAATGATTCATGTGTAAAAAACTCTTGGAAATTTTCCTTTAACAAAGACTGACGGAAAACAGTTTCAAGAATGAAGGAAGCAGAGAAAGAATATTTTCATAATTTGTATTTATTACAAGTCTCTACAGCAGTGCAAGTCTGTGCTCATTGATTGTCGTCTGGAGCAGAACACGCTTAAAGTTCTAAATGAATTGAAGGAACACGTACATTTCATCAACATACTTTAATAATCTACTTTGTTACAGAACAGAGACCGAGCAGACGTGACGTCTTCTTTCACAAGGACCCATGACAGATAAAACCAACCCATTCACTTCATTGTAATGTTCGACCCACAGAAACTAAACAAGCCTGTTACAATTTACTAAATATCATTAAAAAAGGGAGACCATGCAGTGGTTAAAGTGCATAAAAATAAATATTTATTAACAAAAACAAGAATCAATTGTTGATTTGAGTAACAGTTGTGTAATTCTAATCCTTGGACGTGGTGTATCAGTGCAAGAACAGTCCGCAGGCGTCAAACAGCAGAGTGGATGCCGAAGGTAACTCAGAAGGTGGCCAGGTTCAAATACGGATGGGCAGCACCTGCAAAGAAGAGGAAAACAAAGCCAGAGAAAAGCAACAACCTGCAGCCTAGCCCTTAAGGTCCAGGGCCGTAACAAGAATTTTTCTGAACTCATGCACCACACAAGAATCATAATACTGCTTCACTTAATAATTGAAGTAACCTTAAAATGTTTCCACTACTTTAAGTTTAACGTTTTAAACTTGTACCTTGAATTACCAGCACAGTTAAATGGCAGTCCAAGGACTTGAACCTCGTTCCACAAGTGGAGTTCCCACAACGACTGCCTTTGCTTTTTTTTGTGCTGTTTTACAAGGTAAAGCAAAACCTGCATCAAGAACAGCTTCAAAGATTTAACATGCATTTTGTTTGTTATTATTAAAATTCAAATATATTTTATGCATCCCAAAGGGAAACAAAATAATATCAATACAAATAAATAAGATTCCAGTTATTATTACTCTTGAATGTGTATCTACCAATTTAACTGTCCGACTTTCATCAAAGCTGTCTTAATGCAAGAAACGAAACCCCTAAATACATGATAAAATACATTTACATAATTAAAAAGGTTTTGTTAACTTTTCACATAAAGCTGAATTAACAGCTAACATGATACTTTTGATTAAATTTGAATACTACTTTTTACAATATAAAGGAATTTCATTCACATTTTATAAAAAATAAATTTTCATCTCCTACAGCTTTAAATTAATTTTCATAAAGAAAGCAAAACCTTTTTTTAATGTTCGTAATGTTAATGTAAGTGCAAATTGTCGATGCATGATTGTAACAACTTAAAACCACACATTTCACCCTTATGATTAAAGGTAAAACCACACATTATACCCTCATGATCACTAAAATATGTAGGCACAACTATTGCCTCCACTTTATATGTCCTTGATTTCACATATATGATCTATTAAAGTATCTTTTTCAGTGGTTGCTTCTCTAACCACTTGTGTATATCCTTTATCACAAACAAATTTTTTGATAGTTGATGACTTCAAAATATCATCATTAAAATCTCCAATCAGTGCTATTGTTTCACTTTGTTTCTCAAGCCAATCAAGTAACTTTCCCAAATTCTTTTTAAATAGTGAAAGAGGATATAGTGGTGGTCGGTAAATTACCCCAAGAACCATGTTAAGAATACTAAACCGATAAACTAAACACTCCAAATTCAGCTCTGGTTGCTGCAGTACATCAAATTCTACATTTTCTGCACAATAGATGCCAACACCACCATGCTGTTGGTCTTGCAACGCAATCAATTCGGGATGCCTGGTAGAATACGACAAACATCGAGGACGGTTAGTGAAACTGTAACCATCTATTTTTACTGTATCTGTATGGGTTGAAGAAATCCATGTTTCTATAACAGCAATGCATGCAGGCTTCCATTCAGTGTAAGAGGCCAAATCTTTTACATGCCGATTTAAACTTTGCACATTCATTAGGAATACAGTAAAAACAGATGTGTTAAAGCGATCACATTGAATTGATCCACTTAAAAGAGGCGTCATACTCTGAAGTGCAACCAAAATGTCGTCCTTACAATATATCCTTTTTTCATCAAAATCTTGAATTGTCAATCCTGAAAGAGTTCTTACACGACTTATAGCAACATAAGCCTGTCCCGGTGAAAATATTTTACGAAAAGAAACAACTGCTTCATCAACAGTTATTCCTTGAACTTTGTGTACTGTACATGCCCATGCCAATTTGAGAGGAAATTGTCGACGCAAGCCACCTTTAACAGTGGCTTTCTCCTCCTCAGGTCCAATGGGTGTGGACCCAGCCAAATCTGATGATGCATAGTGGCAGTTCTTCCTTTCTGCACGCCTACACGATCATCATCAAATTTAACATACACCACTTTAGGAAACTTGTCCTTTTCTGGTATTAATATTTCTGTAACAGTACCACAAACACCATTAACCAAACCATCAACAACATCCACATTTTTACACAACATAACACGTGCACCTTTACCCAATAACAACACTTCTGATAAACAAGTATTTGAAGCTCTCGCATGATGTCCTTCCAACAACCTCAATTTTCCTGTTTTTTTATCGTTTACATAATCCTGTGCCCCAATACTTACAAATTCAGGACAGGTCTCATATAAACGATGAATATTGTGCTCATTTACTTGTTTATTGGTTGCAAATATGTGCAAGGCTGAGCTGACCTCACCAGTTTCACAACGTTTTAAAATCTGTAAATCATCAGATAATAGTGGTGTGCCTTTAGAGCGCGTTCTCATCCGGTTTAGCAGTTGAGAAAACACAACATCTTTTTGTCTAACTATTTCAGTTAACTCTACAATTTTAAATAAATCTAACCATATATTTGTGGCAACACCATCAGAATATAGTGCCTTCCCTTTAACGGGAGGAAGCTGATAGAAATCACCTACCAGAATTACACTAATATTTCCATATGATTTTACGTTTTGTTTTATCTGACGCAAACGACCATGAACATATGATAACAGATTGTGATCAACCATTGATATTTCATCTATAATAAGAAGCTGGACATCACAATATTTGGCACGCAAGGAATTTAGCTTTTCTTCGCCCAGAGGAGTGTACGGTAAGCGAACATCCTTACCAATAGAAAATGTGGTGTGGATTGTGGTTGCTTGTAAATTATATGCAGCGATGCCGGTGGGAGCTGTCAGGAGTACGCATGTGTTGTCAGGATACTGACACACAGTGGACAATAACCGTTTTGATTCATATTCAATTGCCCTTATTAAATGACTTTTTCCTGTGCCAGCACCACCTGTAATGAAAAAATGCAGCGGTTCAGGATTTTTTCCATTAACTTTAGCTAAACACCACTGCCTGATTTGATAAAAAACAGCGAGTTGTTTTTCATTCAAAGATCTAATCAATGAAAGGCCTTCATTTCTAGTAATTTTTTTCTTCTCAAATACTGAAGACTCTTTACACTGCAAACTTAAATCTGGGATTTGTTCTTGATCAGTGTTTTCTATTTGTCTTTCTTTTTGTAATTCCACACACTCCAATCGTTCCAATTCAACCTCAGGACAAAGTTCAGCCCATGCATCTTCAAGCATAACATCACCAGTAATATTGTCCACAGCTTCAAAATGATCAGATTCCAACTCAAATTCACTTCTATTTAAATCCACAACAGCCTTTACTGAATGTGTTGTTCCATCAACAAACCTGATCACACCAGTTCTATAAAAGTCACCAAAAGTTTCAAAATGTGCAGGTTTCAGTTCATGATCAAAGCGATAAGGCATAAATAGCTGCATTATGCTTTGATGAAACTTTTCTGGCTCTTTTGTTTCAGAGAAACGCGCATATCGAACAACTGCTGGTTTTGTCCGAGTTCTTTTAACAACAAATCCAAAATCCTTATTCAATTTTACTGAATTTCTACACTTCTGACTTTTAGCCAAAACGCGATACTCTGAAGCAAACTTAGCCAGGCACATATCAGAAAACACACCATCATTTGGTCTATTTTTTATAGCGGTCAACGATTCCAGTCATCCACATATCTTCTGGGGTAAGATCCTCTAATGCAGCTTTTTGTTTTAAAACAGAAATGGGCAAACTCATTTTCACAATATTATCACCCGTTGGAATAAAAACAACTTTCCGTGAACATTCCTTTAAATGCATGTTTGTTAGTCTATAAACTGCTTCCTGAGCACAAACATCACGATTATGCAAATAGACACTTCCAAGACTCTTTAATGCCTCTTTAGCACTGAGATTACCGTCTTTTGCTGCTTCTCTCTGTGCATTTCCCAGAAGAAGACCAACTTCACGTTCACTTTTTGACATATAAGAAACAATATAAACACAACATGCATATGCATCGACACAATACTGGATATCAATATTTGCATTCCAAGCTTTTAACAGCGATCTACTATATTGATTAATCCAGACTTCGTTAATTTGCCTTTTCAACACCACATGTGTATTCCTACTAGATCGTTTATATGCCGTTTCAAATAAGCCTTGACTGATGCACAAGCCTTCAAACATTTCTTCCACAGTACTATATGGACAGTTTTCATCTGAAATGGCATTTTTTATCCTTGTTAAAATATTGCTTGCAGCATCACTGTCCATTTGCTCCGGAGCCGTCTTGTTCTTAAGACATTCACAATCAGCACTACCATCAATTTTATCCAAATTGCATTTACAAGTCTCGACTGGATCTTGATATTTTTCGCCCGACAAATAAAAGTGCGACAAGATGCAGGCCGAGGAAAATTAAAACGGCAAACAGTTTTTTTCTTTTTACAAGTTTTTGAATGTCGTTTTGAATGCTGTTGTACAGATGTAACTACTTCATACAACGCATCTTCTTCAGATGGAATTTCACATGTAACATACTCATCAATAAATGCAATAACCTCTTCATCTGTATTTTTGTCTAAAATTGGAGCACCAGCAATCCAAAAAAGGCAATGGCAATGAGGAGACCCACGTTGCTGGAATTCTACACGATAATAGTAGTCTTCAATTTTTCCAATGGGATTGGCAGGAGACATGAGAACTTCTCTTACAAAAACATGCCATCTAAAATCAAACATTCTAGCAGCAGTAACAGGGTTTCGACGCAACAATTCACACTTGTCTGCCCATTGCAACTGTTCCAAAGTCTCCGTTCGGCCTTCCTGCTTTAAGATGCTATAAAGCAGATTAGTCCATCTCATATCTGCAGACGAAAACGAGGCAAACCATGTGGGTTTCCCCAACATTCTAACACAAGCTAGCAAGTCGCGTTGAGCCGTCTGCCAGAAAGCTGGTGTGCCTCGAATGGGTTTCAAGAAACGATACCCATCATCAAACTCCAACAACTTATTTATAGAGTGTTCATCCTTCAGAACCTCAGTTCCATTTTGATGTGTAGAACTTGTGCCTTTACGTAAAGCTATTGACACTTTAGAGACAACCTGCTCCAGTTCTGACATGTACTGAGCAAAGAATATATATTCCACATTACGTGCAAATCTACCATCAACATGAAGAAGCCTGTTATTAAAATAACGACTCAAAGTCAAACGATATTGCCGCTTTTCATGGTATGTGTTAAAACCCGATGGGAACAATACAGGAAAACATTTTGCTTCATTGGTAGAATCAGAAAGCAGTTTTATAGGGTTATTATTTTCACTCGGTGCTACATTCAACACGTTGTCAACATATAAATCCAACGCTTCTTGTCCTACATCTACGGGCATAAGACAAGTGTCCTGGAACATGCAGTGTTGCTGTCGGTCATGTAAAAGGTCATCATCATTTTCATCTATGGACATATCTTCTTCTTTAACAGTATTACTGTTTAAAACAGAATTATTATCTTCCTGAGAAAACTCATTGATCCAAGATTCATTGAACTCCACATTTTTATAATGCAAGTTACAATGTTTCAAGTACCAAAGAGCTTCCTGGACATGCATTGAGTCAACATACTGATAATCATAATGACCTTTATATGTCAATTTACGCTTTAACTTAACAGGCAACAAAGATCCTTCCATATTACTACGTGGTAGCAAACTGCAGGTTTCAGCAACATTTGCAGGGACACAAGTAACCGGACCATGCACACCATTCTGGCCACCTTTGGGTAAAGCCAACATCTTCATAAATGGTATATTTAAAGCTATTAAATGTTGCTCCAAACTATTCAAGCATGCCAACTGAGGTGGGACATCATCAACAGTTAAATTATTGCATGAACTTTCTGGTGGCATTTGACCTTTACAAATTTTGTGATGACAACAGTAACATATATATAACTTATTTCGACACGTTTGCAGATTGCATGGTGATATACACGCATTGTTACATATATGCACATAATCATTTCTTATACATTTATCCGCGATTAAAGACATTTCTTTAGTTTTTTGGTACGAATCTTTGCGACAGTTCAACACCTGATGTTTAATAACAACCGAAAGCATACACAACACACAAAATTAGGCCCCTCTTTTACTTTCTCCAAAAATTGCGCAACAACAAAATCAAACTCCTTCGACTTTATTTTAATCTCCCGTCTTTTTCGCTCTACATTTGACATTATGTTGCTCTTATGTTGTGGATTAAGATATTGCATTCTACTTAAATGTTTAACTTTTTCTTTGTGAAATTTGTCATCTTTTTAGTAATGCTCCTTTTCTTAATTTTTTCTCGGTGATATTCATCATCTTCATATTTAGCAATGCTCCTTTTCTTAATTTTTTCTCGGTGATATTCATCATCTTCATATTTAGCAATGCTCCTTTTCTTAAGTTTTTCTCGGTGATATTCATCATCTTTATATTTAGCAATGCTCCTTTTCTTAAGTTTTTCTCGGTGATATTCATTTCATATTTAGTAATACTAATTTTCTTAATTTTTTCGCGATGAGATTTGTTGTTTTTATATTTAGTAATGCTCATTCTCTTCATTTTTTCACAATGACATTTGTCGTCCTTATATTTAGTAATGCTAATTTGCCTAAGATTTTTTCTGTAATTATCATCTCCCCAATATTTCTTTTTCCTCCAATTTTTTTTTTGTTCCTTGTACAGCAAATTTTTCTTATACAGATTTCTTTTAATAAATTTACATTTTTGCCTATATGCCATTTTAGTTCTATATTTAATGGTATTTATTTGATTCTTTTTTGTCTTAAATACACAGAAAAACTGTAATTTGCTTTATCGCTTAAAACAGTTTGCTTTGCATTTTTCTGGACTTGGGCAGACCTCGTACGCATGCGTTGTGTGTTTACCGACATTTCTCCACAAAGTTTAAAGCAAGAGTCTTTATCACCTTGCTTTAAACAAATTACGACATCAAAGTGTTTATCACAGTTTTGCAAATATATTGCTTGATTGGTGAAATTATTACTTTTTGAATTATATCTGGTCCACTGTGTGCCATTAAATACATATATATCCAGGCCTAACATTTGAGCAGCAGATTTAAACTCAATTTCCGTAGCACAGTGACCAACATACTTCATCTGTGACTGGTTAACATATTCTGCCACAGAAGCAAAATCTTTTGTCAAATATTTTGCGCATTCTTCTGTATTATTGGACATGTGTGAAATAACAGCGAGTTATTTTACGGTGATTTTTCTCAGAACCACTAAGTGAATACGCTACAGCTCTGAAAAAACTGTTACCGTCATTTATAATATTTTTAGTCTTACACACATTTCCCAAAGGCCCATTCAATATTACATTTTTTAAACTATGTTCTTCAAAGTCTATTTTTAGATTTTTACACAGAGTTTTAGCAGTAATTTCTGAAATGGGAGAAAATAGCAAAGTATTTTGATTGTCTTGTAAAATACCGACGCACTCATCTTCAATGGAAGTGTCAGTGTTCACCGTCTTTATACGTGCAATTTTTGGTTTTGTTTTAGTTTGCCTAGTTTTAGATTCACCAGAAACATCTGTATTCATGCAATAACCATAACATGTTTGTGAATGAGACTGCTTGACACAAGTAACCGTCTCATAATGATTTCCGCTAATATTTTGCATATAGACACCATGATTGGAAAAACTGCTGAAAGAACAATATTCAAGCCATTTATCATCGCAAAATGTGAAAATATTAACACCAAAATAATCAGCTGCAGCTTAATCTCTACTTCTGTTGCCCAACTGCCAACATATTGCATCCTTGAAATGGCAATATATTGTGATATGGAGGAATACTCGCTTCTTAAAATGCTGTCATACATGTGAGATTCCTTTGCAACTGGTTTACAACAGCAAGCCTAATTTTGCGATGATTTTTCTGGGTGCCACTAATGGCTTGACTAAGTGCTCTGAAAAAGCAGTTTCCATCCAACAATTTTTTCCGACATACACGGCACACCCAACACCCCAACCACACAAGATACAGAATTTGCCCGTTGAAACTCCACATTCAACTTTCCACACAGTGACTGTGCAATCTCGTCAGAGACGGGGTTAAAATACAAAACCTTACTTTGGACATCAGTAACAACAACATCATCAACATCATCCATGTCTGAAATGTCAAGTTGGGATGAATGTACTCCACAAGAATTGTCTTGCATATCAACACTTGTGTTTTGTCATCAAAAAGACCACTGCTCTCTGGAACAGCAACTAAATGTTCAGAAACAAGTTTACTTGAGTCCATCTGAACAATATGAACCCGCTGATTTCAAATAATTTGGGAGTGTCGTGGAGTTCACCAGAAAACTTCATAATGTACACAAAGATATCATGAAGAGTATTGAAGTAAAGGACAACACTCTTCCCATTTTCATGCACCATGCCCTTGGTGTTGCGTGCATGAGAGTCTACAACAGCATAACGTTCATTAGAACTAATAAGGGCACAAGTACTGCCACTTATTGTGATAAAGCATGTTTCATAATTTCCACACATCCTACTGAGTCCATCCCAAAGACTAGTGTGGACACCTGCATCAATAAACTCTCCTTCCAGTACATCGACATCCCCAGCAACATAGTCCCCATAAGCATACTCAAAACATTGCCCATCAACATGCATTTTTAGGTAAGTCTGGGACAGAGAGAAGCTGACTTCCACCACTGATTAAATTGTTATCACGCAAAAATGTATAGAGCTCATCACCTAAAATAACTACATCATCCAATATGTCAGCATTCCATGAGAAAACACTGACAAGTGTGTGCTTCGTTAAAGCAACAGCACTTATGGCTGCACACTGAAGTCCAGCATATTTAAAGCGATCCCCCTGATGAAACGATCCACTGAGCGATGCAACATGGCTACTTGCACTATGGCATGTATCTGTAGCCTGTGTGTGCGAAGTGACTGCTGCATATGTCTCCACATTAGTATACATTTCTTTTACAGAAATACCAGAGACTGCATACTGAGCGACATTCAGTGATTCCCTGAGGTTAACAAGGTGAATCATTAAATCATTTAAACACGTGTTAAACACGACGACAGAGGTACCGAAGTCTGATGCCAAGCCCTGTGAATTCCGTGTTCCACAGTCCACAACAACAAAGTAGTCTCCATGCTGGATTACCAGGGTATTTGCACCAGGAAGACCAAAAAGACACATTCCATAACTCGACAAATATTTCTTTAATATTTCACAAAGTTCCTCCTCCTGCTGAAAATCAAATGTCCCCAACATCATGTTTCCAATTCCAACTTTCCACTTACGACCAAAAATAGGCTGATCTTCAACCAACCTGCACAACTCTGGCTTTGGACCTCGGTTTGGTCTTTCTCGCGCAATATATTCCGCCAAATGCCGACCTTGTACAACGACTTCATCTACATCAGATGTTTTCCAAGTACAAATGGGAGAAATGTGGTGTTTTATTGCTGCTACAACACTACATGACATTGAGTTATGTGTAGACTGTTTACTACCCAAAAATGTCCCTGGAACAAGAGACTGTGGAAGCTCGCTTGAACACCAGCAAGGAACGGGGTTAACAGCCTGACCTTTGGGTGAAGTCTCCACGCGCTGTAAATGACCCATCTCCTCAGGCGTCTACAATGAAAATATGAAAAACATGATATTTCTACATCCTCAGGCTTTATTAAATGTAATATGATTAACAGAACTGAAACTTACAATTATCCAATATTTCAATAAAATTAGAAAAGAAAATACACATTGTGCTAATGTTCTGTTTTAAACAATATGTAAAACAAATAAATTAAGAATATGGAAGTGAAATTCCAGCAAAAATATGCATTATTTTACCTGCAATGGCTTTTAGCACAGGCTAATGGTTGCCTGAGAAGAAACTTTAAATTTCTCTCAGTCCAACTGTGCTGCAGAAAATCATACAATTCTCAACCAAAAGCTTCTGAAACATATTACAAAACTAACAGAGAAATTATTATTTTTATTGTTTTAGCTTAAATGGAAAAAATATTGACTTTTATACAATGCATTTAAATTACTCTAAATCTTACTTTACAGCAAATGGCCTTTTGACCCAAAATAGTGCAGATAATGACTATTTACTAAATTTGTGAATTACTTCAGAAATTGATTCATTGTGAGAAATCTATTCACTTAAGCCTTAATTATTATTTTTAGTACATGTCCTTTAAAAATACAAACCATTCAATTTCTTCCGCTTATACGGAGTCTGCTCACAGGCTTAGCAGTTAAGAAGGCATGCCTCAAAGAATATCTACATTTAAGTTTAAATCTCTCCTTACTGCAAATTGATGCCGTTTTATTTATACATAACAGACTTATTATATAACCCAATGGCAATAATTTGGAAGAGATCTGAATTATGTGATGAAAATTTTACAATGAAAAGAACAACACTCAGAGAAAAATCTTTTATTCAGAGAAATAGCAGGACATTACTATACAAACCTCCCGGCCAACAGGAACCTCCAAAGGACAGGCAGCCCCCACAGCAGGACACTCGGACGCCACACGAGGACAGGCAGAACGCGCGTCAGACAAACACACCCTGGGTCGCTTGAGTACGACCTACAAATAAATGAAATAAAAAACATAAGAAGTTGATATTGCACAAAATCAATATATAATGTGATATGTTTTCAATAAAATACTTCACACTGTTGAACATTCATTAACTACACATTTAACTTTAATGTGCAAAACGCTTACAGTGTTTTCAGCCGGCACAAATTCTGCATCTTTGTCAGGAGTTACAGGAGATGCAGCTGAAACCTAGAGAAATAAAAACACAAACAAAACAAATTAAATAAAGTCATGTGCACTAGAGATCATTAATTAACTTATGCTTTTACATACCTTCTGTCTCACACGCCTAAACTTTGAGACAGGTGGTTTTTTTGTATGTTCCACAGGCTTTGTCTGTAACATCAAATATTGTAGATGTGTTATTTATAAAATTTAAAAAATGATACTTGATAATTGCAGTATTTTGCAAGTTACCTCGGTGCCTGTGCGAACATCTGAAAGGGCCGATGGAGAAACTGTTTCCATGGCAACCAAAACAGCGGGTGAGAAACGGACAGGATTGGACGGGATGGCACACTGCGTTACAGCCACAGCAGTGTGGTCCCTCTACAAGAGCAAAATTTTAATTATTACGAGAGCAATGACATTGACATTATATAAAGGTGCAAGTCTGACGCACCTGGCAATGAACCACTCTTTCTTGGGTGAATCGTCTGATTCTCCCGAGTGGTTCCTCTGCAAAGGTAGAGATATGTAATTTTTAGGATGACTAGCTAAAGTTAAACATCTTTCTTCCACTGCAAGCAAAAACAAAAAAAGTCATACCTTCCTGCCGGATCTCACAAGCATCCATTCAGTAGGGAGTGGAGAAGCAGGTCGAGAACGCTCCTCTCCCTTAACTACCACACGGGGCACAAACCTCGGTTGATACGGAGGAGTTCTCTGACTCTGCACCAGTGGCTGTGGTGCTGAGGACTCCATGAACTGATAGGAAAACACCCAAATCAGTTCCTTCAGGATTTGCATGCCGTGGTCGTCAGACAAGTGGATCTATGAAGAATCATAGATAAGGTCAGCATGTCATATAAATGCAAAATTGTTTCTTAGTGTGTTTGAAATGAAGTACTCACACCATCGCGGCACCACAGATTGAGGGAGTTCAGAGAGAAGTAGTCAGCGAGAGGATAATACCGAATCCCTGAAAACAATAATAAAATGAAAATAAATTTTCAAACATTCACTAAAAGATAAAAAGAGCTGCAATACATTTCCCAACCAAGAACATAATGAGAAATATTTAAATACCTACCTAGCTTTGCCGACCTGCGGTGGAATTCTTGTTCAAACAAGGTCTGCTTCTCTCTGGGCTCAGTTAAACGAGGAACGAAGCCGGTACAAAAAACCTATACAAATAACAAATTTAGAGATTTATATTACCTATGAACCTATTAAAAAAATGATGTTTATATCACTGTTTGTTTATTACAGATCTCAGTGACCATTGCTCTGCATGTTTTATATGCAAGTCTGAAGGGAAACCTAAACATGCAGAAGTTTCTGTGAAATACCATTGAGAACCTCTGGTTTTCATAAACCACAGTGATTACAGTACCTTCGGCCAACGGCTACAGACAGCCTTCAGGTATTTCTCAAATTCCTGCCCAGCTTCTTCTGGGTGACGGCTGGCCGTAAGGTTATTTGATGGAGCCATGACGCAAACAGCATCAGGCTCCCGAGGCAGAACTGCATTCAACACCTCGAGACGCAAGTCAGCTGCGCAAGCACCAGGAGTGGACATGAACCCAAACTGGAAACAGCCGCTTGCCATCTGAACAATGTCGTCCGCAAACGTTCTCAAATGGGACGCGCCGATCAGAAGAACAAACTAAAATAGAAAAATACAGCAAAATAAAAACTAGGCCTATAAATTCTATTTGAAACTGTTGCTGATTTTACTTACTTTCTTATCGGGCAGTCCCTCTGGAATGACCAGCTTGTGACAGTGGTTGGTCACTTCTAGCCGGCCACGGTCTCACAGCATGGCGCCAGCCGGTACCACGCCCTATTGAAATGTAAAAAGAAAGAAAAATTATTTAAATATAGACTGTGAACTCGGGATATTTCATTTGACATCCAAATAAGAGATTGAATTTAAATAAATGTAATTAAACACTGACGTGGAACAAAGTCGCTGGAAGACGTTGATGTCTCTAGACGCTCAGTCCGACCTGCCTCCATGCGCTTCTTCGCAGCAAGCGAACGGCGGTGAGATTTTCCTCGGGGCATCTAGATGAGAGAAAATCTGTGATTTAATATGAATCTATGCTTATTTTCAGGCCCAAATGAGTAACTTCATGTTCAAAAACGAACCGAAAAATGAGCAACCCGCAACTTAATATTACATTTACAATAAACTTTAAAAGAAATGAAAAGACTGTTACAGTTATTTCGATAAATACCAATGAAATCTATTATGAAAACTGAATAAGCAGTTCTTTTTGAGATGTGTCTTGTTCTAATTTAGAAAAACAACACTTAAAACAACTACATACTCTTCGCTTTCTTTTAATTCAGATGTTTTGTAAAACCGTAAGAGACAGTAGCTAACAGCCTGAACTTCGTTTGGGAGCCGCTAGCAAGAGCTAACAGCCTGAACTTCGTGCTCGCAGCTACTAACAGTAGAGTAACGATTAACAATGAGAAAAAAAGCTATTAAAAAAAAACTTAACTTCTGATTAAAATTTAAAACTAGAAATTTAAACGAACCCGTCTCTGTGTCTGCAGCGCAAGCTCCCGACACAGGTGATCAGAATTTAGCTTAATTACATCACTAGTTAAAACGCAGCCGACGTTTAGCACGTGTTAAAAGCTTATATTCAATATCAGTAGCAGATATTAGGTACATAGCCTGAAGCTAAAAGATGCTATGCAATAGTTTAAATTACGGTGGTAATATAGCGCCGTATTTTAAGAAAGTCACATCCATAACATCTTTATCATATATATATGCAAAAAACTTACTTCGACGGAAAGACTTGGAAGCACTGCTTGGAAAAGGCTTGGAATTCTCCTGGTTTCAAAGTTGATGTGAAATCTTTCACGAGCAATTCACTCCAACAGTCTGTAAAAGACTGATTCAAATCTCAGCGTACACAACGTTCAAGAGATCAACCAACCAATCAGATTTAAATAATTCAAACAAGCCAATCAACTACGACTACAAAGTGACGTCACTTTGTAGTTACAGTGAGAGGTTTACGTCTCCCAAAGAGACCTTTTCACGCTTCCGTGTTTTAAAGCGGATGTGGGGTTGGACAACTTCCGGTGGCTATAGTGTTAGCATTAAAAGGCTAGGAAAATGGCTCAGTTTCGGCGCAATTGTGTTTGTTCAGTCCCTGGTTGTTCATGTGGGGAAAGAGAACCAACGGAAGCAGTGGATCCAGGTGATGCGAAGACATGAAGGTCCCAACTTTTGCATAAAGAGGGTTAGCACTTTCGTGTAGCCCCAACTTCACACAGGTCTTGTGCGAAATTCGGTGCCCCTGTGAAAATCTGTTCCCCTGCGTCGGGAGCGCGCATTACAGCCAGAGAGGTGAAAGAGGCGAATCTGATGATTTTCACGTCGCTTCTGATCGATTTCTCTGTAAAAACAACTAATAGAACCATGTCAATGTTGTAACATTCCGTTTAATTGGCAGCTGTTGTTTAAAAAAATTGTAAAATAAATAAATAAACGAGGTCTTCTGACGCTGTTTTGTGTTATTTTAAACACCAAGAGAATCGCTCTTTTCTCACGTAAGTCTGGAAGAAATAAAAGTCAGTCACCAAACACAGTTTTCCCAACACGTAGTGTGTATGTAAAGGTTTTTGTGAATTTGGAAACAGTTGTTCTATATTCCCCAATGTTATGGAGTAAGGAGAGGAAAGAATGGATAATTCAGCAGCCTGAAATAATCTGTTCCCCCTCCATAAAATGGGAACAAATTCTTTTATCTGCAAATGCTTAACTGTGTTTATTCCTCTCATCAATAATAATAACTCCTGTTTTTTGTATGTAGCATTTGCTCCTTGTTTGCCAGAGTTATGAGGGGGGAACCATATATTTCAGCTGGCTAAAATAATACGTTCCCCCTCCATAAAATGGGAACAACCTCACTTACCAGCAAGATTTTTTCTCTGCTTATTCCTCTTATAATTAACAATAACTCCTGTGATTTTGGTAGAATTTGCTCCTTGTTTGCCAGAGTTACGAGGGGGGAAACATATATTTCAGCTGGCTAAAATAATCTGTTCCCCATCCATAAAATGGGAATAAATTAATTTACCAACAACTCTTGAACTGTTCTTATTCCTCTTATCATTAACAGCAAATCATGCAAGTTTGAAAACATTTGCTCTTTATTTGCCAGAGATATGAGGGGGAACAATATATTTTAACCACCTGAAATAATTAGTGTCCCCTCCAAAACATGGGTACCAATTAATTTACCAGAAAAATGTTCTCTTCATTTCTCAAAGGTAAGTGGCCTTGGAATTTAAACTATCTTTCCATAGCTGTCTTATATTAAAGTGTTGTAAGGATATATATCAAACACAGTTATCAAATGTAATTTATTAACCATTATACAATATACATAAATTAGCACATCACACCAAACTCAGGAACAAGAAAATTTCCTGAAATAAATGTTTTAAGATTCCATGTTAATGTATTAAGTTTGGGCTAAGTACAAATTTTGTTTAGAGAAACATACAAATAATAGTAATCATGATAACAATTCTCATAAACACTCAAAATAATAACATTAATATTATCCTCACAACCTAAGACTTGATATACCAACAAGTATAATTAAAGACTTGTTGGTATATCAATTTGACCCCATGTTTTTTTGAGGGGGAACGGATTATTTCAGGCAGCTAAAACAGCTAAAATATTCAGTTCCCCCTCATAATTTTGGCAACTAAAAAGCAAATGTCACCAAATCTACAGGAGTCATTGTTGTTGACGAGAGGAATAAGCAGAGAAAAAAATCTTGCTGGTAAGTGAATGTTCCCATGTTATGGAGGTGGAACGGATCATTTTAGCCACCTGAAATATATGGTTCCCCCCTCATAACTCTGGCAAACAAGGAGAAAATGCTACCAAAATCACAGGAGTCATTATTGTTAATGAGAGGAAAAAGCAGAGAAAAAAATCTTGCTGGTAATCAAAAATCAATAATGTGCACAGTAAACATTAAAAACTGTGCTAACAAAGAGCTTTACTAATTCAATAAACTGAATAGTGTGTTTGATACATCCAGTTTCATACATTGAGCGTTGTTTGTTGTTATGTATATAAGATGTTTAAAGGCTTGTTTAAAAGAGCTCTGAGAAAATGCTAAGTATCTTATTACCAATCCATTGGGGTTGTAATATTGTAGCACTTCCTGTCATTAATACCTAATTAATCACAGAAATGCGTACTGCCTGCTGGACGGGCGCGGAAACTGCCCACATGGGCAGGTAGCACACTGAACACGTGCTAACTTCTGTGTTAGCACGTGTGCAGCGTTGATGGAGACTGAGCAACAGCTTCCGCGGTGCGGGCGGAGGCGCTGAAAACTGCGTGAGAGCTTCTGTGGTGGCTGGCGTGAGGCGACGGTTGCTCGTACCCCGCAGTGGCCAATAGGCCGGAGCGGCGCTTGGCTGCGAGGGCCGTTCGAGGCTGCTTGCAGCTTTAATTATTATTATTATTATATTATTATTAGGCCCGAGCAGCTAAGCGCTGCGAAGGCCTATTGTTTCTGTACTGTTTCTTATTATTAGGCCCGAGCAGCTAAGCGCTGCGAAGGCCTATTGTTTTCCTACTGTTTATTATTATTATTTTTCTTCCCACCTCTTTGGGGGGCTTTTTGGGGGCCTTATCATATTGGAAAACTCACCAAACTTGGCGGAGGCCTTAAGCCTGTTTAAAAATTTTGATTTTTAAGGTCATCACAAAAATCCCACAAGAAATGGCTCAATAGCGCCACCTAGAAATTTTCAAAGGACCCTTTGCTATTCACTTACTTTATCCTAGAGACATGAAATTTGGTACACTTGTAGAGCTCCCCAGGACGCTCAAAATTTACAATTAATGTCATAGTGCAAGTATCACAGGAAGTCAGCCATTTTGGATTGAAGGTCCAATTTTGAGGCCATTTTTTGCCATTTACAGCCTCCGTATTTGATCGAACTCCTCCTAGGGATTTCGATTGATCGGCTTCAAACTCGGTCAGTCTGTTCATAAGGCATGTCCCATCTAAAGTTATCAAAACGGTGAGTTTTTGAGTATGCTGAAGGGGGGTTAGCAGGGGTCAAAGTTCACCTACTCGCCGTAAAAAAATAAACTGCTATATCTCCTACACAGAAACTCACAGAGGCACCAAAGTTTCTATGATTGATCATCATCGGGTGTCCTACAATACCCTGTGGTCGAATGATGACATCACTTTGGCCACGCCCCCTGAGTACAGGAAGTGTAATGTTTTACTGTGAACTTTCACTATCTGACCCCTTTGACCTCATCAACATGAAACTGTGCCCAGACACAGAAGACATGTTGGTGTATTGAGGATTCCAACCCCGACCTGCTTTGATGGAGCAGGTGGGCGTGGCGGCGTGGCGAAGTGACCTCTAACGCCATCGCCATACGTTTGGCTCTCAATTCCACATTTTGAGGCCCAGCTGCTCCAAACTCACAAGGATGGATCCCCATCAACTCCCCGACAGGAATCCATCATAATATTTGGTGGGTGTGGCCTAATTTCTCTATAGCGCCCCCTAGAAAACTTTAAATGATCAGCCCAAGCCATGCTTTAACCTACAATTACAAAACTTTGTACACATGTGTACCTTGTCAGGACTTACAAAAAAGTCTCTTGGAGCCATGGTCTAAACCCCACAGGAAGTCGGCCATTTTAGATTGAAGTTCAAATTTTGACCCCATTTTTGCCATTTACAGCCTTGGTATTTGATCGAACTCCTCCTAGGGATTTCGATTTATCTGCTTCAAACTTGGTCAGTCTGTTCATAAGGCGTGTCCCATCTAAAGTTATCAAAACGGTGAGTTTTTGAGAATGTTGAAGGGGGTTAGCAGGGGTCAAAGTTCACCTACTCGCCGTAAAAAAATAACTATATTTTACACAGAAACTCACAGAGGCACCAAAGTTACTGTGATTGATCATCATCGGGTGTCCTACAATACCCTATGGTCGAATGATGACATCACTTAGGCCACGCCCCCTGAGAACAGGAAGTGTAATGTTTTACTGTCAATGGTCGCTATCTGACCCCTTTGACCTCATCAACATGAAACTGTGCCCAGACACAGAAGACATGTTGGTGTGTTGAGGATTCTAATCCCGACCAGCTACGATGGAGCAGGTGGGCGTGGCGGCATGGCAAAGTGACCTGTAACACCATCGCCATACGTTTGGCTCTCAATTCCACATTTTTGGGCACAGCTGCTCCAAACTCACAAGGATGGATTCCCATCAACTCCCCGACAGGAATCCATCACAATATTTGGAGGGCGTGGCCTAATTTCTCTATAGCGCCCCCTAGAAAACAGCAGCCCATAGGTTATGTTGTTATTAATTATTTAAATATACATTATTATAACTTTTTATATATATATATAGTTTATTTTGTGGGTTAAAGTACAAACATTCATTCATTTTGCTAGAAATAATACAAACAAAGTCATTCAGCAAAATTTATGACACAGCGAAGTAAGAACACACTGGGGTCAGTGTTGATGGAGTACCACTGGCACCTTGTGGCGATATACTGGTACTGCTAGTGCAATACCAGTATTGCCCAGCAGGAGGCAGTGGTACTCCATCAATGAGAAAACAGATCGACGCTACGTAATAACAGTCAGCCGGCGACAGCTGGAGCTGCGAAGTTTTCCTGAACATTTTGCCTGCTTTTTGGAGCCACAGAACTGGACTACGCTCAACATTTTGCTTGGATTTTGGAGTTGCTAATCCGAACCACGCTTTTGAGCAAGAAGGCTCTGTTGGACCGGAGTTGGAGAAGTTTAAACTGAGCAACAGCTTCCGCGGTGCGGGCGGAGGCGCTGAAAACTGCGTGAGAGCTTCTGTGGTGGCTGGCGTGAGGCGGCGGTTGCTCGTACCCCGCGGTGGCAATAGGCCGGAGCGGCGCTTGGCTGCGAGGGCCGTTCGAGGCTGCTTGCAGCTTTAATTAGGCCCGAGCAGCTAAGCGCTGCGAAGGCCTATTGTTTTCCTACTGTTTCTTATTCTTATTATTCTTCCACCCAAATAAATTGGCTTTTTGAGGGCTTTATCATATTCAAAAACTCACCAAACTTGGCGGACGCATAAAGGGAGTTTCAAAATTTTGGATTTTAAGGTCATTGCAATAATCGCACAAGAAACGGCTCAAGAGCGCCACCTTGAAATTTTCAAAGGACCCTTTGCTATTCACTTACTTTATCCTAGAGACATGAAATTTGGTACACTTGTAGAGCTCCCCAAGACGCTCAAAATTTACAATTAATGTCATAGTGCAAGTATCACAGGAAGTCAGCCATTTTGGATAGAAGTTCGGATTTTGAGCCCATTTTTGCCGTTTACAGCCTTCATATTTGATCTATCTCCTCCTAGGGATTTTGATTGATCGGCTTCAAACTCGGTCAGTCTGTTCATAAGGCATGTCTCATCTAAAGTTATCTAAACGGTGAGTTTTTGAGTATGCTGAAGGGGGTTAGCAGGGGTCAAAGTTCACCTACTCGCCGAAAAAAAATAAACTGTTATATCTCCTACACAGAAACTCACACAGGCACCAAAATTACTGTTGTTGATCATCATCGGGTCTCCTACAATACCCTATGGTCGAATGATGACATCACTTAGGCCACGCCCCCTGAGAACAGGAAGTGTAATGTTTTACTGTGAATGGTCGCTATCTGACCCCTTTGACCTCATCAACATGAAACTGTGCCCAGACACAGAAGACATGTTGGTGTATTGAGGATTCCAACCCTGACCAGCTTTGATGGAGCAGGTGGGCGTGGCGGCGTGGCGAAGTGACCTGTAACGCCATCGCCATACGTTTGGCTCTAAATTCCACATTTTCAGGCCCAGCTGCTGCAAACTCACAAGGATGGATCTTCATCCACTCCCCGACAGGAATCCATCACAATATTTGGTGGGCGTAGCCTAATTTCTCCATAGCTTTAAAAACTTTAAATGATCAGCCCCCAAGCCATGCTTTAACCTACAAATACGAAACTTTGTACACATATGTACCTTGTCAGGACATACAAAAAGGTCTCTTGGAGCCATGGTCTAAACCCCACAGGAAGTCGGCCATTTTGGATTCAAGTTCGGTTTTTTACTCCATTTTGCCGTTTACAGCCTTCATATTTGATCTATCTCCTCCTAGGGATTTCGATTGATCGGCTTCAAACTCGGTCAGTCTGTTCATAAGGCATGTCCCATCTAAAGTTATCTAAACGGTGAGTTTTTGAGTATGCTGAAGGGGGGTTAGCAGGGGTCAAAGTTCACCTACTCGCCGTAAAAAATAAACTGCTATATCTCCTACACAGAACTCACACAGGTACCAAAATTACTGTTGTTGATCATCATCGGGTCTACTACAATACCCTATGGTCGAATGATGACATCACTTAGGCCACGCCCCCTGAGAACAGGAAGTGTCATGTTTTACTGTGAACGGTCGCTATCTGACCCCTTTGACCTCATCAACATGAAACTGTGCCCAGACACAGAAAACATGTTGGTGTATTGAGGATTCCAACCCCGACCAGCTTCGATGGAGCAGGTGGGCGTGGGGCGTGGCGAAGTGACCTGTAACGCCATCGCCATACGTTTTGGCTCTCAATTTTATTTTTAAAGTTTTATTTTTTTAAATAATTTTGTGGGTTAGAGTACAAACATTCATTAATTTTGGCTAGAAATAATACACAAACATCGTCATTCAGCAAAACGTTTATTCACTACACAAATGACAGCTCCGCTGAGTAAAATGGGGTCAGGTTGATGGAGTACCACTGCCCCCTGGTTGCGCAATAATGGTACTGCTGGCGCAATACCAGTATTGCGCCAGCAGGAGGCAGTGGTACTCCATCAATGAGAAAACAGATCTACGGCGGACGGCCGTCAAAACGTTTCTAGCGCGTTTGCCGTGAGATTTCCAAAAGGATAGCGGTTACATTTAACCTGAAATGTTATATGTAAGCCTCAGATAATATTTGTTGGCTTAAAACACGGAGTAAATGTAGCGTTTTGTTAATAGCTGTTATTTAATACCGCAAGTAAATGCATCAATTCCAGCCGTCTGTGCCTTACTGGTCAGTTAAGTGTAACTGTCGTGGAGCTGCTACGTCATAGCAGTCGGCGGCGGCGACAGCTGGAGCTGCGAAGTTTTCCTGAACATTTTGCCTGCTTTTAGGAGCCACAGAACTGGACTACGCTCAACATTTTGCTTGTGTTTTGGAGTTGGAAATCCGAACCACGCTTTTGAGCAAGAAGGCTCTGTTGGACCGGAGTTGGAGCAGTTTTAATGCGCTCTTTGCACCTGAGCTTCCGCGTTCCGGAAATACGGCTCAAATGTTTTTCCAAGGTAACAATTAATAATGTACATCGATCCGAAGCCCACACAAGTAAGCCGGAGAAAAGTTTTAAGATGTTTGCCTCGTTATACATTCACAGATATGAAGGTGAGTTTTATTTTCTCTAAACTGCTAGCACAAGTCAGCTAGCTTGTGCTAGCAGGGATTATTCTCTGACATTTTTCTAGTAAAAATCTGCTATTTAATTATCTAAAGATTTCTCAGCCATTCTAACGGACACTGTTTGTGCCTTATTTTCAAGCATATTACGTGTGTTTATTGTTAACGACAATAAAGCAGCGGGGGGGGGGGCAGATTACAGTTCAGAGTTTTTGCTTGAATTATGACGAACAAAAACGAGCACAGAGCTTACTCTGGTATCGGAGTTCTAGTTCAGCTGACTGTTCAGATTCAGTTATTACTTTTAGAAAAATATGGCCGTGTTGCTTAAGGTTTCTGTGTTATTTCATTTTATTACTTTTGCATGCTTGTTGTGAATGGCTCATTAAGACGGTGTTTAGAGCGGTGTGTACGGCGTTAGCTTTAACTGGTAGCTTTAACTTGTAGCAACAAATATTTACAAGCTGTCTTGATTGAGGATCGCTTGGAAATTCATGAAAACTTAAACAAAGTACATAGTATTGTTTTATTTGTGTCTTAAGTACGACTTTGTCTTTTATAGCAGTCATAGTTTCTGAAAGTGGAAAAAAGAGCCGCATTCGGGTATACAGTTGTGACGTCAGCGCGGCAGGTGCAAAGAGCCCATTGCTGTTCGTTTAAACAGTCGTAACTCGCGGTGCGATGAGTAATTTATTCCTTCCTGCTGGTTCTGGAAGCCGTCATGTTTGGAACAGTTATTCTGAGGAGGATGCTAAGCCAATGCCTGAGGCCTGCAACGTTTTTAATGCTAACGAAGCGCTTGACTAATTCAATAAACTGAATAATGTGTGTGATACATCCAGTTTCATACATTCAGAGTTGTTTGTTATTATGTATACAAGATGTTTAAAATGTCGTTTCAAAGAGCTCTTAGACAATGCTAAGTATCTTTTTACCGATCCAATGGGGTTGTAATATTTAGTTGCAGCACTTCCTGTGATTAATACCTAATTAATGGATGGGATTCAGTCTGTGCTATTGTTCTAATGTGCTGTAAGTTAACTGTGCTCTGTTAATGTGCATTGCCCTTTTTATTACTGAACAGTGCGGTTTATTAAACTGATACATCTTAACCTTCACCATTTTCCTGACTCATTTCACAATAACGTCAAAGTTGCACTGCATTTACATCTCAGTTGTAGTTAACATCAAGCATGTGGGTGTGGCTTAGTGTAAAACTTTCACTATTTACCATGAAACATCAACATTAAATGACTTCCAAATGCAAGATCACAGCTGCATCACACTTCCTCTGTCTTTCTAGAGAACAGCCCTGAACACATTTCCATGGTCACTTGATGACCTCACTGTAGCCCCGCCCACTTTTAAGAGGCAGTCACATGTTTTTTTCTCATGTATATTTTACTGTTATTCTATCATTTATATGGGTTTCATCATGTGAATACTGACTAAAAATGATAACATGATGAACTCTATGAATGCTGGCTGCTGACCGAACCGCATTGGGGTGTAGAAATGACGAAATGTATTACTTCGCCATGTGCATACGATCGGCTCTAAATGACACGTGGATCATCCGACAGGCACCAAATTGAATACGTATGACCTTTGTTGACCTCTAAAGAGCAAAACAGCATTGAAATGTATTTTGACTCCACTGCGCCCCCTACATTAATCCGCCAGCTATATTTCCTCGCTAAAACAATGAATCTGCACCACATTTTTTGCATCGTCAAGGAGCGCCGCCGAACGCGTCGATGCGTACCGCCTGGTGGACGGGCGCGGAAACTGCGCAACAACAAGCGTTGATGGAAACTGAGCAACAGCTTCCGCGGTGCGGGCGGAGGCGCTGAAAACTGCGTGAGAGCTTCTGTGGTGGCTGGCGTCGAGCGGCGGTTGCTAGTACTCTGCGGTGGCCAATAGGCCGGAGCGGCGCTTGGCTGCGAGGGCGCTCGAGGCTGCTTGCAGCTTTAATTATTATTATTTATTATTCTGCCCCCCTAAAGAGGGGCCTTTTTGGGGGCTTTATCATTTTCAAAAACTCACCAAACTTGGCGGACGCGTAAAGGGAGTTTCAAAATTTTGTATTTTAAGGTCATTGCAAAAATCCCATAAAAAATGGCTCAATAGCGCCACCTACAAATTTTCAAAGGACCCTTTGCTATTCACTTACTTTATCCTAGAGACATGAAATTTGGTACACTTGTAGAGCTCCCCAAGATGCTCAAAATTTACAATTAATGTCATAGTGCAAGTATCACAGGAAGTCAGCCATTTTGGATTGAAGGTCCAATTTTGGGGCCATTTTTGCCGTTTACAGCCTTCGTATTTGATCGAACTCCTCCTAGGGATTTCGATTGATCGGCTTCAAACTCGGTCAGTCTGTTCATAAGGCATGTCCCATCTAAAGTTATCAAAACGGTGAGTTTTTGAGTATGCTGAAGGGGGGTTAGCAGGGGTCAAAGTTCACCTACTCGCCATAAAAAAATAAACTGCTATATCTCCTACACAGAAACTCACAGAGGCACCAAAGTTTCTGTGATTGATCATTATCGGGTCTCCTACAATACCCTATGGTCGAATGATGACATCACTTAGGCCACGCCCATGAGAACAGGAAGTGTCATGTTTTACTGTGGACGGTCGCTATCTGACCCCTTTCACCTCATCAACATGAAACTGTGCCCAGACACAGAAGACATGTTGGTGTATTGAGGATTCCAAGCCCGACCAGCTTCAATGGAGCAGCTGGGCGTGGCGGCGTGGCGAAGTGACCTCTAACGCCATCGCCATACGTTTGGCTCTCAATTCCACATTTTCGGGCCCAACTGCTCCAAACTCACAAGGATGGATCCTCATCCACTCCCCGACAGGAATCCATCACAATATTTGGTGGGCGTGGCCTAATTTCTCTATAGCGCCCCCTAGAAAACTTTAAATGATCAGCCCCAAGCCATGCTTTAACCTACAATTACGAAACGTTGTACACATGTGTACCATGTCAGGACTTACAAAAAAGTCTCTTGGAGCCATGGTCTAAACCCCACAGGAAGTCGGCCATTTTAGATTGAAGTTCAAATTTTGACCCCATTTTGCCATTTACAGCCTTCGTATTTGATCGAACTCCTCCTAGGGATTTCGATTGATCGGCTTGAAACTCGGTCAGTCTGTTCATAAGGCATGTCCCATCTAAAGTTATCAAAACGGTGAGTTTTTGAGAATGCTGAAGGGGGGTTAGCAGGGGTCAAAGTTCACCTACACGCCATAAAAACATAAACTGCTATATTTCCTACACAGAAACTCACAGAGGCACCAAATTTTCTGTGATTGATCATCATCGGGTGTCCTACAATACCCTATGGTCGAATGATGACATCACTTAGGCCACGCCCCCTGAGAAAAGGAAGTGTCATGTTTTACTCTGAATGGTCGCTATCTGACCCCTTTGACCTCATCAACATGAAACTGTGCCCAGACACAGAAGACATGTTGGTGTGTGAGGATTCCAACCCCGACCAGCTTCGATGGAGCAGCTGGGCGTGGCGGCGTGGCGAAGTGACCTGTAACGCCATCGCCATACGTTTGGCTCTCAATTCCACATTTTTGGGTGCAGCTGCTCCAAACTCACAAGGATGGATCTTCATCCACTCCCCGACAGGAATCCATCACAATATTTGTAGGGTGTGGCCTAATTTCTCTATAGCGCCCCTAGAAAATTTTAAATGATCAGCCCCAAGCCATGCTTTAACCTACAATTACGAAACTTTGTACACGTGTGTACCATGTCAGGACTTACAAAAAAGTCTCTTGGAGCCATGGTCTAAACTCCAGAGGAAGTCGGCCATTTTTGATTGAAGTTCAGATTTTCATCCCATTTTTGCCGTTTATAAACCATTTCAGTAATTCGCCACTTGGGGTCAGTATTGCTCCACAAATGAAACAGCAGATAAACAGGATGAAGAACAATATCAGTATTTCGCCAGTAGGTGTCAGTGTTCCTCCACCAATGACAAACAGATCCACGGGCGGATGGGCGTGAAAACTTTGTGAGAGCGTTGCCATTAAATTTCTAAAAGGATAGAAATGTCTCAGATAATTTTTGTTGAATTAAATCATGCAGTAAATGTAGCATTTTCTTACTTCTTCCAAACCATTTCAGTAATTCGCCACTCTGAGTAAGTATTACTCCAACAATGAAATAGAGTGCTTTAGAAACACAGCTGAAAATGATGAAAAATGACGAACTGTAGTACTTCGCCATGTGCATACAATCGGCTGTAAATGACACGTGGATCATCCGACTGACGCCAAATTGGATACGTATGACCTTTGTTGACCTCTAAAAAGAACAACAGCATTGAAATATATTTTGACTCCACTGCGCGTCCTACATTAATCCGCCAGCTATATTTCCTCGCTAAACCAATGAATCTGCACCACATTTTTTTCATCGTCAAGGAGCGACTCCGAACGCATCAGTGCGTACCGCCTGGTGGACAGGCGCGGAAACTGCGCAACAACTTCTGTCTTAGCACGTGGCCAGCGTTGATGGAAACTGAGCAACAGCTTCCGCAGTGCGGCCGGAGGTGCTGAAAACTGCGTGAGAGCTTCTGTGGTGGCTGGCGTGAGGCGACGGTTGCTCGTACCCCGCGGGGACAATAGGCCGGAGCGGCGCTTGGCTGCGAGGGCCGTTCGAGGCTGCTTGCAGCTTTAATTATTATTATTTTTCTTCCCACCTCTTTGGGGGCTTTTTGGGGGCCTTATCATATTGGAAAACTCACCAAACTTGGCGGAGGCCTTAAGCCTGTTTAAAAATTTTGATTTTTAAGGTCATCACAAAAATCCCACAAGAAATGGCTCAATAGCGCCACCTAGAAATTTTCAAAGGACCCTTTGCTATTCACTTACTTTATCCTAGAGACATGAAATTTGGTACACTTGTAGAGCTCCCCAGGACGCTCAAAATTTACAATTAATGTCATAGTGCAAGTATCACAGGAAGTCGGCCATTTTGGATTGAAGGTCCAATTTTGAGCCCATTTTTGCCGTTTACAGCCTCCGTATTTGATCGAACTCCTCCTAGGGATTACGATTGATCGGCTTCAAACTCGGTCAGTCTGTTCATAAGGCATGTCCCATCTAAAGTTATCAAAACGGTGAGTTTTTGAGTATGCTGAAGGGGGTTAGCAGGGTCAAAGTTCACCTACTCGCCATAAAAAACATAAACCGCTATATCTCCTACACAGAAACTCACAGAGGAACCAGAGTTACTGTGATTAATCATCATTGGCTGCCCTACAATACCCTATGGTCGAATGATGACATCACTTAGGCCACGCCCCCTGAGAAAAGGAAGTGTCATGTTTTACTCTGAATGGTCGCTATCTGACCCCTTTGACCTCATCAACATGAAACTGTGCCCAGACACAGAGAACATGTTGGTGTGTTGAGGATTCCAACCCCGACCAGCTTGATGGAGCAAGTGGGCGTGGCGGCGTGGCGAAGTGACCTGTAACGCCATCGCCATACGTTTGGCTCTCAATTCCACATTTTCAGGCCAGCTGCTCCAAACTCACAAGGATGGTCCCTCATCTACTCCCCTACAGGAATCCATCACAATATTTGGTGGGCGTGGCCTAATTTCTCTATAGCGCCCCCTAGAAAACTTTAAATGATCAGCCCCAAGCCATGCTTTAACCTACAATTACGAAACGTTGTACACATGTGTACCTTGTCAGGTCTTACAAAAAAGTCTCTTGGAGCCATGGTCGAAACCCCACAGGAAGACGGCCATTTTAGATTGAAGTTCAGATTTGACCCCATTTTTGCCGTTTACAGCCTCCGTATTTGATCGAACTCCTCCTAGGGATTTCGATTGATCGGCTTCAAACTCGGTCAGTCTGCTCATAAGGCATGTCCCATCTAAAGTTATCAAAACGGTGAGTTTTTGAGAATGCTGAAGGGGGGTTAGCAGGGTCAAAGTTCACCTACTCCCCATAAAAATAAACTGCTATATCTCCTACACAGAACTCACAGAGGCACCAAAGTTTCTCTGATTGATCATCATCGGGTGTCCTACAATACCCTGTGGTCGAATGATGACATCACTTAGGCCACGCCCCCTGAGAAAAGGAAGTGTCATGTTTTACTCTGAATGCTCGCTATCTGACCCCTTTGACCTCATCAACATGAAACTGTGCCCAGACACAGAAGGATGTTGGTGTGTTGAGGATTCCAACCCCGACCATCTTCGATGGAGCAGCTGGGCGTGGCGGCATGGCGAAGTCACCTGTAACGCCATCGCCATACGTTTGGCTCTCAATTCCACATTTTTGGGCGCAGCTGCTCCAAAACTCACAAGGATGGATCTTCATCCACTCCCCGACAGGAATCCATCACAATATTTGTAGGGTGTGGCCTAATTTCTCTATAGCGCCCCCTAGAAATTTTAAATGATCAGCCCCAAGCCATGCTTTAACCTACAATTACGAAAACTTTGTACACGTGTGTACCATGTCAGGATGTACAAAAAAGTCTCTTGGAGCCATGGTCTAAACCCCAGAGGAAGTCGGCCATTTTGATTGAAGTTCAGATTTTCATCCCATTTTTGCCGTTTATAAACCATTTCAGTAATTCGCCACTTGGGTCAGTATTGCTCCACAAATGAAACAGCAGATAAACAGGATGAAGAACAATATCAGTATTTCGCCAGTAGGTGTCAGTGTTCCTCCACCAATGACAAACAGATCCACGGGCGGATGGGCGTGAAAACTTTGTGAGAGCGTTGCCATGAAATTTCTAAAAGGATAGAAATGTCTCAGATAATTATGTTGAATTAAATCATGCAGTAAATGTAGCGTTTCTTACTTCTTACAAACCATTTCAGTATTCGCCACTCTGAGTAAATATTACTCCAACAATGAAATAGAGTGCTTTAGAAACACAGCTGAAGATGATGAAAAATGACGAACTGTAGTACTTCGCCATGTGCATATGATCGGCTGTAAATGACACGTGGATCATCCGACTGACGCCAAATTGGATACGTATGACCTTTGTTGACCTCTAAAGAGAACAACAGCATTGAAATATATTTTGACTCCACTGCGCGTCCTACATTAATCCGCCAGCTATATTTCCTCGCTAAACCAATGAATCTGCACCACATTTTTTTGCATCGTCAATGAGCGCCTCCGAACGCATCAGTGCGTACCGCCTGGTGGACGGGCGCGGAAACTGCGCAACAACTTCTGTGTTAGCACTGGCAGCGTTGATGGAAACTGAGCAACAGCTTCCGCGGTGCAGGCGGAGGAGCTGAAAACTGCGTGAGAGCTTCTGTGGTGGCTGACGTGAGGCGACGGTTGCTAGTACCCCGGTGGCAATAGGCCGGAGCGGCGCTTGGCTGCGAGGGCCGTTCGAGGCTGCTTGCAGCTTTAATTAGGCCCGAGCAGCTAAGCGCTGCGAAGGCCTATTGTTTCTGTACTGTTTATTATTATTATTATTAGGCCCGAGCAGCTAAGCGCTGCGAAGGCCTATTGTTTCTGTACTGTTTATTATTATTAGGCCGAGCAGCTAAGCGCTGCGAAGGCCTATTGTTTTCCTACTGTTCTTATTCTTATTATTCTTCCACCAAAATGAATTGGCTTTTTGAGGGCTTTATCATATTCAAAAACTCACCAAACTTGGCGGACGCATAAAGGGAGTTTCAAAATTTTGTATTTTAAGGTCATTGCAAAAATCGCACATGAAACGGCTCAAGAGCGCCACCTTGAAATTTTCAAAGGATCCTTTGCTATTCACTTACTTTATCCTAGAGACATGAAATTTGGTACACTTGTAGAGCTCCCCAGGACGCTCAAAATTTACAATTAATGTCATAGTGCAAGTATCACAGGAAGTCGGCCATTTTGGATAGAAGTTCGGATTTTGAGCCCATTTTTGCCATTTACAGCCTTCATATTTGATCTATCTCCTCCTAGGTATTTGATTGATCGGCTTCAAACTCGGTCAGTCTGTTCATAAGGCATGTCCCATCTAAAGTTATCTAAACGGTGAGTTTTTGACTATGCTGAAGGGGGGTTAGCAGGGGTCAAAGTTCACCTACTCGCCGTAAAAAAAAACTGTTATATTTCCTACACAGAAACTTACACAGGCACCAAATTACTGTTTGATCATCATCGGGTGTTCTACAATACCCTATGGTCGAATGATGACATCACTTAGGCCACGCCCCCTGAGAACAGGAAGTGTAATGTTTTACTGTGAATGGTCGCTATCTGACCCCTTTGACCTCATCAACATGAAAACTGTGCCCAGACACAGAAAACATGTTGGTGTATTGAGGATTCCAAACCCGACCAGCTTTGATGGAGCAGGTGGGCGTGGCGGCGTGGCGAAGTGACCTCTAACGCCATCGCCATACGTTTGGCTCTAAATTCCACATTTTCAGACCCAGCTGCTGCAAAACTCACAACGATGGATCCTCATCGACTCCCCGACAGGAATCCATCACAATATTTGGTGGGCGTGGCCTAATTTCTCTATAGCGCCCCCTAGAAAACTTTAAATGATCAGCCCCAAGCCATGGTTTAACCTACAAATACGAAACTTTGTACACATGTGTACCTTGTCAGGACATACAAAAAGTCTCTGGAGCCATGGTCTAAACCCCACAGGAAGTCGGCCATTTTGGATTCAAGTTTGGTTTTTGACCCATTTTTGCCGTTTACAGCCTACATATTTGATCTATCTCCTCCTGGGGATTTCGATTGATCGGCTTCAAACTCAGTCAGTCTGTTCATAAGGCATGTCTCATCTAAAGTTATCTAAACGGTGAGTTTTTGAGTATGCTGAAGGGGGCTTAGCAGGGGTCAAAGTTCACCTACTCGCCGTAAAAACATAAACTGCTATATCTCCTACACAGAAACTCAAAGAGGCACCAAAGTTTCTGTGATTCATCATCATCGGGTCTTCTACAATACCCTATGGTCGAATGATGACATCACTTAGGCCACGCCCCCTGAGAATAGGAAGTGTCAAGTTTTACTGTCAAGGGTCGCTATCTGATCCCTTTGACCTCATCAACATGAAAACTGTGCCCAGACACAGAAAAACATGTTGGTGTATTGAGGATTCCAACCCCGACCAGCTTCGATGGAGCAGGTGGGCGTGGCGGCGTGGCGAAGTGACCTCTAACGCCATCGCCATACGTTTGGCTCTAAATTCCACATTTTCAGACCCAGCTGCTGCAAACTCACAAGGATGGATCTTCATCCACTCCCGACAGGAATCCATCAGAATATTTGGTGGGCGTAGCCTAATTTCTCTATAGCGCCCCCTAGAAAACTTTAAATGATCAGCCCCAAGCCATGCTTTAACCTACAAATACGAAACTTTGTACACATGTGTACCTTGTCAGGACATACAAAAAAGTCTCTTGGAGCCATGGTCTAAACCCCACAGGAAGTCGGCCATTTTGGATTCAAGTTCGGTTTTTTACTCCATTTTTGCCCTTACAGCCTTCATATTTGATGATCTATCTCTCCTAGAGATTTTGATTGATCGGCTTCAAACTTGGTCAGTCTGTTTCATAAGGCATGTCCCATCTAAAGTTATCTAAACGGTGAGTTTTTGAGTATGCTGAAGGTGGGTTAGCATGGTCAAAGTTCACCTACTCGCCATAAAAAAATAAACTATATATCTCCTACACAGAAACTCACACAGGTACCAAAATTACTGTTGTTGATCATCATCGGGTCTACTACAATACCCTATGGTCGAATGATGACATCACTTAGGCCACGCCCCCTGAGAACAGGAAGTGTCATGTTTTACTGTCAAAGGTCGCTATCTGACCCCTTTGACCTCATCAACATGAAACTGTGCCAAGACACAGAAGACATGTTGGTGTATTGAGGATTCCAACCCGACCAGATTCGATGGAGCAGTGGGCATGGCGGCGTGGCGAAATGACCTGTAACGCCATCGCCATACGTTTGGCTCTCAATTTTATTTTTAAAGTTTTATTTTTTTAAATAATTTTGGGGTTAGAGTACAAACATTCATTAATTTGGCTAGAAATAATACAAACATCGTCATTCAGCAAAACGTTTATTCACTACACAAATGACAGCTCCGCGAGTAAAATGGGGTCAGGTTGATGGACCGCTGCCCCCTGGTGGCGCAATAATGGTACTGCTAGCGCAATACCAGTATTGCGCCAGCAGGAGGCAGGACTACTCCATCAATGAGAAAACAGATCTACGGCGGACGGCCCAAAACGTTTCTAGCGCGTTTGCCGTGAGATTTCCAAAAGGATAGCGGTTACATTTAACCTGAAATGTTATATGTAAGCCCTCAGATAATATTTCTTGGCTTAAAACACGGAGTAAATGTAGCGTTTTGTTAATGACTGTTATTTAATACCGCAAGTAAATGCATGAATTCCAGCTGTCTGTGCCTACTGGCAGTTAAGTGTAACTGTCGTGGAGCTGCTACGTCACAGCAGTCGGCCGGCGACAGCTGGAGCTGCGAAGTTTTCCTGAACATTTGCCTGCTTTTAGGAGCCACAGAAACTGGACTACGCTCAACATTTTGCTTGTGTTTTGGAGTTGCAAATCCGAACCACGCTTTGAGCAAGAAGGCTCTGTTGGACCGGAGTTGGAGCAGTTTTAATGCGCTCTTTGCACCTCAGCTTCCGCGTTACGGCTCAAATGTTTTTCCAGGTAACAATTAATAATGTTACATCGATCCGAAGCCCAACAAGTAAGCCAGAGAAAAGTTTTAAGATGTTGCGCTTCGTTATACATTCACAGATATGAAGGTGAGTTTATTTCTCTAAACTGCTAGCACAAGCCTGCTAGCTTGTGCTAGCAGGGATTATTCTCTGACATTTTTCTTGTAAAAATCTGCTATTTAATTATCTAAAGATTTCTCAGCCATTCTAACGGACACTGTTTGTGCCTTATTTTCAAGCATATTACGTGTGTTTATTGTTAACGACAATAAAGCAGCGGGGAGATGAGGGTAGGGGGGGGGGGGGGGGGGGCAGATTACAGTTCAGAGTTTTTGCTTGAATTATGTCGAAGAACTCCGATACAGAGCTTACTCTGGTATCGGAGTTCTAGTTCAGCTGACTGTTCAGATTGAGAGTTATTACTTTAGAAAAATATGGCCGTGTTGCTTAAGATTTCTGTGTTATTTCGTTTTATGACTTTTGCATGCTTGTTGTGAATGGCTCATTAAGACGGTGCTTAGAGCGGTGTGTACGGCGTTAGCTTCAAGTGGTAGCTTTAACTTGTAGCAACAAATATTTACAAGCTGTCTTAATTGAGGATGGCTTTGAAATTCATAAAAACTTAAACAAAGTACATAGTATTGTTTTATTTGTGTCTTAAGTACGACTTTGTCTTTTATAGCAGTAATAGTTACTGAAAGCGGAAAAAAGAGCCGCATTCGGGTATACAGTTGTGACGTCAGCGCGGCAGGTGCAAAGAGCCCATTGCTGTTCGTTTAAACAGTCGTAACTCGCGGTGCGGTGAGTAATTTATTCCTTCCTGCTGGTTCTGGAAGCCGTCATGTTTGGAACAGTTATTATGAGGAGGATGCTAACCCAATGCCTGAGGCCTGCAACGTTTTTAATGCTAACGAAGCGCTTTACTAATTCAATAAACTGAATAGTGTGTTTGATACATCCAGTTTCATACATTCAGAGTTGTTTGTTATTATGTATAGAAGATGTTTAAAATGTCGTTTAAAAAGCTCTGAGAAAATGCTAAGTATCTTTTTACCGATCCAATGGGGTTGTAATATTTAGTTGCAGCACTTCCTGTGATTAATACCTAATTAATGGATGGGATTCAGCCTGTGCTATTGTTCTAATGTGCTGAAAGTTACCTGTGCTCTTAATGTGCATTGCCCTTGGTTTATTACTGAACAGTACGATTTATTAAACTGGTACATCTTACCTTCACCAGCTGCGCCCAAAAATGTGGAATTGAGAGCCAAACGTATGGCGATGGCGTTACAGGTCACTTCGCCACGCCGCCACGCCCAGCTGCTCCATCGAAGCTGGTCGGGGTTGGAATCCTCAACACACCAACATGTCTTCTGTGTCTGGGCACAGTTTCATGTTGATGAGGTCAAAGGGTCAGATAGCGACCTTTCAGAGTAAACCCTTCACCGCAGTGCGGGCGGAGGTGCTGAAAACTGCGTGAGACCTTCTGTGGTGGCTGGCGTCGGGCGGCGGTTGCTAGTACTCTGCGGTGGCCAATAGGCCGGAGCGGCGCTTGGCTGCGAGGGCCGCTCGAGGCTGCTTGCAGCTTTAATTATTATTAGGCCCGAGCAGCTAAGCGCTGCGAAGGCCTATTGTTTCTGTACTGTTTCTTATATATATTATTATTCTGCCCCCCTAAAGAGGGGCCTTTTTGGGGGCTTTATCATTTTCAAAAACTCACTAAACTTGGCGGACGCGTAAAGGGAGTTTCAAAATTTTGTATTTAAGGTCATTGCAAAAATCCCATAAAAAAATGGCTCAATAGCGCCACTACAAATTTTCAAAGGACCTTTGCTATTCACTTACTTTATCCTAGAGACATGAAATTTGGTCACTTGAGAGCTCCCAAGATGCTCAAAATTTACAATTAATGTCATAGTGCAAGTATCACAGGAAGTCAGCCATTTTGGATTGAAGGTCCAATTTTGGGGCCATTTTTGCCGTTTACAGCCTTCGTATTTGATCGAATCCTCCTAGGGATTTCGATTGATCGGCTTAAAACTCGGTCAGTCTGTTATAAGGCATGTCCCATCTAAAGTTATCAAAACGGTGAGTTTTTGAGTATGCTGAAGGGGGGTTAGCAGGGGTCCAAAGTTCACCTACTCGCCATAAAAAAATAAACTGCTATCTCCTACACAGAAACTCACAGAGGCACCAAGTTCTGTGATGATCATTATCGGGTCTCCTACAATACCCTATGGTCGAATGATGACATCACTTAGGCCACGCCCCATGAGAACAGGAAGTGTCATGTTTTACTGTGGACGTCGCTATCTGACCCTTTGACCTCATCAACATGAAACTGTGCCAGACACAGAAGACATGTTGGTGTATTGAGGATTCCAAGCCCGACCAGCTTCAATGGAGCAGGTGGGGCGTGGCCGGCGTGGAGAAGTGACCTCTAACGCCATCGCCATACGTTTGGCTCTCAATTCCACATTTTCGGGCCCAACTGCTCCAAACTCACGAGGATGGATCCTCATCCACTCCCCGACAGGAATCCATCACAATATTGGTGGGCGTGGCCTAATTTCTCTATAGCGCCCCTAGAAAACTTTAAATGATCAGCCCCAAGCCATGCTTAACCTACAATTACGAAACGTTGTGCACATGTGTACCATGTCAGGACTTACAAAAAAGTCTCTTGGAGCCATGGTCTAAACCCCACAGGAAGTCGGCCATTTTAGATTGAAGTTCAAATTTTGACCCCATTTTTGCCATTTACAGCCTTCGTATTTGATCGAACTCCTCCTAGGGATTTCGATTGATCGGCTTGAAACTCGGTCAGTCTGTTCATAAGGCATGTCCCATCTAAAGTTATCAAAACGGTGAGTTTTTGAGAATGCTGAAGGGGGGTTAGCAGGGGTCAAAGTTCCACCTACACGCCATAAAAACATAAACTGCTATATTTCCTACACAGAAACTCACAGAGGCACCAAATTTTCTGTGATTGATCATCATCGGGTGTCCTACAATACCCTATGGTCGAATGATGACATCACTTAGGCCACGCCCCCTGAGAAAAGGAAGTGTCATGTTTTACTCTGAATGGTCGCTATCTGACCCCTTTGACCTCATCAACATGAAACTGTGCCCAGACACAGAAGACATGTTGGTGTGTTGAGGATTCCAACCCCGACCAGCTTCGATGGAGCAGCTGGGCGTGGCGGCGTGGCGAAGTGACCTGTAACGCCATCGCCATACGTTTGGCTCTCAATTCCACATTTTTGGGTGCAGCTGCTCCAAACTCACAAGGATGGATCTTCATCCACTCCCCGACAGGAATCCATCACAATATTGTAGGGTGTGGCCTAATTTCTCTATAGCGCCCCCTAGAAAATTTTAAATGATCAGCCCCAAGCCATGCTTTAACCTACATTACGAACTTTGTACACGTGTGTACCATGTCAGGACTTACAAAAAAGTCTCTTGGAGCCATGGTCTAAACTCCAGAGGAAGTCGGCATTTTTGATTGAAGTTCAGATTTTGATCCCATTTTTGCCGTTTATAAACCATTTCAGTAATTCGCCACTTGGGGTCAGTATTGCTCCACAAATGAAACAGCAGATAAACAGGATGAAGAACAATATCAGTATTTCGCCAGTAGGTGTCAGTGTTCCTCCACCAATGACAAACAGATCCACGGGCGGATGGGCGTGAAAACTTTGTGAGAGCGTTGCCATGAAATTTCTAAAAGGATAGAAATGTCTCAGATAATTTTTGTTGAATTAAATCATGCAGTAAATGTAGCATTTTCTTACTTCTTCCAAACCATTTCAGTAATTCGCCACTCTGAGTAAGTATTACTCCAACAATGAAATAGGAGTGCTTTAGAAACACAGCTGAAAATGATGAAAAATGACGAACTGTAGTACTTCGCCATGTGCATACAATCGGCTGTAAATGACACGTGGATCATCCGACTGACGCCAAATTGGATACGTATGACCTTTGTTGACCTCTAAAAAGAACAACAGCATTGAAATATATTTTGACTCCACTGCGCGTCCTACATTAATACGCCAGCTATATTTCCTCGCTAAACCAATGAATCTGCACCACATTTTTTGCATCGTCAAGGAGCGACTCCGAACGCATCAGTGCGTACCGCCTGGTGGACGGGCGCGGAAACTGCGCAACAACTTCTGTCTTAGCACGTGGCCAGCGTTGATGGAAACTGAGCAACAGCTTCCGCAGTGCGGCCGGAGGTGCTGAAACTGCGTGAGAGCTTCTGTGGGGGCTGGCGTGAGGCGACGGTTGCTCGTACCCCGCGGTGGACAATAGGCCGGAGCGGCGCTTGGCTGCGAGGGCCGTTCGAGGCTGCTTGCAGCTTTAATTATTATTATTATTATTATTTTTCTTCCCACCTCTTTGGGGGGCTTTTTGGGGCCTTATCATATTGGAAAACTCACGAAACTTGGCGGAGTCCTTAAGCCTGTTTAAAAATTTTGATTTTTAAGTTCATCACAAAAATCCCACAAGAAATGGCTCATAGCGCCACCTAGAAATTTTCAAAGGACCCTTTGCTATTCACTTACTTTATCCTAGAGACATGAAATTTGGTACACTTGTAGAGCTCCCCAGGACGCTCAAAATTTACAATTAATGTCATAGTGCAAGTATCACAGGAAGTCAGCCATTTTGGATTGAAGTTCCAATTTTGAGGCCATTTTTGCCGTTTACAGCCTCCGTATTTGATCGAACTCCTCCTAGGGATTTCGATTGATCGGCTTCAACTCGGTCAGTCTGTTCATAAGGCATGTCCCATCTAAAGTTATCAAAACGGTGAGTTTTTGAGTATGCTGAAGGGGGGTTAGCAGGGGTCAAAGTTCACCTACTCGCCGTAAAAAATAAACTGCTATATCTCCTACACAGAAACTCACAGAGGCACCAAAGTTTCTATGATTGATCATCATCGGGTGTCCTACAATACCCTATGGTCGAATGATGACATCACTTTGGCCACGCCCCCTGAAAACAGGAAGTGTAATGTTTTACTGTGAACTTTCACTATCTGACCCCTTTGACCTCATCAACATGAAACTGTGCCCAGACACAGAAGACATGTTGGTGTATTGAGGATTCCAACCCCGACCAGCTTAGATGGAGCAGGTGGGCGTGGCGGCGTGGCTAAGTGACCTGTAACGCCATCGCCATACGTTTGCTCTCAATTCCACAGTTTCGGTCCCAGCTGCTCCAAACTCACAAGGATGGATCTTCATCTACTCCCCGACAGGAATCCATCACAATATTTGGTGGGCGTGGCCTAATTTCTCTATAGCGCCCCCTAGAAAACTTTAAATGATCAGCCCCAAGCCATGCTTTAACTACAATTACGAAACGTTGTACACATGTGTACCTTGTCAGGACTTACAAAAAAGTCTCTTGGAGCCATGGTCTAAACCCCACAGGAAGTCGGCCATTTTAGATTGAAGTTCAGATTTTGACCCCATTTTTGCCGTTTACAGCCTCCGTGTTTGATCGAACTCCTCCTAGGGATTTCGATTGATCATCTTCAAACTCGGTCAGTCCGTTAATAAGGCATGTCCCATCTGAAGTTATCAAAACGGTGAGTTTTTTGAGAATGCTGAAAGGGGATTAGCAGGGGTCAAAGTTCACCTACACGCCATAAAAACATAAACTGCTATATTTCCTACACAGAAACTCACAGAGGCACCAAAGTTACTGTGATTGATCATCATCGTGTGTCCTACAATACCCTATGGTCGAATGATGACATCACTTAGGCACGCCCCCTGAGAAAAGGAAGTGTCATGTTTTACTCTGAAAGGTCGCTATCTGACCCCTTTGACCTCATCAACATGAAACTGTGCCCAGACACAGAAGACATGTTGGTGTGTTGAGGATTCCAACCCCGACCAGCTTCGATGGAGCAGCTGGGCGTGGCGGCGTGGCGAAGTGACCTGTAACGCCATCGCCATACGTTTGGCTCTCAATTCCACATTTTTGGGCGCAGCTGCTCCAAACTCACAAGGATGGATCTTCATCCAGTCCCCGACAGGAATCCATCACAATATTTGTAGGCTGTGGCCTAATTTCTCTATAGCGCCCCCTAGAAAATTTTAAATGTTCAGCCCCAAACCATGCTTTAGCCTACAATTACGAAACTTTGTACACGTGTGTACCATGTCAGGACTTACAAAAAAGTCTCTTGGAGCCATGGTCTAAACCCCAGAGGAAGTCGGCCATTTAGATTGAAGTTCAGATTTTGATCCTATTTTTGGTGTTTATAAACCATTTCAGTAATTCGCCACTTGGGGTCAGTATTGCTCCACAAATGAAACGGCAGATAAACAGGATGAAGAACAATATCAGTATTTCGCCAGTAGGTGTCAGTGTTCCTCCACCGTTGATAAACAGATCCATGGGCGGATGGGCGCGAAAACTTTGTGAGAGCGTTGCCATGAAATTTCTAAAAGGATAGAAATGTCTCAGATAATTTTTGTTGAATTAAATCATGCAGTAAATGTAGCGTTTTCTTACTTATTACAAACCATTTCAGTAATTCGCCACTCTGAGTAAGAATTACTCCAACAATGAAATAGAGTGCTTTAGAAACACAGCTGAAAATGATGAAAAATTACGAACTGTAGTACTTCGCCATGTGCATATGATCGGATGTAAATTACACGTGGATCTTCCGACTGACGCCAAATTGGATACGTATGACCTTTGTTGACCTCTAAAGAGAACAACAGCATTGAAATATATTTTGGCTCCACTGCGCGTCCTACATTAATCCGCCAGCTATATTTCCTCGCTAAACCAATGAATCTGCACCACATTTTTTGCATTGTCAAGGAGCGCCTCCAAACGCATCAGTGCGTACCGCCTGGTGGACGGGCGTGGAAACTGCGCAACAACTTCTGTGTTAGCACGTGGCCAGCGTTGATGGAAACTGAGCAACAGCTTCCGCGGTGCGGGCGGAGGAGCTGAAAACTGCGTGAGAGCTTCTGTGGTGGCTGACGTGAGGCGACGGTTGCTAGTACCCCGCGGTGGCAATAGGCCGGAGCGGCGCTTGGCTGCGAGGGCCGTTCGAGGCTGCTTGCAGCTTTAATATTATTAGGCCCGAGCAGCTAAGCGCTGCGAAGGCCTATTGTTTTCCTACTGTTTCTTATTATTATTATTATTATTATTATTCTGCCCCCCTAAAGAGGGGCCTTTTTGGGGGCTTTATCATTTTCAAAAACTCACCAAACTTGGCGGACGCGTAAAGGGAGTTTCAAAATTTTGTATTTTAAGGTCATTGCAAAAATCCCATAAAAAATGGCTCAATAGCGCCACCTACAAATTTTCAACGGACCCTTTGCTATTCACTTACTTTATCCTAGAGACATGAAATTTGGTACACTTGTAGAGCTCCCCAAGATGCTCAAAATTTACAATTAATGTCATAGTGCAAGTATCACAGGAAGTCAGCCATTTTGAATTGAAGGTCCAATTTTGGGGCCATTTTTGCCGTTTACAGCCTTCGTATTTGATCGAACTCCTCCTAGGGATTTCGATTGATCGGCTTCAAACTCGGTCAGTCTGTTCATAAGGCATGTCCCATCTAAAGTTATCAAAACGGTGAGTTTTTGAGTATGCTGAAGGGGGTTTGCAGGGGTCAAAGTTCACCTACTCGCCATAAAAATATAAACTGCTATATCTCCTACACAGAAATGCACAGAGGCACCAAGTTTCTGTGATTGATCATTATCGGGTCTCCTACAATACCCTATGGTCGAATGATGACATCACTTAGGCCACGCCCCATGAGAACAGGAAGTGTCATGTTTTACTGTGGATGGTCGCTATCTGACCCGTTTGACCTCATCAACATGAAACTGTGCCCAGACACAGAAGACATGTTGGTGTGTTGAGGATTTCAACCACGACCAGATTCGATGGAGCAGTGGGCGTGGCGGCGTGGCGAAGTGACCTCTAACGCCATCGCCATACGTTTGGCTCTCAATTCCACATTTTCGGGGCCCAGCTGCTCCAAACTCACAAGGATGGATCGCCATCAACTCCCTGACAGGAATCCATCACAATATTTGGTGGGCGTGGCCTAATTTCTCTATAGCGCCCCCTAGAAAATTTTAAATGATCAGCCCCAGCCATGCTTTAACCTACAATTATGAAACGTTGTACACATGTGTACCTTGTCAGGACTTACAAAAAAGTCTCTTGGAGCCATGGTCTAAAACCCCACAGGAAGTCGGCCATTTTAGATTGAAGTTCAGATTTTGACCCCATTTTTGCCGTTTACAGCCTCCGTATTTTGATCGAACTCCTCCTAGGGATTTTGATTGATCGTCTTCAAACTCGGTCAGTCCGTTAATAAGGCATGTCCCATCTGAAGTTATCAAAACGGTGAGTTTTTGAGAATGCTGAAAGGGGTTAGCAGGGGTCAAAGTTCACCTACACGCCAAAAAAACATAAACTGCTATATTTCCTACACAGAAACTCACAGAGGCACCAAGTTACTGTGATTGATCATCATCGGGGTGTCCTACAATACCCTATGGTCGAATGATGACATCACTTAGGCCACGCCCCCTGAGAAAAGGAAGTGTCATGTTTTACTCTGAACGGTCGCTATGTGACCCCTTTGACCTCATCAACATGAAACTGTGCCCAGACACAGAAGACATGTTGGTGTGTTGAGGATTCCAACCCCGACCAGCTTCGATGGAGCAGCAGGGCGTGGCGGCGTGGCGAAGTGATCTGTAACGCCATCGCCATACGTTTGGCTCTCAATTCCACATTTTTGGGCGCAGCTGCTCCAAACTCACAAGGATGGATCTTCATCCACTCCCCGACAGGAATCCATCACAATATTTGTAGGGTGTGGCCTAATTTCTCTATAGCGCCCCTAGAAAATTTTAAATGATCAGCCCCAAGCCATGCTTTAGCCTACAATTACGAAACTTTGTACACGTGTGTACCATGTCAGGACTTACAAAAAAGTCTCTTGGAGCCATGGTCTAAACCCCAGAGGAAGTCGGCCATTTTAGATTGAAGTTCATTTTTGATCCTATTTTTGGTGTTTATAAACCATTTCAGTAATTCGCCACTTGGGGTCAGTATTGCTCCACAAATGAAACAGCAGATAAACAGGATGAAGAACAATATCAGTATTTCGCCAGTAGGTGTCAGTGTTCCTCCACCGATGATAAACAGATCCATGGCGGATGGGCGCGAAAACTTTGTGAGAGCGTTGCCATGAAATTTCTAAAAGGATAGAAATGTCTCAGATAATTTTTGTTGAATTAAATCATGCAGTAAATGTAGCGTTTTCTTACTTCTTACAAACCATTTCAGTAATTCGCCACTCTGAGTAAGAATTACTCCAACAATGAAATAGAGTGCTTTAGAAACACAGCTGAAAATGATGAAAAATGACGAACTGTAGTACTTCGCCATGTGCATATGATCGGCTGTAAATTACACGTCATCCGACTGACGACAAATTGGATACGTATGACCTTTGTTGACCTCTAAAGAGAACAACAGCATTGAAATATATTTCACTCCCTGCGCGTCCTACATTAATCCGCCAGCTATATTTCCTCGCTAAACCAATGAATCTGCACCACATTTTTTGCATCGTCAAGGAGCGCCTCCGAACGCATCAGTGCGTACCGCCTGGTGGACGGGCGCGGAAACTGCGCAACAAACTTCTGTGTTAGCACGTGGCCAGCGTTGATGGAAACTGAGCAACAGCTTCCGCGATGCGGGCGGAAGAGCTGAAAACTGCGTGAGAGCTTCTGTGGTGGCTGGCGTGAGGCGCAGGTTGCTAGTACCCCGCGGTGGCAATAGGCCGGAGCGGCGCTTGGCTGCGAGGGCCGTTCGAGGCTGCTTGCAGCTTTAATTATTATTATTATTTTTTTCCCACCTCTTTGGGGGGCTTTTTGGGGGCCTTACCATATTGGAAAACTCACCAAACTTGGCGGAGACCTTAAGCCTGTTTAAAAATTTTGATTTTTAAGGTCATCACAAAAATCCCACAAGAAATGGCTCAATAGCGCCACCTAGAAATTTTCTAAGGACCCTTTGCTATTCACTACTTTATCCTAGAGACATGAAATTTGGTACACTTGTAGAGCTCCCCAGGACGCTCAAAATTTACAATTAATGTCATAGTGCAAGTATCACAGGAAGTCGGCCATTTTGGATTGAAGGTCCAATTTTGAGGCCATTTTTGCCGTTTACAGCCTCCGTATTTGATCGAACTCCTCCTAGGGATTTCGATTGATCGGCTTCAAACTCGGTCAGTCTGTTCATAAGGCATGTCCCATCTAAAGTTATCAAAACGGTGAGTTTTTGAGTATGCTGAAGGGGGGTTAGCAGGGGTCAAAGTTCACCTACTCGCCATAAAAACATAAACTGCTATATCTCCTACACAGAAACTCACAGAGGAACCAGAGTTACTGTGATTAATCATCATTGGCTGCCCTACAATACCCTATGGTCGAATGATGACATCACTTAGACCACGCCCCCTGAGAACAGGAAGTGTCATGTTTTACTGAGAATGGTCGCTATCTGACCCCTTTGACCTCATCAACATGAAACTGTGCCCAGACACAGAGAACATGTTGGTGTGTTGAGGACTCCAACCCCGACCAGCTTTGATGGAGCAGGTGGGCGTGGCGGCGTGGCGAAGTGACCTGTAACGCCATCGCCATACGTTTGGCTCTCAATTCCACATTTTCAGGCCCAGCTGCTCCAAACTCACAAGGATGGTCCCTCATCTACTCCCCTACAGGAATCCATCACAATATTTGGTGGGCGTGGCCTAATTTCTCTATAGCGCCCCCTAGAAAACTTTAAATGATCAGCCCCAAGCCATGCTTTAACCTACAATTACGAAACGTTGTACACATGTGTACCTTGTCAGGACTTACAAAAAAGTCTCTTGGAGCCATGGTCGAAACCCCACAGGAAGACGGCCATTTTACATTGAACTTCAGATTTTGACCCATTTTTGCCGTTTACAGCCTTCCTATTTGATCGAACTCCTCCTAGGGATTTCGATTGATCGGCTTCAAACTCGGTCAGTCTGCTCATGAGGCATGTCCCATCTAAAGTTATCAAAACGGTGAGTTTTTGAGAATGCTGAAGGGGGGTTAGCAGGGGTCAAAGTTCACCTACTCGCAGTAAAAAAAAAACTGCTATATCTCCTACACAGAAACTCACAGAGGCACCAAAGTTTCTGTGATTGATCATCATCGGGTCCTACAATACCCTATGGTCGAATGATGACATCACTTAGGCCACGCCCCCTGAGAAAAGGAAGTGTCATGTTTTACTCTGAACGGTCGCTATCTGACCCCTTTGACCTCATCAACATGAAACTGTGCCCAGACACAGAAGACATGTTGGTGTGTTGAGGATTCCAACCCTGACCAGCTTCAATGGAGCAGCTGGGCGTGGCGCCGTGGCGAAGTGACCTGTAACGCCATCGCCATACGTTTGGCTCTCAATTCCACATTTTTGGGCGCAGCTGCTCCAAACTCACAAGGATGGATCTTCATCCACTCCCCGACAGGAATCCATCACAATATTTGTAGGGTGTGGCCTAATTTCTCTATAGCGCCCCCTAGAAAATTTTAAATGATCAGCCCCAAGCCATGCTTTAACCTACAATTACGAAACTTTGCACACATGTGTACCATGTCAGGACTTACAAAAAAGTCTCTTGGAGCCATGGTCTAAACCCCAGAGGAAGTCGGCCATTTTGATTGAAGTTCAGATTTTCATCCCATTTTTGCCGTTTATAAACCATTTCAGTAATTCGCCACTTGGGGTCAGTATTGCTCCACAAATGAAACAGCAGATAAACAGGATGAAGAACAATATCAGTATTTCGCCAGTAGGTGTCAGTGTTCCTCCACCAATGACAAACAGATCCACGGGCGGATGGGCGTGAAAACTTTGTGAGAGCGTTGCCATGAAATTTCTAAAAGGATAGAAATGTCTCAGATAATTATTGTTGAATTAAATCATGCAGTAAATGTAGCGTTTTCTTACTTCTTACAAACCATTTCAGTAATTCGCCACTCTGAGTAAATATTACTCCAACAATGAAATAGAGTGCTTTAGAAACACAGCTGAAGATGATGAAAAATGACGAACTGTAGTACTTCGCCATGTGCATATGATCGGCTGTAAATGACACGTGGATCATCCGACTGACGCCAAATTGGATACGTATGACCTTTGTTGACCTCTAAAGAGAACAACAGCATTGAAATATATTTTGACTCCACTGCGCGTCCTACATTAATCCGCCAGCTATATTTCCTCGCTAAACCAATGAATCTGCACCACATTTTTTGCATCGTCAAGGAGCGCCTCCGAACGCATCAGTGCGTACCGCCTGGTGGACGGGCGCGGAAACTGCGCAACAACTTCTGTGTTAGCACGTGGCCAGCGTTGATGGAAACTGAGCAACAGCTTCCGCGGTGCAGGCGGAGGAGCTGAAAACTGCGTGAGAGCTTCTGTGGTGGCTGACGTGAGGCGACGGTTGCTAGTACCCCGCGGTGGCAATAGGCCGGAGCGGCGCTTGGCTGCGAGGGCCGTTCGAGGCTGCTTGCAGCTTTAATTATTAGGCCCGAGCAGCTAAGCGCTGCGAAGGCCTATTGTTTTCCTACTGTTTCTTATTATTATTCTGCCCCCCTAAAGAGGGGCCTTTTTGGGGGCTTTATCATATTCAAAAACTCACCAAACTTGGCGGACGCGTAAAGGGAGTTTCAAAATTTTGTATTTTAAGGTCATCGCAAAAATCCCATAAGAAATGGCTCAATAGCGCCACCTACAAATTTTCAAAGGACCCTTTGCTATTCACTTACTTTATCCTAGAGACATGAAATTTGGTACACTTGTAGAGCTCCCCAAGATGCTCAAAATTTACAATTAATGTCATAGTGCAAGTATCACAGGAAGTCGGCCATTTTGGATTGAAGGTCCAATTTTGAGGCCATTTTTGCCGTTTACAGCCTCCGTATTTGATCGAACTCCTCCTAGGGATTTCGATTGATCGGCTTCAAACTCGGTCAGTCTGTTCATAAGGCATGTCTCATCTAAAGTTATCAAAACGGTGAGTTTTTGAGTATGCTGAAGGGGGGTTAGCAGGGGTCAAAGTTCACCTACTCGCCATAAAAACATAAACTGCTATATCTCCTACATAAAAATTCACAGAGGCACCAAAGTTTCTGTGATTTATCATCATCGGGTGTCCTACAATACCTAATGGTCGAATGATGACATCACTTAGGCCACGCCCCCTGAGAACAGGAAGTGTAATGTTTTACTGTGAACGGTCGCTATCTGACCCCTTTGACCTCATCAACATGAAACTGTGCCAAGACACAGAAGACATGTTGGTGTATTGAGGATTCCAACCCCGACCAGCTTTGATGGAGCAGGTGGGCGTGGCGGCGTGGCGAAGTGACCTGTAACGCCATTGCCATACGTTTGGCTCTCAATTCCACATTTTCAGGCCCAGCTGCTCCAAACTCACAAGGATGGATCTTCATCCACTCCCCGACAGGAATCCATCACAATATTTGGTGGGCGTGGCCTAATTTCTTTATAGCGCCCCCTAGAAAATTTTAAATGATAAGCCCCAAGCCATGCTTTAACCTACAATTACGAAACTTTGTACACATTTGTATCATGTCAGGACTTAAAAGAAAGTCTCTTGGAGCCATGGTCTAAACTCCACAGGAAGTCGGCCATTTTGGATTGAAGTTCAGATTTTGACCCCATTTTTGCCGTTTACAGCCTTCCTATTTGATCGAACTCCTCCTAGAGATTTCGATTGATCGGCTTCAAACTCGGTCAGTCTGCTCATAAGGCATGTCCCATCTAAAGTTATCAAAACGGTGAGTTTTTGAGAATGCTGAAGGGGGTTAGCAGGGGTCAAAGTTCACCTACTCGCCGTAAAAAAATAAACTGCTATATCTCCTACACAGAAACTCACAGAGGCACCAAAGTTTCTGTGATTGATCATCATCGGGTGTGCTACAATACCCTATGGTCGAATGATGACATCACTTAGGCCACGCCCCCTGAGAAAAGGAAGTGTCATGTTTTACTTTGAACGGTCGCTATCTGACCCCTTTGACCTCATCAACATGAAACTGTGCCCAGACACAGAAGACATGTTGGTGTGTTGAGGATTCCAACCCCGACCAGCTTCGATGGAGCAGGTGGGCGTGGTGGCGTGGCGAAGTGACCTGTAACGCCATCGCCATACGTTTGGCTCTAAATTCCACATTTTCGGGCCCAGCTGCTGCAAACTCATAAGGATGGACCCTCATCCACTCCCCAACAGGAATCCATCACAATATTTGGTGGGCGTAGCCTAATTTCTCTATAGCGCCCCCTAGAAAACTTTAAATGATCAGCCCCAAGCCATGCTTTAACCTACAAATACGAAACTTTGTACACATGTGTACCTTGTCAGGACGTACAAAAAAGTCTCTTGGAGCCATGGTCTAAACCTCACAGGAAGTCGGCCATTTTGGATTCAAGTTCGGTTTTTGACCCCATTTTTGCCGTTTACAGCCTTCATATTTGATCTATCTCCTCCTAGGGATTTTGATTGATCGGCTTCAAACTCGGTCAGTCTGTTCATAAGGCATGTCTCATCTAAAGTTATCTAAACGGTGAGTTTTTGAGTATGCTGAAGGGGGGTTAGCAGGGGTCAAAGTTCACCTACTCGCCGTAAAAAAATAACTGTTATATCTCCTACACAGAAACTCACACAGGTACCAAAATTACTGTTGTTGATCATCATCGGGTCTACTACAATACCCTATGGTCGAATGATGACATCACTTAGGCCACGCCCCCTGAGAACAGGAAGTGTCATGTTTTACTGTCAATGGTCGCTATCTGACCCCTTTGACCTCATCAACATGAAACTGTGCCCAGACACAGAAGACATGTTGGTGTATTGAGAATTCCAACCCCGACCAGCTTCGATGGAGCAGGTGGGCGTGGCGGCGTGGCGAAGTGACCTGTAACGCCATTGCCATACGTTTGGCTCTCAATTTTATTTTTAAAGTTTTATTTTTTTTAATAATTTTGTTTTGTGGGTTAGAGTACAAACATTCATTAATTTTGGCTATAAATAATACAAACATCGTCATTCAGCAAAACCTTTATTGTGTTACTCAGCTCTGCTGAGTAACACATTCTGGTCAGTGTTGATGGAGTACGACTGGCCCCTGGTGGCTCAATACTGGTACTGCTGGCGCAATACCATTATTGCGCCAGCAGGAGTCACTGGTACTCCATCAATGAGAAAACAGATCAAGTTCGTTTTTTTTCGGACGGCCGTGAAAACGTTTCCAGCGCGTCTGCCGTGAGATTTCCAAAAGGACAGCGATTACATTTAACCTGAAATGTTATATGTAAGCCCTAAGATAATTTTTGTTGGCTTAAAACACGGAGTAAATGTAGCGTTTTGTTAATGACTGTTATTTCCTACCGCAAGTAAATGCATCATTTCCCTCGTCTCTGCCTTAATGGCCAGTCAAGGGCAAAAACAAATTTAAGCAATTTGATTGGTTGAGAAGGACTGCACGTACTGTAGCTGTGCTAATACTTACTGTACGTACTGGCAGTCGGCAGGAGACCGTACATGGTTGAGGTTCGGCGCATTACGCTGTGGACTGTACATTTTTTTTGCTAAACTCTTGGAGCAGCTAAGTTTTCCTGAACATTATGCCTGGTTTATGGAGCCACAGAACCGGACCACGCTAACGTTTGCTTCGGTTTTGGAGCTGCAGACCCGAATGACGCTCATGAGCCGGAACTGTCTGTTGGAGACGAGTTTTATTGCCGTTCGTCTTAAAAGTGGTAACTGGAGATGCGGTGAGTGAAGCTCAGTTCACACTACACGATTTTAGAAAAGTCGGCCAATTCTGAAAACGTGAGAGAACACACACTAGCCTATTTAAAATCGTAGGTGTAACGGGTTCGTTCTAAGAGTGTGAGGTTTCACTCGAACACATTCTAATACCAGCTACGAAATACCTTCAAATTAAAATTCTGCACTACCACAGCTGAATTTGGAGTAAACAAACAAACATGGACAACGACGTTGAATTGGTAACTTTAGTTTGCGGACTTATTTTAACCCAAAAAAGACGTAACCAAAATCAAAGCCTTGGATTAAGAACTGGAGATATCGTAAGCAAGGATTATATTTGTTGCATCGCAACATGGAGGTGAGTTTTTTTTTTTCATAAAAAATACTGTTTTCAATGTTTTTAGAAAATCAAATGGGAGTTATCCTTTCTCCCCAACTGACCGCGAAAGCTTAACGTAGCCTATTCCAGCTCCTTTCATTGAAACTTATTATATTGTTTAAAATTGTATTATGACTGCAGAATAAAATCAAATGCGCCATTTCAACCAAAGATTGGAATGTGCTTCTCAACCAGATGTACTCTGTGCAATAATTTTATAATTATCTTTCATTAAAAGATAAAAAAAAAAGTCGGAGGAACACCACAGAGATTGGATGAATGAGCAAAGATGATTAAAGACAGTCAATATCCCGATTTTAGATCAAAGCGGTCCCGACGTTCCACCGACTGAACTCGATCAGTCGTAACACACCACAAACTACAGGATGATCGGTTACGATTGTTGGGAGCCAATCTTACAACGTTCTGAGTTCTTAAGACTGATACATTGGGGTTGTAATATTTACTTGGACCACTTGCTGTGATTAATACCTAATTATTGAGAGAGATTAAACCTGTGCTTTTGTTCTAATGTACTGAAAGTTAACTGTGCTCTCTGAATGTGCATTGCCTTTGTTTATTACTGATCAGAAGGGTTTATTAAACTGATACATCTTAACCTTTACCATTTTCCTGACTCATTTTAGGAAAATGTTAAAGTTGCACTGCATTTAGATCTCAGTTGCAGTTAACATCAAAGCATGTGGGTGTGGCTTAGTGTAAAACTTTCACTATTTGCCATGAAACATAAACATTAAAAAACTTCCAAATGCAAGATCACAGCTGCATCACACTTCCTGTGTTTCTCTATAGAACAGTCCTGAACACATTTCCATGGTCACTTGATGAAATCACCCTAGCCCCGCCCACTTTTCAAAGGCAATCACCAGTTTTTTCTCCTGTGAGTTTTACTGTTATTCTATCATATATATGGGTTTCATCATGTGAATACTGACTTAAAACGACAAGATGATGAACTCTGTGAATGCTGGCTGCTGACCAAACCGCATTGGGGTGTAGAAATGGCGAACTGCAGTTCTTCACCATGTGCATATAATAGGCTCTAAATGATACGTTGATCATCCGACTGGCGCCAAATTGGATATGTATGACCTTTGTTGACCTCTAAACACCCCAACAACATTGAAATGTATTTGACTCCACTGCGCCAACTACATTAATACACCAGCTATATCTCCTCGCTATATCAACGAATCTGCACCACATTTTTTGTGCGTCGTCAGGAAGTGCCGCCGAATGCATCGATGCGTACCGCCTGGTGGATGGGCGCAGAAACCGCCCAACGACTTCTGTGTAGAACGTGGGGAGCGTTGATGGAAACGGAGCAACAGTTTCCGCGGTGCGGGCGGAGGTGCTGAAAACTGCTGAGAGTATCTGTGGTGGCTGGCGTCGGGCGGCGGTTGCTAGTACCCTGCGGTGGCAATAGGCCGGAGCGGCGCTTGGCTGCGAGGGCCGCTCGAGGCTGCTTGCAGCTTTAATTAGGCCCGAGCAGCTAAGCGCTGCGAAGGCCTATTGTTTTCTACTGTTTCTTATTATTATTATTCTCCCTCCAAATGAATTGGCTTTTTGGGGGCTTTATCATATTCAAAAACTCACCAAACTTGGCGGAGGCCTTAAGCCTGTTTCAAATTTACGTATTTTAAAGTCGTCGCAAAAATTCCACAAGAAATGGCTCAATAGCGCCACCTAGAAATTTTCAAAGGACCCTTTGCTATTCACTTACTTCATCGTAGAGACATGAAATTTGGTACACTTGTAGAGCTCCCCAAGATGCTCAAAATTTACAATTAATGTCATAGTGCAAGTATCACAGGAAGTCAGCCATTTTGGATTGAATGTCAAATTTTCACCCCATTTTGCCATTTACAGCCTTCGTATTTGATCGAACTCCTCCTAGGGATTTCCATTGATCGGCTTCAAACTCGGTCAGTCTGTTCATAAGGCATGTCCCATCTAAAGTTATCAAAACTGTGAGTTTTTGAGTATGCTGAAGGGGGGTAAGCAGGGTCAAAGTTCACCTACTCGCCATAAAAAATAAACTGCTATATCTCCTACACAGAAACTCACAGAGGCACCAAAGTTACTGTGATTGATCATCATCGGGTCTCCTACAATATCCTATGGTCAAGTGATGACATCACTTAGGCCACGCCCCCTGAGAACAGGAAGTGTAATGTTTTACTGTGGTCGGTCGCTATCTGACCCCTTTGACCTCATCAACATGAAACTGTGCCCAGACACAGAAAACATGTTGGTGTATTGAGGATTCCAACCCCGACCACATTCGATGGAGCAGGTGGGCGTGGCGGCGTGGCGAAGTGACCTCTAACGCCATCGCCATACGTTTGGCTCTCAATTCCACATTTTCGGGCCCAGCTGCTGCAAACTCACAAGGATGGATCGACATCACCTCCCCGACAGGAATCCATCACAATATTTGTGGGGCGTGGCCTAATTTCTCTATAGCGCCCCCTAGAAAAATTTAAATGATCAGCCCCAAGCCATGCTTTAACCTACAATTACGAAACGTTGTACACGTGTGTACCTTGTCAGGACTTACAAAAAAGTCTCTTGGAGCCATGGTCGAAACCCCACAGGAAGACGGCCATTTTAGATTGAAGTTCAGATTTGACCCCATTTTTGCCGTTTACAGCCTTCCTATTTGATCGAACTCCTCCTAGGGATTTCGATTGATCGGCTTCAAACTCGGTCAGTTTGCTCATAAGGCATGTCCCATCTAAAGTTATCAAAACGGTGAGTTTTTGAGAATGCTGAAGGGGGGTTAGCAGGGGTCAAAGTTCACCTACTCCCCATAAAAAATCAACTGCTATATCTCCTACACAGAAACTCACAGAGGCACCAAAGTTTCTGTGATTGATCATCATCGGGTGTCCTACAATACCCTATGGTAGAATGATGACATCACTTAGGCCACGCCCCCGAGAAAAGGAAGTGTCATGTTTTACTCTGAACGGTCGCTATCTGACCCCTTTGACCTCATCAACATGAAACTGTGCCCAGACACAGAAGACATGTTGGTGTGTTGAGGATTCCAACCCCGACCAGATTCGATGGAGCAGGTGGGCGTGGCGGCGTGGCGAAGTGACCTGTAACGCCATCGCCATACGTTTGGCTCTCAATTCCACATTTTTGGGCACAGCTGCTCCAAACTCACAAGGATGGATCTTCATCCACTCCCCGACAGGAATCCATCACAATATTTGTAGGGTGTGGCCTAATTTATCTATAGCGCCCCCTAGAAAATTTAAATGATCAGCCCCAAGCCATGCTTTAACCTACAATTACGAAACTTTGTACACGTGTGTACCTTGTCAGGACTTACAAAAAAGTCTCTTGGAGCCATGGTCTAAACCCTAGAGGAAGTGAGCCATTTTAGATTGAAGTTCAGATTTTGATCCCATTTGGCGTTTATAAACCATTTCAGTAATTCGCCACTTGGGGTCAGTATTGCTCCACAAATGAAACAGCAGATAAACAGAATGAAGAACAATATCAGTATTTCGCCAGTAGGTGTCAGTGTTCCTCCACCAATGACAAACAGATCCACGGGCGGATGGGCGTGAAAACTTTGTGAGAGCGTTGCCATGAAATTTCTAAAAGGATAGAAATGTCTCAGATAATTTTGTTGAATTAAATCATGCAGTAAATGTAGCGTTTTCTTACTTCTTACAAACCATTTCAGTAATTCGCCACTCTGAGTAAGTATTACTCCAACAATGAAATAGAGTTCTTTAGAAACACAGCTGAAAATGATGAAAATTGACGAACTGTAATACTTCGTCATGTGCATATGATCGGCTGTAAATGACACGTGGATCATCCGACTGACGCCAAATTGGATACGTATGACCTTTGTTGACCTCTAAAGAGAACAACAGCATTGAAATATATTTTGACTCCACTGCGCGTCCTACATTAATCCGCCAGCTATATTTCCTCGCTAAACCAATGAATCTGCACCACATTTTTTGCATCGTCAAGGAGCGCATCCGAACGCATCAGTGCGTACCACCTGGTGGACGGGCGCGGAAACTGCGCAACAACTTCTGTGTTAGCACGTGGCCAGCGTTGATGGAATCTGAGCAACAGCTTCCGCGGTGCGGGCGGAGGAGCTGAAAACTGCGTGAGAGCTTCTGTGGTGGCTGGCGTGAGGCGGCGGTTGCTCGTACCCTGCGGTGGCAATAGGCCGGAGCGGCGCTTGGCTGCGAGGGCCGTTCGAGGCTGCTTGCAGCTTTAATTATTATTATTTTTCTTCCCACCTCTTTGGGGGGCTTTTTGGGGGCCTTATCATATTGGAAAACTCACCAAACTTGGCGGAGGCCTTAAGCCTGTTTAAAAATTTTGATTTTTAAGGTCATCACAAAAATCCCACAAGAAATGGCTCAATAGCGCCACCTAGAAATTTTCAAAGGACCCTTTGCTATTCACTTACTTTATCCTAGAGACATGAAATTTGGTACACTTGTAGAGCTCCCCAAGATACTCAAAATTACAATTAATGTCATAGTGCAAGTATCACAGGAAGTCAGCCATTTTGGATTGAAGGTCCAATTTTGAGGCCATTTTTGCCATTTACAGCCTCCGTATTTGATCGAACTCCTCCTAGGGATTTCGATTGATCGGCTTCAAACTCGGTCAGTCTGTTCATAAGGCATGTCCCATCTAAAGTTATCAAAACGGTGAGTTTTTGAGTATGCTGAAGGGGGGTTAGCAGGGGTCAAAGTTCACCTACTCGCCGTAAAAAAATAAACTGCTATATCTCCTACACAGAAACTCACAGAGGCACCAAAGTTTCTATGATTGATCATCATCGGGTGTCCTACAATACCCTATGGTCGAATGATGACATCACTTTGGCCACGCCCCCTGAGAACAGGAAGTGTAATGTTTTACTGTGAACTTTCACTATCTGACCCCTTTGACCTCATCAACATGAAACTGTGCCCAGACACAGAAGACATGTTGGTGTATTGAGGATTCCAACCCCGACCTGCTTTGATGGAGCAGGTGGGCGTGGCGGCGTGGCGAAGTGACCTCTAACGCCATCGCCATACGTTTGGCTCTCAATTCCACATTTTGAGGCCCAGCTGCTCCAAACTCACAAGGATGGATCCCCATCAACTCCCCGACAGGAATCCATCATAATATTTGGTGGGTGTGGCCTAATTTCTCTATAGCGCCCCCTAGAAAACTTTAAATGATCAGCCCCAAGCCATGCTTTAACCTACAATTACGAAACTTTGTACACATGTGTACCATGTCAGGACTTACAAAAAAGTCTCTTGGTGCCATGGTCTAAACCCCACAGGAAGTCGGCCATTTTAGATTGAAGTTCAAATTTTGACCCCATTTTTGCCATTTACAGCCTTGGTATTTGATCGAACTCCTCCTAGGGATTTCGATTTATCGGCTTCAAACTCGGTCAGTCTGTTCATAAGGCATGTCCCATCTAAAGTTATCAAAACGGTGAGTTTTTGAGAATGCTGAAGGGGGGTTAGCAGGGGTCAAAGTTCACCTACACGCCATAAAAATGAACTGCTATATTTCCTACACACAAATTCACAGAGGCACCAAAGTTACTGTGATGATCATCATCGGCTGCCCGACAATACCCTATGGTCGAATGATGACATCACTTAGGCCACGCCCCCTGAGAACAGGAAGTGTAATGTTTTACTGTCAATGGTCGCTATCTGACCCCTTTGACCTCATCAACATGAAACTGTGCCCAGACACAGAAGACATGTTGGTGTGTTGAGGATTCTAATCCCGACCAGCTACGATGGAGCAGGTGGGCGTGGCGGCATGGCAAAGTGACCTGTAACGCCATCACCATACGTTTGGCTCTCAATTCCACATTTTTGGGCACAGCTGCTCCAAACTCACAAGGATGGATTCCCATCAACTCCCCGACAGGAATCCATCACAATATTTGGAGGGCGTGGCCTAATTTCTCTATAGCGCCCCTAGAAAACAGCAGCCCATAGGTTATGTTGTTATTAATTATTTAAATATACATTATTATAACTTTTTATATATATATAAGTTATTTTGTGGGTTAAAGTACAAACATTCATTCATTTTTGCTAGAAATAATACAAACAAAGTCATTCAGCAAAATTTATGACACAGCGAAGTAAGAACACACTGGGGTCAGTGTTGATGGAGTACCACTGGCACCTTGTGGCGATATACTGGTACTGCTAGTGCAATACCAGTATTGCCCCAGCAGGAGGCAGTGGTACTCCATCAATGAGAAAACAGATCGACGCTACGTAATAACAGTCAGCCGGCGACAGCTGGAGCTGCGAAGTTTTCCTGAACATTTTGCCTGCTCTTTGGAGCCACAGAACTGGACTACGCTCAACATTTTGCTTGGATTTTGGAGTTGCTAATCCGAACCACGCTTTTGAGCAAGAAGGCTCTGTTGGACCGGAGTTGGAGAAGTTTAAACTGAGCAACAGCTTCCGCGGTGCGGGCGGAGGCGCTGAAAACTGCGTGAGAGCTTCTGTGGTGGCTGGCGTGAGGCGGCGGTTGCTCGTACCCCGCGGTGGCAATAGGCCGGAGCGGCGCTTGGCTGCGAGGGCCGTTCGAGGCTGCTTGCAGCTTTAATTATTATTATTATTATTCTGCCCCCCTAAAGAGGGGCCTTTTTGGGGGCTTTATCATTTTCAAAAACTCACCAAACTTGGCGGACGCGTAAAGGGAGTTTCAAAATTTTGTATTTTAAGGTCATTGCAAAAATCCCATAAAAAATGGCTCAATAGCGCCACCTACAAATTTTCAAAGGACCCTTTGCTATTCACTTACTTTCCTAGAGACATGAAATTTGGTACACTTGTAGAGCTCCCCAAGATGCTCAAAATTTACAATTAATGTCATAGTGCAAGTATCACAGGAAGTCAGCCATTTTGGATTGAAGGTCCAATTTTGGGGCCATTTTTGCCGTTTACAGCCTTCGTATTTGATCGAACTCCTCCTAGGGATTTCGATTGATCGGCTTCAAACTCGGTCAGTCTGTTCATAAGGCATGTCCCATCTAAAGTTATCAAAACGGTGAGTTTTTGAGTATGCTGAAGGGGGGTTAGCAGGGGTCAAAGTTCACCTACTCGCCATAAAAAAATAAACTGCTATATCTCCTACACAGAAACTCACAGAGGCACCAAAGTTTCTGTGATTGATCATTATCGGGTCTCCTACAATACCCTATGGTCGAATGATGACATCACTTAGGCCACGCCCATGAGAACAGGAAGTGTCATGTTTTACTGTGGACGGTCGCTATCTGACCCCTTTGACCTCATCAACATGAAACTGTGCCCAGACACAGAAGACATGTTGGTGTATTGAGGATTCCAAGCCCGACCAGCTTCAATGGAGCAGGTGGGCGGCGGCGTGGCGAAGTGACCTCTAACGCCATCGCCATACGTTTGGCTCTCAATTCCACATTTTCGGGCCCAACTGCTCCAAACTCACAAGGATGGATCCTCATCCACTCCCCGACAGGAATCCATCACAATATTTGGTGGGCGTGGCCTAATTTCTCTATAGCGCCCCCTAGAAAACTTTTAAATGATCAGCCCCAAGCCATGCTTTAACCTACAATTACGAAACGTTGTACACATGTGTACCATGTCAGGACTTACAAAAAAGTCTCTTGGAGCCATGGTCTAAACCCCACAGGAAGTCGGCCATTTTAGATTGAAGTTCAAATTTTGACCCCATTTTTGCCATTTACAGCCTTCGTATTTGATCGAACTCCTCCTAGGGATTTCGATTGATCGGCTTGAAACTCGGTCAGTCTGTTCATAAGGCATGTCCCATCTAAAGTTATCAAAACGGTGAGTTTTTGAGAATGCTGAAGGGGGGTTAGCAGGGGTCAAAGTTCACCTACACGCCATAAAAACATAAACTGCTATATTTCCTACACAGAAACTCACAGAGGCACCAAATTTTCTGTGATTGATCATCATCGGGTGTCCTACAATACCCTATGGTCGAATGATGACATCACTTAGGCCACGCCCCTGAGAAAAGGAAGTGTCATGTTTTACTCTGAATGGTCGCTATCTGACCCCTTTGACCTCATCAACATGAAACTGTGCCCAGACACAGAAGACATGTTGGTGTGTTGAGGATTCCAACCCCGACCAGCTTCGATGGAGCAGCTGGGCGTGGCGGCGTGGCGAAGTGACCTGTAACGCCATCGCCATACGTTTGGCTCTCAATTCCACATTTTTGGGTGCAGCTGCTCCAAACTCACAAGGATGGATCTTCATCCACTCCCCGACAGGAATCCATCACAATATTTGTAGGGTGTGGCCTAATTTCTCTATAGCGCCCCCTAGAAAATTTTAAATGATCAGCCCCAAGCCATGCTTTAACCTACAATTACGAAACTTTGTACACGTGTGTACCATGTCAGGACTTACAAAAAAGTCTCTTGGAGCCATGGTCTAAACTCCAGAGGAAGTCGGCCATTTTTGATTGAAGTTCAGATTTTCATCCCATTTTTGCCGTTTATAAACCATTTCAGTAATTCGCCACTTGGGGTCAGTATTGCTCCACAAATGAAACAGCAGATAAACAGGATGAAGAACAATATCAGTATTTCGCCAGTAGGTGTCAGTGTTCCTCCACCAATGACAAACAGATCCACGGGCGGATGGGCGTGAAAACTTTGTGAGAGCGTTGCCATTAAATTTCTAAAAGGATAGAAATGTCTCAGATAATTTTTGTTGAATTAAATCATGCAGTAAATGTAGCATTTTCTTACTTCTTCCAAACCATTTCAGTAATTCGCCACTCTGAGTAAGTATTACTCCAACAATGAAATAGAGTGCTTTAGAAACACAGCTGAAAATGATGAAAAATGACGAACTGTAGTACTTCGCCATGTGCATACAATCGGCTGTAAATGACACGTGGATCATCCGACTGACGCCAAATTGGATACGTATGACCTTTGTTGACCTCTAAAAAGAACAACAGCATTGAAATATATTTTGACTCCACTGCGCGTCCTACATTAATCCGCCAGCTATATTTCCTCGCTAAACCAATGAATCTGCACCACATTTTTGCATCGTCAAGGAGCGACTCCGAACGCATCAGTGCGTACCGCCTGGTGGACAGGCGCGGAAACTGCGCAACAACTTCTGTCTTAGCACGTGGCCAGCGTTGATGGAAACTGAGCAACAGCTTCCGCAGTGCGGCCGGAGGTGCTGAAAACTGCGTGAGAGCTTCTGTGGTGGCTGGCGTGAGGCGACGGTTGCTCGTACCCCGCGGTGGACAATAGGCCGGAGCGGCGCTTGGCTGCGAGGGCCGTTCGAGGCTGCTTGCAGCTTTAATTATTAGGCCCGAGCAGCTAAGCGCTGCGAAGGCCTATTGTTTTCCTACTGTTTCTTATTATTATTATTATTATTAGGCCCGAGCAGCTAAGCGCTGCGAAGGCCTATTGTTTTCCTACTGTTTCTTATTCTTATTATTCTTCCACCCAAATGAATTGGCTTTTTGAGGGCTTTATCATATTCAAAAACTCACCAAACTTGGCGGACGCATAAAGGGAGTTTCAAAATTTTGTATTTTAAGGTCATTGCAAAAATCGCACAAGAAACGGCTCAAGAGCGCCACCTTGAAATTTTCAAAGGACCCTTTGCTATTCACTTACTTTATCCTAGAGACATGAAATTTGGTACACTTGTAGAGCTCCCCAAGACGCTCAAAATTTACAATTAATGTCATAGTGCAAGTATCACAGGAAGTCAGCCATTTTGGATAGAAGTTCGGATTTTGAGCCCATTTTTGCCGTTTACAGCCTTCATATTTGATCTATCTCCTCCTAGGGATTTTGATTGATCGGCTTCAAACTCGGTCAGTCTGTTCATAAGGCATGTCCCATCTAAAGTTATCTAAACGGTGAGTTTTTGAGTATGCTGAAGGGGGTTAGCAGGGGTCAAAGTTCACCTACTCGCCGTAAAAAAATAAACTGTTATATCTCCTACACAGAAACTCACACAGGCACCAAAATTACTGTTGTTGATCATCATCGGGTCTACTACAATACCCTATGGTCGAATGATGACATCACTTAGGCCACGCCCCCTGAGAACAGGAAGTGTCATGTTTTACTGTCAACGGTCGCTATCTCACCCCTTTGACCTCATCAACATGAAACTGTGCCCAGACACAGAAAACATGTTGGTGTATTGAGGATTCCAACCCCGACCAGCTACGATGGAGCAGGTGGGCGTGTTGGCGTGGCGAAGTGACCTGTAACGCCATCGCCATACGTTTGGCTCTAAATTCCACATTTTCAGGCCCAGCTGCTGCAAACTCACAAGGATGGATCTTCATCCACTCCCCGACAGGAATCCATCACAATATTTGGTGGGCGTGCCTAATTTTTCTATATCGCCCCCTAGAAAACTTTAAATGATCAGCCCCAAGCCATGCTTTAACCTACAATTACGAAACGTTGTACACATGTGTACCTTGTCAGGACTTACAAAAAAGTCTCTTGGAGCCATGGTCTAAACCCCACAGGAAGTCGGCCATTTTGGATTCAAGTTCGGTTTTTTACTCCATTTTTGCCGTTTACAGCCTTCATATTTGATCTATCTCCTCCTAGGGATTTTGATTGATCGGCTTCAAACTCGGTCAGTCTGTTCATAAGGCATGTCCCATCTAAAGTTATCTAAACGGTGAGTTTTTGAGTATGCTGAAGCGGGGTTAGTAGGGTCAAAGTTCACCTACTCGCCGCAAAAAAATAAACTGCTATATCTCCTACACAGAAACTCACAGAGGCACCAAAGTTTGAGTGATTGATCATCATCGGTCTCCTACAATACCCTATGGTCGAATGATGACATCACTTAGGCCACGCCCCCTGAGAACAGGAAGTGTAATGTTTTACTGTGAATGTTCGCTATCTGACCCCTTTGACCTCATCAACATGAAACTGTGCCCAGACACAGAAGACATGTTGGTGTATTGAGGATTCCAACCCCGACCAGCTACGATAGAGCAGGTGGGCATGGCGGCGTGGCGAAGTTACCTGTAACGCCATCGCCATACGTTTGGCTCTCAATACCACATTTTCGGGCTCAGCTGCTGCAAACTCACAAGGATGAATATTTATCCGCTCCCCGACTGGAATCCATCACAATATTTGTAGGGCGTGGCCTAATTTCTCTATAGCGCCCCCTAGAAAACAGCAGCCCATAGGTTATGTTGTTATTAATTATTTAAATATACATTATTATAACTTTTTATATATATATAACTTTATTTTGTGGGTTAAAGTACAAACATTCATTCATTTTTGCTAGATATAATACAAACAAAGTCATTCAGCAAAACTTAACACACAGCGAAGTAAGAACACACTGGGGTCAGTGTTGATGGAGTACCGCTGGCACCTTGTGGCGAAGTACTGGTACTGCTAGTGCAATACCAGTATTGCACCAGCAGGAGGCAGTGGTACTCCTTCAATGAGAAAACAGAGACGCTACGTAATAACAGTCAGCCGGCAACAGCTGGAGCTGCGACGTTTTCCTGAACATTTTGCCTGCTTTTTGGAGCCACAGAACTGGACTATGCTCAACATTTTGCTTGGATTTTGGAGTTGCAAATCCGAACCACGCTTTTGAGCAAGAAGTCTCTGTTGGACCGGAGTTGGAGAAGTTTAATGGGCTCTTTGCACCTCAGCTTACACGTTCGGGAAAACGGCTGAAATGTTTTGCCAAGGTAACAATTAATAATGTACATCGATCCGAAACCCCAACAAGTAAGGCAAAGAAAGGTTTTAAGATGTTCGCCTCGTTATACATTCACAAATATGAAGGTGAGTTTTATTTTCTTTAAACTGCTAGCACAAGCCTGCTAGCTTTCTAGGAAAAATCTGCTATTTAATTATCTAAAGATTTCTCAGCCATTCTAACGGACACTGTTTGTGCCTTATTTTCAAGCATATTACGTGTGTTTTTGTTAACGACAATAAAGCAGCGGGGAGGGGGGGGGGGGGGCAGATTACAGTTCTGAGTTTTTGTTTGAAGTATGACGAAGAAAAAACGAGCACAGAGCTTACTCTGGTATCGATTCTAGTTCAGCTGAGTGTTCAGATTCAGAGTTATTACTTTTAGAAAAATATGGCCGTGTTGCTTAAGGTTTCTGTGTTATTTCGTTTTATTACTTTTGCATGCTTGTTGTGAATGGCTCATTAAGACGGTGTTTAGAGCGGTGTGTACGGCGTTAGCTTCAAGTGGTAGCTTTAACTTGTAGCAACGAATATTTACAAGCTGTCTTAATTGAGGATCGCTTGGAAATCCATGAAAACTTAAACAAAGTACATAGTATTGTTTTATTTGTGTCTTAAGTACGACTTTGTCTTTTATAGCAGTAATAGTTTCTGAAAGTGGAAAAAGAGCAGCATTCGGGTATACAGTTGTGACGTCAGCGCGGCAGGTGCAAGAGCCCATTGCTGTTCGTTTAAACAGTCGTAACTCGCGGTGCGGTGAGTAATTTATTCCTTCCTGCTGGTTCTGGAAGCCGTCATGTTTGGAACAGTTATTCTGAGGAGGATGCTAACCCAATGCCTGAGGCCTGCAACGTTTTTAATGCTAACGAAGCGTTTACTAATTCAATAAACTGAATAGTGTGTTTGATTACATCCAGTTTCATACATTCAGAGTTGTTTGTTATTATGTATAGAAGATGTTTAAAATGTTGTTTGAAAGAGTTCTGAGAAAATGCTAAGTATCTTTTTACAGATCCATTGGGGTTGTAATATTTAGTTGCACCACTTCCTGTGATTAATACCTAATTAATGGGTGGGATTGAGCCTGTGCTATTGTCTAATGTGCTGAAAGTTAACTGTGCTCTAATGTGCATTGCCATTGGTTTATTACTGAACAGTGCGGTTTATTAAAAACTGATACATCTTAACCTTCACCATTTTCCTGACTCATTTCACGATAACGTCAAAGTTGCACTGCATTTAGATCTCAGTTGTAGTTAACATCAAGCATGTGGGTGTGGCTTAGTGTAAAACTTTCACTATTTACCATGAAACATCAACATTAAATGACTTCCAAATGCAAGATCACAGCTGCATCATCACACTTCCTCTGTCTTTCTAGAGAACAGCCCTGAACACATTTCCATGGTCACTTGATGACCTCACTGTAGCCCCGCCCACTTTTAAGAGGCAGTCATGTTTTTTCTGCTGTATGTTTTACTGTTATTCTATAATTTATATGGGTTTCATCATGTGAATACTGACTAAAACGATAACATGATTAACTCTATGAATGCTGGCTGCTGACCGAACCGCATTGGGGTGTAGAAATGACGAACTGCACTTCTTCGCCACGTACATATGATCGGCTCTAAATGACACGTGGATCATCGGACTGGCGCCAAATTGGATACGTATGACCTTTGTTGACCTCTAAAGAGCAAAACAGCATTGAAATGTATTTTGACTCCATTGCGCACCTACATTAATCGGCCAGCTATATTTCCTCGCTAAACCCATGAATCTATAACACATTTTTTTGCATCGTGAAGAATAGCCCCGCCGAACGCATCAATGCGTACTGCCTGGAGGACGGGCGCGGAAACTGCGCAACAACTTCTGTCTTAGCACGTGCGCAGCGTTGATGGAACTGAGCAACAGCTTCCGCGGTGTGGGCGGAGGCGCTGAAAACTGCATGAGAGCTTCTGTGGTGGCTGGCGTGAGGCGGCGGTTGCTCGTACCCCGCGGTGGCAATAGGCCGGAGCGGCGCTTGGCTGCGAGGGCCGTTCGAGGCTGCTTGCAGCTTTAATTAGGCCCGAGCAGCTAAGCGCTGCGAAGGCCTATTGTTTTCCTACTGTTTCTTATTATTATTATTTATTATTATTATTATTATTTTTCTTCCCACCTCTTTGGGGGCTTTTTGGGGGCCTTATCATATTGGAAAACTCACCAAACTTGGCGGAGGCCTTAAGCCTGTTTAAAAATTTTGATTTTTAAGGTCATCACAAAAATCCCACAAGAAATGGCTCAATAGCGCCACCTAGAAATTTTCAAAGGACCCTTTGCTATTCACTTACTTTATCCTAGAGACATGAAATTTGGTACACTTGTAGAGCTCCCCAGGACGCTCAAAATTTACAATTAATGTCCATAGTGCAAGTATCACAGGAAGTCGGCCATTTTGGATTGAAGGTCCAATTTTGAGGCCATTTTTGCCGTTTACAGCCTCCGTATTTGATCGAACTCCTCCTAGGGATTTTGATTGATCGGCTTCAAACTCGGTCAGTCTGCTCATAAGGCATGTCCCATCTAAAGTTATCAAAACTGTGAGTTTTTTGAGTATGCTGAAGGGGGGTTAGCAGGGGTCAAAGTTCACCTACTCGCCATAAAAAACATAAACTGCTATATCTCCTACACAGAAACTCACAGAGGAACCAGAGTTACTGTGATTAATCATCATTGGCTGCCCTACAATACCCTATGGTCGAATGATGACATCACTTAGACCACGCCCCCTGAAACAGGAAGTGTCATGTTTTACTGAGAACGGTCGCTATCTGACCCCTTTGACCTCATCAACATGAAACTGTGCCCAGACACAGAGAACATGTTGGTGTGTTGAGGATTCCAACCCCGACCAGCTTCGATAGAGCAGGTGGGCATGGGGCGTGGCGAAGTGACCTGTAACGCAATCGCCATACGTTTGGCTCTCAATTCCACATTTTCAGGCCCAGCTGCTCCAAACTCACAAGGATGGTCCCTCATCAACTCCCCTACAGGAATCCATCACAATATTTGGTGGGCGTGGCCTAATTTCTCTATAGCGCCCCCTAGAAAATTTAAATGATCAGCCCCAAGCCATGCTTTGACCTACAATTACGAAACTTGTACACATTTGTATCATGTCAGGACTTAAAAGAAAGTCTCTTGGAGCCATGGTCTAAACCCCACAGGAAGTCGGCCATTTTGGATTGAAGTTCAGATTTTGACCCCATTTTTGCCGTTTACAGCCTTCCTATTTGATCGAACTCCTCCTAGAGATTTCGATTGATCGGCTTCAAACTCGGTCAGTCTGCTCATAAGGCATGTCCCATCTAAAGTTATCAAAACGGTGAGTTTTTGAGAATGCTGAAGGGGGGTTAGCAGGGTCAAGTTCACCTACTCGCCGTAAAAAATAAACTGCTATATCTCCTACACAGAAACTCACAGAGGCACCAAAGTTTCTGGAATTGATCATCATCGGGTGTCCTACAATACCCTATGGTGGAATGATGACATCACTTAGGCCACGCCCCCTGAGAAAAGGAAGTGTGTTTTACTCTGAACGGTCGCTATCTGACCCCTTTGACCTCATCAACATGAACTGTGCACAGACACAGAAGACATGTTTGTGTGTTGAGGATTCCAACCTCGACCAGCTTTGATGGAGCAGGTGGGCGTGGCGGCGTGGCGAAGTGACCTGTAACGCCATCGCCATACGTTTGGCTCTCAATTCCACATTTTTGGCCACAGCTGCTCCAAACTCACAAGGATGGATCTTCATCCACTCCCCGACAGGAATCCATCACAATATTTGTAGGGTGTGGCCTAATTTATCTATAGCGCCCCCTAGAAAATTTTAAAAGATCAGCCCCAAGCCATGCTTTAACCTACAATTACGAAACGTTGTACACGTGTGTACCATGTCAGGACTTACAAAAAAGTCTCTTGGAGCCATGGTCTAAACCCCAGAGGAAGTCGGCCATTTTAGATTGAAGTTCAGATTTTGATCCCATTTTTGGCGTTTATAAACCATTTCAGTAATTCGCCACTTGGGGTCAGTATTGCTCCACAAATGAAACAGCAGATAACAGGATGAAGAACAATATCAGTATTTCGCCAGTAGGTGTCAGTGTTCCTCCACCAATGACAAACAGATCCACGGGCGGATGGGCGTGAAAACTTTGTGAGAGCGTTGCCATGACATTTCTAAAAGGATAGAAATGTCTCAGATAATTTTTTGTTGAATTAAATCATGCAGTAAATGTAGCGTTTTCTTACTTCTTACAAACCATTTCAGTAATTCGCCACTCTGAGTAAGTATTACTCCAACAATGAAATACAGTGCTTTAGAAACACAGCTGAAAATGATGAAAAATGATGACAGTAGTACTTCGCCATGTGCATATGACGGCTGTAAATGACACGTGGATCATCCGACTGACGACAAATTGGATACGTATGACCTTTGTTGACCTCTAAAGAGAACAACAGCATTGAAATATATTTTGACTCCACTGCGCGTCCTACATTAATCCGCCAGCTATATTTCCTCGCTAAACCAATGAATCTGCACCACATTTTTTGCATCGTCAAGGAGCGCCTCCGAACGCATCAGTGCGTACCGCCTGGTGGACGGCGCGGAAACTGCGCAACAACTTCTGTGTTAGCAGGTGGCCAGCGTTGATGGAAACTGAGCAACAGCTTCCGCGATGCGGGCGGAAGAGCTGAAAACTGCGTGAGAGCTTTCTGTGGTGGCTGGCGTGAGGCGCCGGTTGCTAGTACCCCGCGGTGGCAATAGGCCGGAGCGGCGCTTGGCTGCGAGGGCCGTTCGAGGCTGCTTGCAGCTTTAATTATTATTATTATTCTCCCTCCAAATGAATTGGCTTTTTGGGGGCTTTTATCATATTCAAAACTCACCAAACTTGGCGGAGGCCTTAAGCCTGTTTTCAAATTTACGTATTTTAAAGTCGACGCAACAATTGCAAAAGAAATGGCTCAATAGCGCCACCTTGAAATTTTCAAAGGACCCTTTGCTATTCACTTACTTCATCGTAGAGACATGAAATTTGGTACACTTATAGAGCTCCCCAAGATGCTCAAAATTTACAATTAATGTCATAGTGCAAGTATCACAGGAAGTCAGCCATTTTGGATTGAAGGTCAAATTTTCACACCCATTTTTGCCATTTACAGCCTTCGTATTTGATCGAACTCCTCCTAGGGATTTCCATTGATCGGCTTCAAACTCGGTCAGTCTGTTCATAAGGCATGTCCCATCTAAAGTTATCAAAACTGTGAGTTTTTGAGTATGCTGAAGGGGGGTTAGCAGGGGTCAAAGTTCACTACTCGCCATAAAAAAATAAACTGCTATATCTCCTACACAGAAACTCACAGAGGCACCAAAGTTACTGTGATTGATCATCATCGGTCTCCTACAATATCCTATGGTCAAGTGATGACATCACTTAGGCCACGCCCCCTGAGAACAGGAAGTGTAATGTTTTACTGTGGACGGTCGCTATCTGACCCCTTTGACCTCATCAACATGAAACTGTGCCCAGACACAGAAAACATGTTGGTGTATTGAGGATTCCAACCCCGACCACATTCGATGGAGCAGGTGGGCGTGGCGGCGTGGCGAAGTGACCTCTAACGCCATCGCCATACGTTTGGCTCTCAATTCCACATTTTCGGGCGCAGCTGCTGCAAACTCACAAGGATGGATCGACATCACCTCCCCGACAGGAATCCATCACAATATTTGTGGGGCGTGGCCTAATTTCTCTATAGCGCCCCCTAGAAAACTTTAAATGATCAGCCCCAAGCCATGCTTTAACCTACAATTACTAAACGTTGTACACGTGTGTACCTTGTCAGGACTTACAAAAAAGTCTCTTGGAGCCATGGTCGAAACCCCACAGGAAGACGGCCATTTTAGATTGAAGTTCAGATTTTGACCCCATTTTTGCCGTTTACAGCCTTCCTATTTGATCGAACTCCTCCTAGGGATTTCGATTGATCGGCTTCAAACTCGGTCAGTTTGCTCATAAGGCATGTCCCATCTAAAGTTATCAAAACGGTGAGTTTTTGAGAATGCTGAAGGGGGGTTAGCAGGGGTCAAAGTTCACCTACTCCCCATAAAAAATCAACTGCTATATTTCCTACACAGAAACTCACAGAGGCACCAAAGTTTCTGTGATTGATCATCATCGGGTGTCCTACAATACCCTATGGTCGAATGATGACATCACTTAGCCACGCCCCTGAGAAAAGGAAGTGTCATGTTTTACTCTGAACGGTCGCTATCTGACCCCTTTGACCTCATCAACATGAAACTGTGCCCAGACACAGAAGACATGTTGGTGTGTTTGAGGATTCCAACCCCGACCAGCTTCGATGGAGCAGGTGGCATGGCGGCGTGGCGAAGTTACCTGTAACGCCATCGCCATACGTTTGGCTCTCAATACCACATTTTCGGGCTCAGCTGCTGCAAACTCACAAGGATGAATATTTTATCCACTCCCCGACTGGAATCCATCACAATATTTTGTAGGGCGTGGCCTAATTTCTCTATAGCGCCCCTAGAAAACAGCAGCCCATAGGTTATGTTGTTATTAATTATTTAAATATACATTATTATAACTTTTTTATATTTATAAGTTTATTTTGTGGGTTAAAGTACAACATTCATTCATTTTTGCTAGAAATAATACAAACAAAGTCATTCAGCAAAACTTATGACACAGCGAAGTAAGAACACACTGGGGTCAGTGTTGATGGAGTACCACTGGCACCTTGTGGCGATATACTGGTACTACTAGTGCAATACCAGTATTGCCCCAGCAGGAGGCAGTGGTACTCCATCAATGAGAAAACAGATCGACGCTACGTAATAACAGTCAGCCGGCGACAGCTGGAGCTGCGAAGTTTTCCTGAACATTTTGCCTGCTTTTTGGAGCCACAGAACTGGTCTACGCTCAACATTTTGCTTGGATTTTGGAGTTGCAAATACGAACCACGCTTTGGAGCAAGAAGGCTCTGTTGGACCGGAGTTGGAGAAGTTTAATGGGCTCTTTGCATCTCAGCTTACACGTTCGGGAAACACGGCTGAAATGTTTTTCCAAGGTAACAATTAATAATGTACATCGATCCGAAACCCCAACAAGTAAGGCAAAGAAAGGTTTTAAGATGTTCGCCTCATTATACATTCACAGATATGAAGGTGAGTTTTATTTTCTTTAAACTGCTAGCACAAGCCTGCTAGCTTCTAGTAAAATCTGCTATTTAATTATCTAAAGATTTCTCAGCCATTCTAACGGACACTGTTTGTGCCTTATTTTCAAGCATATTACGTGTGTTTATTGTTAACGACAATAAAGCAGCGGGGAGGGGAGGGGGAGCAGATTACAGTTCAGACTTTTTGCTTGAAGTATGACGAAGAAAAACGAGCACAGAGCTTACTCTGGTATCGGAGTTCTAGTTCAGCTGACTGTTCAGATTGAGAGTTATTACTTTTAGAAAAATATGGCCGTGTTGCTTAAGGTTTCTGTGTTATTTCGTTTTATTACTTTTGCATGCTTGTTGTGAATGGCTCATTAAGACAGTGTTTAGAGCGTGTGTGCGGCGTTAGCTTCAAGTGGTAGCTTTAACTTGTAGCAACGAATATTTACAAGCTGTCATAATTGAGGATGGCTTGGAAATCCATGAAAACTTAAACAAAGTACATAGTATTGTTTTATTTGTGTCTTAAGTACGACTTTGTCTTTTATAGCAGTCATAGTTTCTGAAAGTGGAAAAAAGAGCGCATTCGGGTATACAGTTGTGACGTCAGCGCGGCAGGTGGAAGAGCCCATTGCTGTTCGTTTAAACAGTCGTAACTCGCGGTGCGGTGAGTAATTTATTCCTTCCTGCTGGTTCTGGAAGCCGTCATGTTTGGAACAGTTATTCTGAGGAGGATGCTAACCCAATGCCTGAGGCCTGCAACGTTTTTAATGCTAACGAAGCGCTTGACTATTCAATAAAACTGAATAGTGTGTGTGATACATCCAGTTTCATACATTGAGAGTTGTTTGTTATTATGTATAGAAGATGTTTAAATGTCGTTTGAAAGAGCTCTGAAAAATGCTAAGTATCTTTTTACCGATCCATTGGGGTTGTAATATTTAGTTGCAGCACTTCCTGTGATTAATACCTAATTAATGGATGGGATTCAGCCTGTGCTATTGTTCTAATGTGCTGAAGTTAACTGTGCTCTCTTAATGTGCATTGCCCTTGGTTTATTACTGAACAGTGCGGTTTATTAAACTGATACATCTTAACCTTCACCATTTTCCTGACTCATTTCACAATAACGTTAAAGTTGCACTGCATTTAGATCTCAGTTGTAGTTAACATCAAGCATGTGGGTGTGGCTTAGTGTAAAACTTCCACTATTTGCCATGAAACATCAACATTAAATGACTTCCAAATGCAAGATCACGCTGCATCATCACACTTCCTCTGTCTTTCTAGAGAACAGCCCTGAACACATTTCATGGTCACTTGATGACCTCACTGTAGCCCGCCCACTTTTAAGAGCAGTCACATGTTTTTTCTGCTGTATGTTTTACTGTTATTCTATAATTTATATGGGTTTCATCATGTGAATACTGACTAAAAACGATAACATGATGAACTCTATGAATGCTGGCTGCTGACCGAACCGCATTGGGGTGTAGAAATGACGAAATGCATTACTTCGCCACGTGCATATGATCGGCTCTAAATGACACGTGGATCATCGGACTGGCGCCAAATTGAAAACGTATGACCTTTGTTGACCTCTAAAGAGCAAAACAGCATTGAAATGTATTTTGACTCCACTGCGCCCATACATTAATCCGCCAGCTGTATTTCCTCGCTAAACCAATGAATCTATACCACATTTTTTTTGCATCTTGAAGGATAGCCGCCGAACGCATAGATGCGTACCGCCTGGAGGACGGGCGCAGAAACTGCGCAACAACTTCTGTCTTAGCACGTGCGCAGCGTTGATGGAAACTGAGCAACTGCTTCCGCGGTGCGGGCGGAGGCGCTGAAAACTGCGTGAGAGCTTCTGTGGTGGCTGGCGTGAGGCGCGGTTGCTCGTACCCCGCGGTGGCAATAGGCCGGAGCGGCGCTTGGCTGCGAGGGCCGTTCGAGGCTGCTTGCAGCTTTAATTATATTATTATTCTGCCCCCTAAAGAGGGGCCTTTTTGGGGGCTTTATCATTTTCAAAAACTCACCAAACTTGGCGGATGCGTAAAGGGAGTTTCAAAATTTTGTATTTTAAGGTCATTGCAAAAATCCCATAAAAAATGGCTCAATAGCGCCACCTACAATTTTCAAAGGACCCTTTGCTATTCACTTACTTTATCCTAGAGACATGAAATTTGGTACACTTGTAGAGCTCCCCAAGATGCTCAAAATTTACAATTAATGTCATAGTGCAAGTATCACAGGAAGTCAGACATTTTGGATTGAAGGTCCAATTTTGGGCCATTTTTGCCGTTTACAGCCTTCGTATTTGATCGAACTCCTCCTAGGGATTTCGATTGATCGGCTTCAAACTCGTCAGTCTGTTCATAAGGCATGTCCCATCTAAGTTATCAAACGGTGAGTTTTTGAGTATGCTGAAGGGGGGTTAGCAGGGGTCAAAGTTCACCTACTCGCCGTAAAAAAATAAACTGCTATATCTCCTACACAGAAACTCACAGAGGCACCAAAGTTTCTGTGATTGATCATCATCGGGTGTCCTACAATACCCTATGGTCGAATGATGACATCACTTAGGCCACGCCCCATGAGAACAGGAAGTGTCATGTTTTTACTGTGGACGGTCGCTATCTGACCCCTTTGACCTCATCAACATGAAACTGTGCCAGACACAGAAGACATGTTGGTGTTGAGGATTCCAACCACGACCAGATTCGATGGAGAAGGTGGGCGTGGCGGCGTGGCAAAGTGACCTCTAACGCCATCGCCATACGTTTGGCTCTCAATTCCACATTTTTCGGGCCCAGCTGCTACAAACTCACAAGGATGGATCTTCATCCACTCCCCGACAGGAATCCATCACAATATTTGTGGGGCGTGGCCTAATTTCTCTATAGCGCCCCCTAGAAAACTTTAAATGATCAGCCCCAAGCCATGCTTTAACCTACAATTACGAAACGTTGTACACATGTGTACCTTGTCAGGACTTACAAAAAAGTCTCTTGGAGCGATGGTCTAAACCCCACAGGAAGTCGGCCATTTTAGATTGAAGTTCAGATTTTGACCCCATTTTTGCCGTTTACAGCCTCCGTATTTGATCGAACTCCTCCTAGGGATTTTGATTGATCGTCTTCAAACTCGGTCAGTCCGTTAATAAGGCATGTCCCATCTGAAGTTATCAAAACGGTGAGTTTTTGAGAATGCTGAAAGGGGGTTAGCAGGGGTCAAAGTTCACCTACACGCCATAAAAACATAAACTGCTATATTTCCTACACAGAAACTCACAGAGGCACCAAAGTTACTGTGATTGATCATCATCGGGTGTCCTACAATACCCTATGGTCGAATGATGACATCACTTAGGCCACGCCCCCTGAGAAAAGGAAGTGTCATGTTTTACTCTGAACGGTCGCTATCTGACCCCTTTGACCTCATCAACATGAAACTGTGCCCAGACACAGAAGACATGTTGGTGTGTTGAGGATTCCAACCCCGACCAGCTTCGATGGAGCAGCTGGGCGTGGCGGCGTGACGAAGTGACCTGTAACGCCATCGCCATACGTTTGGCTCTCAATTCCACATTTTTGGCCGCAGCTGCTCCAAACTCACAAGGATGGATCTTCATCCACTCCCCGACAGGAATCCATCACAATATTTGTAGGGTGTGGCCTAATTTCTCTATAGCGCCCCCTAGAAAATTTTAAATGATCAGCCCCAAACCATGCTTTAGTCTACAATTACGAAACTTTGTATACGTGTGTACCATGTCAGACTTACAAAAAAGTCCTTGGAGCCATGGTCTAAACCCCAGAGAAGTAGGCCATTTTAGATTGAAGTTCAGATTTTGATCCTATTTTTGGTGTTTATAAACCATGTCAGTAATTCGCCACTTGGGGTCAGTATTGCTCCACAAATGAAACAGCAGATAAACAGGATGAAGAACAATATCAGTATTTCGCCAGTAGGTGTCAGTGTTCCTCCACCAATGACAGATCCATGGGGATGGGCGCGAAAAACTTTGTGAGAGCGTGCCATGAAATTTCTAAAAGGATAGAAATGTCTCAGATAATTTTTGTTGAATTAAATCATGCAGTAAATGTAGCGTTTTCTTACTTCTTACAAACCATTTCAGTAATTCAGTAAGAATTACTCCAACAATGAAATAGAGTGCTTTAGAAACACAGCTGAAAATGATGAAAAATGACGAACTGTAGTACTTCGCCATGTGCATATGATCGGCTGTAAATTACACGTGGATCTTCCGACTGACGCCAAATTGGATACGTATGACCTTTGTTGACCTCTAAAGAGAACAACAGCATTGAAATATATTTTGGCTCCACTGCGCGTCCTACATTAATCCGCCAGCTATATTTCCTCGCTAAACCAATGAATCTGCACCACATTTTTTGCATCGTCAAGGAGCGCCTCCAAACGCATCAGTGCATACCTCCTTGTGGACGGACGTGGAAACTGCGCAACAACTTCTGTGTTAGCACGTGGCCAGCGTTGATGGAAACTGAGCAACAGCTTCCGCGGTGCGGCGCAGGAGCTGAAAACTGCGTGAGAGCTTCTGTGGTGGCTGACGTGAGGCGACAGTTGCTAGTACCCCGCGTGGCAATAGGCCGGAGCGGCGCTTGGCTGCGAGGGCCGTTCGAGGCTGCTTGCAGCTTTAATTATTATTATTATTTTTCTTCCCACCTCTTTGGGGGCTTTTTGGGGCCTTATCATATTGGAAAACTCACCAAACTTGGCGGAGGCCTTAAGCCTGTTTAAAATTTTGATTTTTAAGGTCATCACAAAAATCCCACAAGAAATGGCTCAATAGCGCCACCTAGAAATTTTCAAAGGACCCTTTGCTATTCACTTACTTTATCCTAGAGACATGAAATTTGGTACACTTGTAGAGCTCCCCAGGACGCTCAAAATTTACAATTAATGTCATAGTGCAAGTATCACAGGAAGACAGCCATTTTGGATTGAAGGTCCAATTTGAGGCCATTTTTGCCGTTTACAGCCTTCGTATTTGATCGAACTCCTCCTAGGGATTTCGATTGATCGGCTTCAAACTCGGTCAGTCTGTTCATAAGGCATGTCCCATCTAAAGTTTATCAAAATGGTGAGTTTTTGAGTATGCTGAAGGGGGTTAGCAGGGGTCAAGTTCACCTACTCGCCGTAAAAAATAAACTGCTATATCTCCTACACAGAACTCACAGAGGCACCAAAGTTTCTATGATTGATCAACATTGGGTGTCCTACAATACCCTATGGTCGAATGATGACATCACTTTGGCCACGCCCCCTGAGAACAGGAAGTGTAATGTTTACTGTGAACTTTCACTATCTGACCCTTTGACCTCATCAACATGAAACTGTGCCCAGACACAGAAGACATGTTGGTGTGTTGAGGATTCCAACCCCGACCAGCTTCGATGGAGCAGGTGGGCGTGGCGGCGTGGCGAAGTGACCTTAACGCCATCGCCATAACGTTTTGCTCTCAATTCCACAGTTTCTGTTCCAGCTGCTCCAACCTCACAAGGATGGATCTTCATCCACTCCCCGACAGGAATCCATCACAATATTTGGTGGCGTGGCCTAATTTCTCTATAGCGCCCCCTAGAAAACTTTAAATGATCAGCCCCAAGCCATGCTTTAACCTACAATTACGAAACGTTGTACACATGTGTACCTTGTCAGGACTTACAAAAAAGTCTCTTGGAGCCATGGTCTAAACCCCACAGGAAGTCGGCCATTTTAGATTGAAGTTCAGATTTTGACCCCATTTTTGCCGTTTACAGCCTTTGTATTTGATCGAACTCCTCCTAGGGATTTCGATTGATCGGCTTCAAACTCGGTCAGTCCTGTTTCATAAGGCATGTCCATCTAAAGTTATCAAAACGGTGAGTTTTTTGAGAATGCTGAAGGAGGGTTAGCAGGGGTCAAAGTTCACCTACTCGCCATAAAAACATAAACTGCTATATTTCCTACACAGAAACTCACAGAGGCACCAAAGTTACTGTGATTGATCATCATCGGGTGTCCTACAATACCGTATGGTCGAATGATGACATCACTTAGGCCACGCCCCCTGAGAACAGGAAGTGTAATGTTTTACTGTGAAAGGTCGCTATCTGACCCCTTTGACCTCATCAACATGAAACTGTGCCCAGACACAGAAGCCATGTTGGTCTGTTTGAGGATTCTAATCCCGACCAGGTACGATGGAGCAGGTGGGCGTGGCGGCGTGGCGAAGTGTGCTGTAACGCCATCGCCATACTTTGGCTCTCAATTCCACTTTTTTTGGGCGCAACTGCTCCAACCTCACAAGGATGGGATCTTCATCCACTCCCCGACAGGAATCCATCACAATATTTGTAGGGTGTGGCCCAATTTCTCTATAGCGCCCCTAGAAAAAATTTAAAATGATCAGCCCCAAGCCATGCTTTAACCTACAATTACGAAACTTTGTACACATGTGTACCATGTCAGGACTTACAAAAAAGTCTCTTGGAGCCATGGTCTAAACCCAGAGGAAGTCGGCCATTTTAGATTGAAGTTCAGATTTTGATCCCATTTTTGGCTTTATAAACCATTTCAGTAATTCGCCACTTGGGGTCAGTATTGCTCCACAAATGAAACAGCAGATAATCAGGATGAAGAACAATATCAGTATTTCGCCAGTAGGTGTCAGTGTTCCTCCACCGATGATAAACAGATCCACGGGCGATGGGCGTGAAAACTTTGTGAGTGTGTTGCCATGACATTTCTAAAAGGATAGAAATGTCCAGATAATTTTGTTGAATTAAATCATGCAGTAAATGTAGCGTTTTCTTACTTCTTACAAACCATTTCAGTAATTCGCCACTCTGAGTAAGTATTACTCCAACAATGAAATAGAGTGCTTTAGAAACAGCTGAAAATGATGAAAAATGACGAACTGTAGTACTTCGCCATATGCATATGATCGGCTGTAAATGACACGTGGATCATCCGACTGACGACAATTGGATACGTATGACCTTTGTTGACCTCTAAAGAGAACAACAGCATTGAAATATATTTTGACTCCACTGCGCGTCCACATTAATCCGCCAGCTATATTTCCTCGCTAAAGCAATGAATCTATACCACATTTTTTTGCATCGTCAAGGATAGCCGCCGAACGCATAGATGCGTACTGCCTGGTGGACGGGCGCGGAAACTGCGCAACAACTTCTGTCTTAGCATGTGCGCAGCTTTGATGAAAACTGAGCAACAGCTTCCGCGGTGCGGGCGGAGGAGCTGAAAAACTGCGTGGAGAGCTTCTGTGGTGGCTGACGTGGGCGGCGGTTCCTCGTACCCCGCGGTGGCAATAGGCCGGAGCGGCGCTTGGCTGCGAGGGCCGTTCGAGGCTGCTTGCAGCTTAATTATTATTATTATTATTATTTTTTTCCCCACCTCTTTGGGGGCTTTTTGGGGGCCTTACCATATTGGAAAACTCACCAAACTTGGCGGAGACCTTAAGCCTGTTTAAAAATTTTGATTTTTAAGGTCATCACAAAAATCCCACAAGAAATGGCTCAATAGCCACCTAGAAATTTTCTAAGGACCCTTTGCTATTCACTTACTTTATCCTAGAGACATGAAATTTGGTACACTTGTAGAGCTCCCCAGGACGCTCAAAATTTACAATTAATGTCATAGTGCAAGTATCACAGGAAGTCAGCCATTTGGATTGAAGGTCAAATTTTCACCCCATTTTTGCCGTTTACAGCCTTCGTATTTGATCGAACTCCTCCTAGGGATTTCCATTGACCGCTTCAAACTCGGTCAGTCTGTTCATAAGGCATGTCCCATCTAAAGTTATCAAAACGGTGAGTTTTTGAGTATGCTGAAGGGGGTTAGCAGGGGTCAAAGTTCACCTACTCGCCATAAAAAATAAACTGCTATATCTCCTACACAGAAACTCACAGAAGCACCAAAGTTACTGTGATTGATCATCATCGGCTGCCCTACAATACCCTATGGTCGAATGATGACATCACTTAGGCCACGCCCCCTGAGAACAGGAAGTGTAATGTTTTACTGTGAACTGTCGCTATCTGACCCCTTTGACCTCATCAACATGAAACTGTGCCCAGACACAGAAAACATGTTGGTGTATTGAGGATTCCAACCCCGACCAGCTTCGATGGAGCAGGTGGGCGTGGGGGCGTGGCGAAGTGACCTGTAACGCCATCGCCATACGTTTGGCTCTCAATTCCACATTTTTGGGCCCAGCTGCTCCAATTTCACAAAGATGGACCCTCATCTACTCCCCGACAGGAATCCATCACAATATTTGGTGGGCGTGGCCTAATTTCTCTATAGCGCCCCCTAGAAAACTTTAAATGATCAGCCCCAAGCCATGCTTTAACCTACAATTACGAAACTTCGTACACGTGTGTACCTTGTCAGGACTTACAAAAAAGTCTCTTGGAGCATGGTCTAAACCCCACAGGAAGTCGGCCATTTTAGATTGAAGTTCGAATTTTGACCCATTTTTGCCGTTTACAGCCTTCGTATTTGATCGAACTTCTCCCTGGGATTCGATTGATCGGCTTCAAACTCAGTCAGTCTGTTCACAAAGCATGTCCCATCTAAGTTATCAAACGGTGAGTTTTTTTGAGTATGCTAAAGAGGGTTGGCAGGGGTCAAAGTTCACCTACTCCCCATAAAAGCATAAACTACTATATTTCCTACACAGAAACTCACAGAGCACCAAAGTTACTGTGATTGATCATCATCGGCTGGCCGACAATACCCTATGGTCGAATGGATGACATCACTTAGGCCACGCCCCTGAGAACAGGAAGTGTAATGTTTTACTGCGAACGGTCCTATCTCACCCCTTTGAACTCATCAACATGAAACTGTGCCCAGACACAGAAGACATGTTGGTGTATTGAGGATTCCAACCCCGACCAGCTTTGATGGAGCAGGTGGGCGTGGCGGCGTGGCGAAGTGACCTGTATGCCATCGCCATACGTTTGGCTCTCAATTCCACATTTTTTAGGCCCAGCTGCTCCACACTCACAAGGATGGATCCTCATCCACTCCCTGACAGGAATCCATCAGAATTTTGTTGGGCGTGGCCTAATGTCTCTATAGCGCCCCATAGAAAATTTAAAATGATCAGCCCCAAGCCATGCTTTAACCTACAATTACGAAACTTTGTACACAGTGTACCATGTCAGGACTTACAAAAAAGTCTCTTGGAGCCATGGTCTAAACCCCACAGGAAGTCGGCCATTTTACATTGAAGTTCAGATTTTGACCCCATTTTTGGCGTTTATAAACCACTTCAGTAATTCGCCACTTGGGGTCAGTATTGCTCCACAAATGAAACTGCAGATAAACAGGATGAAGAACAATATCATATTTCGCCAGTAGGTGTCAGTGTTCCTCCACCAATCCACGGCGGATGAGCGTGAAACTTTTGTAGAGCGTTGCCGTGAGATTTCTAAAAGGATAGAAATGTCTCAGATAATTTTTGTTGAATTAATCATGCAGTAAATGTAGCGTTTTCTTAGTTCTTACAAACCATTTCAGTAATTCGCCACTCTGAGTAAGTATTACTCCAACAATGAAATAGAGTGCTTTAGAAACACAGCTGAAAATGATTAAAAATGACGAACTGTACTTCGCCATGTGCATATGATCGGCTGTAAATGACACGTGGATCATCGACTGACGCCAAATTGGATACGTATGACCTTTGTTGACCTCTAAAGAGAACAACAATTGAAATATATTTTGACTCCACTGCGCGCGTCCTACATTAATCCGCCAGCTATATTTCCTCGCTAAACCAATGAATCTGCACCACATTTTTTGCATCGTCAAGGAGCGCCTCCGAACGCACAGTGCGTACCGCCTAGTGGACGGGCGCGGAAACTGCGCACACTTCTGTGTTAGCACGTGGTCAGCGTTGATGGAATCTGAGCAACAGCTTCCGCGGTGCAGCCGGAGGAGCTGAAAACTGCGTGAGAGCTTCTGTGGTGGTTGGCGTGAGGCGGCTGTTGCTCGTACCCCGCGGTGGCAATAGGCCGGAGCGGCGCTTGGCTGCGAGGGCCGTTCGAGGATGCTTGCAGCTTTAATTAGGCCCGAGCAGCTAAGCGCTGCGAAGCCTATTGTTTTCCTATTGTTTCTTCTTCTTCTTATTATTATTATTATTCTCCCTCCAAATGAATTGGCTTTTTGGGGGCTTTATCATATTCAAAAACTCACCAAACTTGGCGGAGGGCTTAAGCCTGGTTCAAATTTACGTATTTGAAGTCGTCGCAAAAATCCCACAAGAAATGGCTCAATAGCGCCACCTAGAAATTTTCAAATGACCCTTTGCTATTCACTTACTTTATCCTAGAGACATGAAATTTGGTACACTTGTAGAGCTCCCCAAGATACTCAAATTTACAATTAATGTCATAGTGCAAGTATCACAGGAAGTCGGCCATTTTTGGATTGAATGTCCATTTTGAGCCCATTTTTGCCGTTTACAGCCTTCATATTTTGATCGAACTCCTCCTAGGGATTTCCATTGACCGCTTCAACTCGGTCAGTCTGTTCATAAGGCATGTCCCATCTAAAGTTATCAAAACGTGAGTTTTTGAGTATGCTGAAGGGGGGTTAGGAGGGGTCAAAGTTCACCTACTCGCCGTAAAAAATAAACTGCTATATCTCCTATACAGAAACTCACAGAGGCACCAAAGTTACTGTGATTGATCATCGGCTGCCCTACAATACCCTATGGTCGAATGATGACATCACTTAGGCCACGCCCCCTGAGAACAGGAAGTGTAATGTTTTACTGTGAACGGTCGCTATCTGACCCCTTTGACCTCATCAACATGAAACTGTGCCAAGACACAGAAAACATGTTGGTGTATTGAGGATTCCAACCCCGACCAGCTTCGATGAAGCAGATGGGCGTGGCGGCGTGGCGAAGTGACCTGTAACGCCATCGCCATACGTTTGGCTCTGAATTCCACATTTTCGGGCCCAGCTGCTCCAAACTCACAAGGATGTCCCTCATCTACTCCCCTACAGGAATCCATCACATATGGTGGGCGTGGCCTAATTTCTCTATAGCGCCCCCTAAAAAACTTTAAATGATCAGCCCAAGCCATGCTTAACCTACAATTACGAAACGTTGTACACATGTGTACCGTGTCAGGACTTACAAAAAGTCTCTTGAGCCATGGTCTAAACCCCACAGGAAGTCGGCCATTTTGGATTGAAGTTCGGATTTTGACCCCATTTTTGCAGTTTGCAGCCTTCGTATTTGATCGAACTCCTCTCAGGGATTTCGATTGATCGGCTTCAAACTCAGTCAGTCTGTTTATAAGCATGTCCCATCTAAAGTTATCAAACGGTGACTTTTTCAGTATGCTGAAGGGAGGTTGGCAGGGGTCAAAGTTCACCTACTCCCCATAAAAAATAAACTGCTATATCTCCTACACAGAAACTCACAAAGGCACCAAAGTTTCAGTGATTGATCATCATCGGTGTCCTACAATACCTTATGGTCGAATGATGACATCACTTAGGCCACGCCCCCTGAGAACGGAAGTGTCATGTTTTACTGTGAACGGTCGCTATCTGAACCTTTTGACCTCATCAACATGAAACTGTGACCAGACACCGAAGACATGTTGGTGTATTGAGATTTCACCCCGACCAGCTTCAATGGAGCAGCTGGGCGTGGCGCCGTGCGAAGTGACCTGTAACGCCATCGCCATACGTTGGCTCTCAATTCCACATTTTTGGGCCCAGCTGCTCCAAACTCACAAGGATGTATCTTCATCCTCTCCCCGACAGAAATCCATCACAATATTTGTAGGGTGTGGCCTAATTTCTCTATAGCGCCCCCTAAAATTTTAAATGATCAGCCCCAATCCATGCTTTAACCTACAATTACGAAACTTTGTACACGTGTGTACCATGTAAGGACTTACAAGAAAGTCTCTTGGAGCCATGTCTAAACCCAGAGGAAGTCGGCCATTTTAGATTGAAGTTCAGACTCCACTGCGGGCCTACATTAATCTGCCAGCTATATTCCTCGCTAAAACCAATGAATCTGCACCACATTTTTTGCATCGTCAAGGAGCGCCTCCGAACGCATCAGTGCGTACCGCCTGGTGGACGGGCGCGAACTGCGCAACAACTTCTGTGTTAGCACGTGGCCAGCGTTGATGGAAACTGAGCAACAGCTTCCGCGGTGCGGGCGGAGGAGCTGAAAACTGCGTGAGAGCTTCTGTGGTGGCTGACGTGAGGCGACGGTTGCTAGTACCCCGCGGTGGCAATAGGCCGGAGCGCGCTTGGCTGCGAGGGCCGTTCGAGGCTGCTTGCAGCTTTAATTATTATTATTTTTTCTTCCCACCTCTTTGGGGGGCTTTTTGGGGCCTTATCATATTGGAAAACTCACCAAACTTGGCGGAGGCCTTAAGCCTGTTTTAAAATTTTGATTTTTAAGGTCATCACAAAAAATCCCACAAGAAATGGCTCAATAGCGCCACCTAGAAATTTTCAAAGGACCCTTTGCTATTCACTTACTTTATCCTAGAGACATGAAATTTGGTACACTTGTAGAGCTCCCCAGGACGCTCAAATTTACAATTAATGTCATAGTGCAAGTATCACAGAAAGTCGGCCATTTTGGATTGAAGGTCCAATTTTGAGGCCATTTTTGCTGTTTACAGCCTTCGTATTTGATCGAACTCCTCCTAGGGATTTCGATTGATCGGCTTCAAATTCGGTCAGTCTGTTCATAAGCATGTCCCATCTAAATTATCAAAACGGTGAGTTTTTGAGTATGCTGAAGGGGGTTTAGCAGGGGTCAAGTTCACCTACTCGCCATAAAAACATAAACTGCTATATCTCCTACACAGAAAACTCACAGAGGCACCAGAGTTACTGTGATTAATCATCATTGGCTGCCCTACAATACCCTATGGTCGAATGATGACATCACTTAGACCACGCCCCCTGAGAACAGAAGTGTCATGTTTAACTGGGAACGGTCGCTATCTCACCCCATTTGACCTCATCAACATGGAAACTGTGCCAGACACAGAAGACATGTTGGTGTATTGAGGATTCCAACCCCGACCAGCTTTGATGGAGCAGGTGGGCGTGGCGGCGTGGCGAAGTGACCTGTAACGCCATCGCCAACGTTTGGCTCTCAATTCCACATTTTCAGGCCCAGCTGCTCCACACTCACAAGGATGGATCCTCATCCACTCCCTGACAGTAATCCATCAGAATATTTGGTGGGCGTGGCCTAATTTCTCTATAGCGCCCCCTAGAAACTTTTAATGATCAGCCCCAAGCCATGCTTTAACCTACAATTACGAACCTGTGTACACATGTGTACCATGTCAGGACTTACAAAAAAGTCTCTTGGAGCCATGGTCTAAACCCCACAGGAAGTCGGGCATTTTAGATTGAAGTTCAGATTTTGACCCCATTTTTGCCGTTTACAGCCTTCCTATTTGATCGAACTCCTCCTAGGGATTTCGATTTATCGGCTTCAACTCGGTCAGTCTGCTCATAAGGCATTCCCATCTAAAGTTATCAAAATGGTGAGTTTTTGACAATGCGGAAGGGGGGTTAGCAGGGTCAAAGTTCACCTACTCGCCGTAAAAAAAATAAACTGCTATATCTCCTACACAGAAACTCACAGAGGCACCAAAGTTTCTGTGATTGATCATCATCGGGTGTCCTACAATACCCTATGGTCGAATGATGACATCACTTAGGCCACGCCCCTGAGAAAAGGAAGTGTCATGTTTTACTCTGAACGGTCGCTATCTGACCCCTTTGACCTCATCAACATGAAACTGTGCCCAGACAAGAAGACATGTTGGTGTGTTGAGGATTCCAACCCCGACCAGCTTCAATGGAGCAGGGGGGCGTGGCGCCGTGGCGAAGTGACCTGTAACGCCATCGCCATACGTTTGGCTCTCAATTCCACATTTTTGGGCCAGCTGCTCCAAACACACAAGGATGGATCTTCATCCTCTCCCCGACAGAAATCCATCACAATATTTTAGGGTGTGGCCTAATTTCTCTATAGCGCCCCCTAGAAAATTTTAAATGATCAGCCCCAAGCCATGCTTTAACCTACAATTACGAAACTTTGTACACGTGTGTACCATGTCAGGACTTACAAGAAAGTCTCTTGGAGCCATGGTCTAAACCCCAGAGGAAGTCGGCCATTTTAGATTGAATTTCAGATTTGATCCCATTTTTGGCGTTTATAAACCATTTCAGTAATTCGCCACTTGGGGTCAGTATTGCTCCACAAATGAAACAGCAGATAAACAGGATGAAGAACAATATCAGTATTTCGCCAGTAGGTGTCAGTGTTCCTCCACCAATGAGAAACAGATCCACGGGTGGGATGGGCGTGAAAACTTTGTGAGAGCATTGCCATGAAATTTCTAAAAGGATAGAAATGTCTCAGATAATTTTTGTTGAATTAAATGATGCAGTAAATGTAGCGTTTTCTTACTTCTTACAAACCATTTCAGTAATTCGCCACTCTGAGTAAGTATTACTCCAACAATAAAATAGAGTGCTTTACAAACACAGCTGAAAATGATGAAAAATGACGAACTGTAGTACTTCGCCATGTGCATATGATCGGCTGTAAATGACACGTGGATCATCCGACTGACGCCAAATTGGATACGTATGACCTTTGTTGACCTCTAAAGAGAACAACAGCATTGAAATATATTTTGACTCCACTGCGCGTCCTACATTAATCCGCCAGCTATATTTCCTAGCAAACCAATGAATCTGCACCACATTTTTTGCATCGTCAAGGAGCGCCTCCGAACGCATCAGTGCGTACCGCCTGGTGGACGGGCGCGGAAACTGCGCAACAACTTCTGTGTTAGCACGTGGCCAGCGTTGATGGAAACTGAGCAACAGCTTCCGCGGTGCGGGCGGAGAAGCTGAAAACTGCGTGAGAGCTTCTGTGGTGGCTGACGTGAGGCGACGGTTGCTAGTACCCGCGGTGGCAATAGGCCGGAGCGGCGCTTGGCTGCGAGGGCCGTTCGAGGCTGCTTGCAGCTTTAATTATTAGGCCCGAGCAGCTAAGCGCTGCGAAGGCCTATTGTTTCCTATTGTTTCTTATTAGGCCGAGCAGCTAAGCGCTGCGAAGGCCTATTGTTTTCCTATTGTTTATTATTATTATTATTATTATTATTATTCTTCCACCCAAATGAATTGGCTTTTTGGGGGCTTTATCATATTCAAAAATTCACCAAACTTGGCGGAGGCCTTAAGCCTGTTTAAAATTACGTATTTTAAAGTCGTAGCAAAAATTGCAACAGAAATGTCTCTGCGGCGCCACCTAGAAATTGAAAAAACACCCTTTTTACCCTCTGCTATTCTTACTTTATCGTAGACACATGAAATTTGGTACACTTGTAGAACTCCCCAAGACGCTCAAAATTTACAATTAATGTCATAGTGCAAGTATCACAGGAAGTCAGCCATTTTTGATTGAAGTTCCCATTTTGACCCCATTTTTGCCGATTTTTGCCGTTTACAGCCTTTGTATTGATCTATCTCCTCCTAGGGATTTTGATTGATCGACTTCAAACTCGGTCAGTCTGTTCATAAGGCATGTCCCATCTAAAGTTATCTAAACGGTGAGTTTTGAGTATGCTGAAGGGGGGTTAGCAGGGGTCAAAGTTCACCTACTCGCCATAAAAAAATAAACTGCTATATCTCTTACACTGAAACTCACAGAAGCATCAAGTTTCTGTGATTGATCATCATCGGGTCTTCTACAATACCCTATGGTCGAATGATGACATCACTTAGGCCACGCCCCCTGAGAACAGGAAGTGTAATGTTTTACTGTGAACTGTCGCTATCTGACCCCTTTGACCTCATCAACATGAAACTGTGCCCCAGACACAGAAAACATGTTGTGTATTGAGGATTCTAACCCGACCAGCTTCGATGGGCAGGTGGGCGTGGTGGCGTGGCGAAGTCACCTGTAACGCCATCGCCATACGTTTGGCTCTCAATTCCACATTTTCGGGCCCAGCTGCTGCAAACTCATAAGGATGGACCCTCATCCACTCCCCAACAGGAATCCATCACAATATTTGGTGGGCGTAGCCTAATTTCTCTATAGCGCCCCCTAGAAACTTTAAATGATCAGCCCAAGCCATGCTTTAACCTACAAATACGAAACTTTGTACACATGTGTACCTTGTCAGGACGTACAAAAAAGTCTCTTGGAGCCATGGTCTAAACCCCACAGGAAGTCAGCCATTTTGGATTCAAGTTCGGTTTTTGACCCCATTTTTGCAGTTTACAGCCTTCATATTTGATCTATCTCCTCCTAGGGATTTCGATTGATCGGCTTCAAAACTCGGTCAGTCTGTTCATAAGGCATGTCTCATCTAAAGTTATCTAAACGGTGAGTTTTTGAGTATGCTGAAGGGGGGTTAGCAGGGTCAAAGTTCACCTACTCGCCATAAAAACATAAACTGCTATATCTCCTACAAGAAACTCACAGAGGCACCAAAGTTTCTGTGATTGATCATCATCGGGTCTCCTAATTACCCTATGGTCGAATGATGACATCACTTAGGCCACGCCCCCTGAGAACAGAAGTGTAATGTTTTACTGTGAACGTTCGCTATCCGACCCCTTTGACCTCATCAACATGAAACTGTGCCCAGACACCGAAGACATGTTGGTGTATTGAGGATTCCAACCCCGACCAGCTACGATAGAGCAGGTGGGCATGGCGGCGTGGCGAAGTTACCTGTAACGCCATCGCAATACGTTTGGCTCTCAATACCACATTTTCGGGCTCAGCTGCTGCAAACTCACAAGGATGAATATTTATCCACTCCCCGACTGGAATCCATCACAATATTTGTAGGGCGTGGCCTAATTTCTCTATAGCGCCCCCTAGAAAACTGCAGCCATAGGTTATGTTGTTATTAATTATTTAAATATACATTATTATAACTTTTTATATATATATATATATGTTTATTTTGTGGGTTAAAGTACAAACATTCATTCATTTTTGCTAGAAATAATACAAACAAAGTCATTCAGCAAACTTATGACTCAGCGAAGTAAGAACACACTGGGGTCAGTGTTGATGGAGTACCACTGGCACCTTGTGGAGAAATACTGGTACTGCTAGTGCAATACCAGTATTGCGACAGCAGGAGGCAGTGGTACTCCATCAATGAAAAACAGATCGATGCTACGTAATAACAGTCAGCCGGCGACAGCTGGAGCTGCAAAGTTTTCCTGAACATTTTGTTTGCTTTTTGGAGCCACAGAACTGGACTACGCTCAACATTTTGCTTGGATTTTGGAGTTGCAAATACGAACCACGCTTTGGAGCAAGAAGGCTCTGTTGGACCGGAGTTGGAGAAGTTTAATGGCTCTTTGCACCTCAGCTTACACGTTCGGGAAACACGGCTGAAATGTTTTTCCAAGGTAACAATTAATAATGTACATCGATCCGAAACCCCAACAAGTAAGGCAAAGAAAGGTTTTAAGATGTTCGCCTCGTTATACATTCACAGATATGAAGGTGAGTTTTATTTTCTTTAAACTGCTAGCACAAGCCTGCTAGCTTTCTAGTAAAAATCTGCTATTTAATTATCTAAAGATTTCTCAGCCATTCTAACGGACACTGTTTGTGCCTTATTTTCAAGCATATTACGTGTGGTTATTGTTAACTGGAGAGGGGGTAGGGGGGCAGATTACAGTTCAGACTTTTTGCTTGAAGTATGACGAAGAAAAACGAGCACAGAGCTTACTCTGGTATCGGAGTTCTAGTTCAGCTGACTGTTCAGATTCAGAGTTATTACTTTTAGAAAAAATATGGCCGTGTTGCTTAAGGTTTCTGTGTTATTTCGTTTTATACTTTTGCATGCTTGTTGTGAAGGGCTCATTAAGACGGTGTTTAGAGCGGTGTGTACGGCGTTAGCTTCAAGTGGTAGCTTTAACTTGTAGCAACGAATATTTACAAGCTGTCTTAATTGAGATCGCTTGGAAATCCATAAAAACTTAACAAAGTACATAGTTATTGTTTTATTTGTGTCTTAAGTAGGACTTTGTCTTTATAGCAGTTATAGTTTCTGAAAGTGGAAAAAAGAGCGCATTCGGGTATACAGTTGTGACGTCAGCGCGGCAGGTGCAAAGAGCCCATTGCTTTTCGTTTAAACAGTCGTAACTCGCGGTGCGGGTGAGTAATTTATTCCTTCCTGCTGGTTCTGGAAGCCGTCATGTTTGGAACAGTTATTCTGAGGAGGATGCTAAGCCAATGCCTGAGGCCTGCAACGTTTTTAATGCTAACGAAGCGCTTTACTAATTCAATAAACTGAATAGTGTGTGTGATACATCCAGTTTCATACATTGAGAGTTGTTTGTTATTATGTATAGAAGATGTTTAAAATGTCGTTTGAAAGAGCTCTGAGAAAATGCTAAGTATCTTTTTACCGATCCATTGGGGTTGTAATATTTAGTTGCAGCACTTCCTGTGATTAATACCTAATTAATGGATGGGATTCAGCCTGTGCTATTGTTCTAAAGTGCTGAAAGTTAACTGTGCTCTGTTATTGTGCATTGCCCTTGGTTTATTACTGAACAGTGCGGTTTATTATCATCACACTTCCTCTGTCTTTCTAGAGAACAGCCCTGAACACATTTCCATGGTCACTTGATGACCATGGAAATAGTCATCAAGTGAGGTCACTGTAGCCCCGCCCACTTTTAAGAGGCAGTCACTTTTTTTCTGCTGTATGTTTTATGTTATTCTATAATTTATATGGGTTTCATCATGTGAAATACTGACTAAAAACGATAACAGATGAACTCTATGAATGCTGGCTGCTGACCGAACCGCATAGGGTGTAGAAATGACGAAATGCAGTTCTTCGCCATGTGCATATGATCGGCTCTAAATGACACGTGGATCATCGGACTGGCGCCAAATTGGATACGTATGACCTTTGTTGACCTCTAAACAGCAAAACAGCATTGAAATGTATTTTGACTCCACTGCGCCTCTACATTAATCCGCCAGCTATATTTCCTCGCTAAACCAATGAATCTATACCACATTTTTTTGCATTGAAGGATAGCCGCCGAACGCATAGATGCGTACCGCCTGGTGGACGGGCGCGGAAAACTGCGCAACAACTTCTGTCTTAGCACGTGCGCAGCGTTGATGGAAACTGAGCAACAGCTTCCGCGGTGCGGGGAGGCGCTGAAAAACTGCGTGAGAGCTTCTGTGGTGGCTGGCGTGAGGCGGTGGTTGCTCGTACCAGCGGTGGCAGTAGGCCGGAGCGGCGCTTGGCTGCGAGGGCCGTTCGAGGCTGCTTGCAGCTTTAATTATTATTATTATTATTATTATCCTCCAAATGAATTGGCTTTTTGGGGGCTTTATCATATTTCAAAAACTCACCAAACTTGGCGGAGGGCTTAAGCCTGGAACAAATTTACGTATTTTTAAAGTCGTCGCAAAAATCCCACAAGAAAGGCTCAATAGCGCCACCTAGAAATTTTCAAATGACCCTTTGCTATTCACTTACTTTATCCTAGAGACATGAAATTTGGTACACTTGTAGAGCTCCCCAAGATACTCAAAATTTACAATTAATGTCATAGTGCAAGTATCACAGGAAGTCGGCCATTTTTGGATTGAATGTCCAATTTGGAGCCCATTTTTGCCGTTTACCAGCTTCATATTTGATCGAACTCCTCCTAGGGATTTCCATTGACCGGCTTCAAACTCGGTCAGTCTGTTCATAAGGCATGTCCCATCTAAAGTTATCAAAACGGTGAGTTTTTGAGTATGCTGAAGGGGGGTTAGCAGGGGTCAAAGTTCACCTACTCGCCGTAAAAAAATAAACTGCTATATCTCCTACACAGAAACTCACAGAGGCACCAAAGTTACTGTGATTGATCATCATCGGCTGCCCTACAATACCTATGGTCGAATGATGACATCACTTAGGCCACGCCCCCTGAGAACAGGAAGTGTAATGTTTACTGTGAACGGTCGCTATCTGACCCCTTTGACCTCATCAACATGAAACTGTGCCAAGACACAGAAAAACATGTTGGTGTATTGAGGATCCAACCCCGACCAGCTTCGATGGAGCAGATGGGCGTGCGGGCGTGGCGAAGTGACCTGTAACGCCATAGCCATACGTTTGGCTCTCAATTCCACATTTTTGGGCCCAGCTGCTCCAATTTCACAAAGATGGATCCTCATCCACTCACGACAGGAATCCATCACAATATTTGGTGGGCGTGGCCTAATTTCTATATAGCGCCCCTAGAAAACTTTAAATGATCAGCCCCAAGCCATGCTTTAACCTACAATTACGAAACTTTGTACGTGTGTACCATGTCAGGACTTACAAAAAAGTCTCTTGGAGCCATGGTCTAAACCCCACAGGAAGTCGGCATTTTAGATTGAAGTTCAAATTTTGACCCCATTTTTGCCATTTACAGCCTCCGTATTTGATCGAACTCCTCCTAGTATTTCGATTGATCGGCTTCAAACTCGGTCAGTCTGCTCATAAGGCATGTCCCATCTAAAGTTATCAAAACGGTGAGTTTTTGAGAATGCTGAAGGGAGGTTAGCAGGGGTCAAAGTTCACCTACCGCCGTAAAACAATAAACTGCTATATCTCCTACACAGAAACTCACAGAGGCACCAAAGTTTCTGTGATTGATCATCATCGGGTGTCCTACAATACCCTATGGTCGAATGATGACATCACTTAGGCCACGCCCCCTGAGAAAAGGAAGTGTCATGTTTTACTTTGAACGTCGCTATCTGACCCTTTGTCCTCATCAACATGAAACTGTGCCCAGACACAGAAGACATGTTGGTGTGTTGAGGATTCCAACCCCGACCAGCTTCGATGGAGCAGCTGGGCGTGGCGGCGTGGCGAAGTGACCTGTAACGCCATCGCCATACGTTTGGCTCTCAATTCCACATTTTTGGGCGCAGCTGCTCCAAATCACAAGGATGGATCTTCATCCACTCCCCGACAGGAATCCATCACAATATTTGTAGGGTGTGGCCTAATTTCTCTATAGCGCCCCCTAGAAAATTTTAATGATCAGCCCCAAGCCATGCTTTAACCTACAATTACGAAACTTTGTACACGTGTACCATGTCAGGACTTACAAAAAAGTCTCTTGGCCATGGTCTAAACCCCACAGGAAGTCGGCCATTTAGATTGAAGTTCAGATTTTGACCCATTTTTGGCGTTTATAAACCATTTCAGTAATTCGCCACTTGGGGTAAGTATTGCTCCACAAATGAAACAGCAGATAAACAGGATGAAGTACAAGATCAATATTTTGCCAGTAGGTGTCAGTGTTCCTCCACAAATCCACGGCGGATGAGCGTGAAAACTTTGTGAGAGCGTTGCCGTGAGATTTCTAAAAGGATATAAATGTCTCAGATAATTTTTGTTGCATTAAATCATGCAGTAAATGTAGCGTTTTCTTACTTCTTACAAACCATTTCAGTCATTCGCCACTCTGAGTAAGTATTACTCCAACAATGAAATAGAGTGCTTTAGAAACAGCTGAAAATGATGAAAAATGACGAACTGTAATACTTCGCCATGTGCATATGATCGGCTGTAAATGACACGTGGATAATCCTACTGGCGCAAAATTGGATACGTATGACCTTTGTTGACCTCTAAAGAGAACAACAGCATTGAAATATATTTTGACTCCACTGCGCGTCCTACATTAATCCGCCAGCTATATTTCCTCGCTAAACCAATGAATCTGCACCACATTTTTTGCATCGTCAAGGAGCGCCTCCGAACGCATCAGTGCGTACCACCTGGTGGACGGGCGCGGAAACTGCGCAACAACTTCTGTGTTAGCACCTGGCCAGCGTGATGGAATCTGAGCAACAGCTTCCGCGGTGCGGGCGGAGGAGCTGAAAACTGCGTGAGAGCTTCTGTGGTGGCTGGCGTGAGGCGGCGGTTGCTCGTACCCCGCGGTGGCAATAGGCCGGAGCGGCGCTTGGCTGCGAGGGCCGTTCGAGGCTGCTTGCAGCTTTAATTATTATTATTATTCTCCCTCCAAATGAATTGGCTTTTTGGGGGCTTTTATATTCAAAAACTCACCAAACTTGGCGGAGGGCTTAAGCCTGGTTCAAATTACGTATTTTAAAGTCGTCGCAAAAATCCCACAAGAAATGGCTCAATAGCGCCACTAGAAATTTTCAAATGACCCTTTGCTATTCACTTACTTTATCTAGAGACATGAAATTTGGTACACTTGTAGAGCTCCCCAAGATACTCAAAATTTACAATTAATGTCATAGTGCAAGTATCCAGGAAGTCGGGCCATTTTGGATTGAATGTCAATTTTGAGCCCATTTTTGCCGTTTACAGCCTCCGTATTTGATCGAACTCCTCCTAGGGATTTCCATTGACGGCTTCAAACTCGGTCAGTCTGTTCATAAGGCATGTCCCATCTAAAGTTATCAAAACGGTGAGTTTTTGAGTATGCTGAAGGGGGGTTAGCAGGGGTCAAGTTCACTACTCGCCGTAAAAAAAATAAACTGCTATATCTCCTACACAGAAACTCACAGAGGGCACCAAAGTTTCTATGATTGATCAACATTGGGTGTCCTACAATACCCTATGGTCGAATGATGACATCACTTGGCCACGCCCCCTGAGAACAGGAAGTGTAATGTTTTACTGTGAACTTTCACTATCTGACCCCTTTGACCTCATCAACATGAAACTGTGCCCAGATACAGAAGACATGTTGGTGTGTTGAGGATTCCAATCCGACCAGCTTCGATGGAGCAGGTGGGCGTGGCGGCGTGGCGAAGTGACCTGTAACGCCATCGCCATAACGTTTTGCTCTCAATTCCACAGTTTCTGTTCCAGCTGCTCCAACCTCACTAGGATGGATCTTCATCCACTCCCCGACAGGAATCCATCACAATATTTGGTGGGCGTGGCCTAATTTCTCTATAGCGCCCCCTAGAAAACTTTAAATGATCAGCCCCAAGCCATGCTTTAACCTACAATTACGAAACGTTGTACACAATGTGTACCTTGTCAGGACTTACAAAAAGTCTCTTGGAGCCATGGTCTAACCCACAGGAAGTCGGCCATTTTAGATTGAAGTTCAGATTTTGACCCCATTTTTCCGTTTACAGCCTCCGTATTGATCGAACTCCTAGGGATTTCGATTGATCGGCTTCAAACTCGGTCAGTCTGTTCATAAGCATGTCCCATCTAAAGTTATCAAAACGGTGAGTTTGAGAATGGGAAGGGGGCTTAGCAGGGTCAAAGTTCACCTACTCGCCATAAAAAACATAAATGCTATATTTCCTACACAGAAACTCACAGAGGCACCAAAGTTACTGTGATTGATCATTATCGGGTGTCCTACAATACCGTATGGTCGAATGATGACATCACTTAGGCCACGCCCCCTGAGAACAGGAAGTGTAATGTTTTACTGTGAAAGGTCGCTATATGACCCCTTTGACCTCATCAACATGAAAACTGTGCCCAGACACAGAAACCATGTTGGTGTGTTGAGGATTCTAATCCCGACCAGCTACGATGGAGCAGCTGGGCGTGGCGGCATGGCGAAGTGTCCTGTAACGCCATCGCCATACGTTTGCTCTCAATTCCACATTTTTGGGCGCAGCTGCTCCAACCTCACAAGGATGGATCTTCATCCACTCCCCGACAGGAATCCATCACAATATTGTAGGGTGTGGCCCAATTTCTCTATAGCGCCCCCTAGAAAATTTAAAATGATCAGCCCCAAGCCATGCTTTAACCACAATTACGAAACTTTGTACACATGTGTACCATGTCAGGACTTACAAAAAAGTCTCTTGGAGCCATGGTCTAAAACCCAGAGGAAGTCGGCCATTTTAGATTGAAGTTCAGATTTTGATCCCATTTTGCCGTTTATAAACAATTTCAGTAATTCGCCACTTGGGGTCAGTATTGCTGCACAAATGAAACAGCAGATAAACAGGATGAAGAACAATATCAGTATTTCGCCAGTAGGTGTCAGTGTTCCTCACCAATGACAACCAGATCCACGGGCGGATGGGCGCGAAAACTTTTGTGAGAGCGTTGCCATGAAATTTCTAAAAGGATAGAAATGTCTCAGATAATTTTTGTTGAATTAAATCATGTAGTAAATGTAGCGTTTTCTTACTTCTTACAAACCATTTCAGTAATTCGCCAATCTGAGTAAGAATTACTCCAACAATGAAATAGAGTTGCTTTAGAAACACAGCTGAAAATGATGAAAAATGACGACTGTAGTACTTCGCCATGTGCATATGATCGGCTATAAATTACACGTGGATCTTCCGACTGACGCCAAATTGGATACGTATGACCTTTGTTGACCTCTAAAGAGCAAAACAGCATTGAAAACGTAGTTTGACTCCACTGCGCCCCCTACTTTAATCCGCCAGCTATATTTCCTCGCTAAACCAATGAATATGCACCACATTTTTTTGGCATCGTCAAGGAGCGCAGCCGAACGCATCGATGCGTACCACCCGGTGGACGGGCGCAGAAACTGCGCAACAACTTCTGTGTTAGCACGTGGGCAGCGTTGATGGAAACTGAGCAACAGCTTCCGCGGTGCGGGCGGAGGCGCAGAAAACTGCGTGAGAGCTTCTGTGGTGGCTGGCGTGAGGCGATGGTTGCTAATACCCCGCGGTGGCAATAGGCCGGAGCGGCGCTTGGCTGCGAGGGCCGTTCGAGGCTGCTTGCAGCTTTAATTATTATTATTATTATTATTAGGCCCGAGCAGCTAAGCGCTGCGAAGGCCTATTGTTTCTGTACTGTTTCTTATTATTATTATTAGGCCCGAGCAGCTAAGCGCTGCGAAGGCCTATTGTTTCTGTACTGTTTCTTATTATTATTATTAGGCCCGAGCAGCTAAGCGCTGCGAAGGCCTATTGTTTCTGTACTGTTTCTTATTATTATTATTATTATTCTGCCCCCTAAAGAGGGGCCTTTTTGGGGGCTTTATCATATTCAAAAACTCACCAAACTTGGCGGACGCGTAAAGGGAGTTTCAAAATTTTGTATTTTAAGGTCATCGCAAAAATCCCATAAGAAATGGCTCAATAGCGCCACCTAGAAATTTTCAAAGGACCCTTTGCTATTCACTTACTTCATCGTAGAGACATGAAATTTGGTACACTTGTAGAGCTCCCCAAGATGCTCAAAATTTACAATTAATGTCATAGTGCAAGTATCACAGGAAGTCAGCCATTTTGGATTGAAGGTCAAATTTTCACCCCATTTTTGCCGTTACAGCCTTCGTATTTGATCGAACTCCTCCTAGGGATTTCGATTGATCGGCTTCAAACTCGGTCAGTCTGTTCATAAGGCATGTCCCATCTAAAGTTATCAAAACTGTGAGTTTTTGAGTATGCTGAAGGGGGGTTAGCAGGGGTCAAAGTTCACCTACTCGCCATAAAAAAATAAACTGCTATATCTCCTACACAGAAACTCACAGAGGCACCAAAGTTACTGTGATTGATCATCATCGGGTGTCCTACAATACCCTATGGTCGAATGATGACATCACTTAGGCCACGCCCCCTGAGAACAGGAAGTGTAATGTTTTACTGTGAACTGTCGCTATCTGACCCCTTTGACCTCATCAACATGAAACTGTGCCCAGACACAGAAAACATGTTGGTGTGTTGAGGATTCCAACCACGACCAGATTCGATGGAGCAGGTGGGCGTGGCGGCGTGGCAAAGTGACCTCTAACGCCATCGCCATACGTTTGGCTCTCAATTCCACATTTTCGGGCCCAGCTGCTGCAAACTCACAAGGATGGATCGCCATCAACTCCCCGACAGGAATCCATCACAATATTTGTGGGGCGTGGCCTAATTTCTCTATAGCGCCCCCTAGAAAACTTTAAATGATCAGCCCCAAGCCATGCTTTAACCTACAATTACGAAACGTTGTACACATGTGTACCTTGTCAGGACTTACAAAAAAGTCTCTTGGAGCCATGGTCTAAACCCCACAGGAAGTCGGCCATTTTAGATTGAAGTTCAGATTTTGACCCCATTTTTGCCGTTTACAGCCTCCGTATTTGATCGAACTCCTCCTAGGGATTTTGATTGATCGTCTTCAAACTCGGTCAGTCCGTTCATAAGGCATGTCCCATCTGAAGTTATCAAAACGGTGAGTTTTTGAGAATGCTGAAGGGGGGTTAGCAGGGGTCAAAGTTCACCTACTCCCCATAAAAAATAAACTGCTATATCTCCTACACAGAAACTCACAGAGGCACCAAAGTTTCTGTGATTGATCATCATCGGGTGTCCTACAATACCCTATGGTCGAATGATGACATCACTTAGGCCACGCCCCCTGAGAAAAGGAAGTGTCATGTTTTACTGTGAATGGTCGCTATCTGACCCCTTTGACCTCATCAACATGAAACTGTGCCCAGACACAGAAGACATGTTGGTGTGTTGAGGATTCCAACCCCGACCAGCTTCGATGGAGCAGCTGGGCGTGGCGGCGTGGCGAAGTCACCTGTAACGCCATAGCCATACGTTTGGCTCTCAATTCCACATTTTTGGGCGCAGCTGCTCCAAACTCACAAGGATGGATCTTCATCCACTCCCCGACAGGAATCCATCACAATATTTGTAGGGTGTGGCCTAATTTCTCTATAGCGCCCCCTAGAAAATTTTAAATGATGAGCCCCAAGCCATGCTTTAACCTACAATTACGAAACTTTGTACACGTGTGTGTACCATGTCAGGACTTACAAAAAAGTCTCTTGGAGCCATGGTCTAAACCCCAGAGGAAGTCGGCCATTTTAGATTGAAGTTCAGATTTTGATCCTATTTTTGGTGTTTATAAACCATTTCAGTAATTCGCCACTTGGGGTCAGTATTGCTCCACAAATGAAACAGCAGATAAACAGGATGAAGAACAATATCAGTATTTCGCCAGTAGGTGTCAGTGTCCTCCACCGATGATAAACAGATCCATGGGCGGATCGGCGCGAAAACTTTGTGAGAGCGTTGCCATGAAATTTCTAAAAGGATAGAAATGTCTCAGATAATTTTTGTTGAATTAAATCATGCAGTAAATGTAGCGTTTTCTTACTTCTTACAAACCATTTCAGTAATTCGCCACTCTGAGTAAGAATTACTCCAACAATGAAATAGAGTGCTTTAGAAACACAGCTGAAAATGATGAAAAATGACGAACTGTAGTACTTCGCCATGTGCATATGATCGGCTGTAAATTACACGTGGATCATCCGACTGACGACAAATTGGATACGTATGACCTTTGTTGACCTCTAAAGAGAACAACAGCATTGAAATATATTTGGACTCCACTGCGCGTCCTACATTAATCCGCCAGCTATATTTCCTCGCTAAACCAATGAATCTGCACCACATTTTTTGCATCGTCAAGGAGCGCCTCCCAACGCATCAGTGCGTACCGCCTGGTGGACGGGCGCGGAAACTGCGCAACAACTTCTGTGTTAGCACGTGGCCAGCGTTGATGGAAACTGAGCAACAGCTTCCGCGGTGCGGGCGGAGGAGCTGAAAACTGCGTGAAAGCTTCTGTGGTGGCTGGCGTGAGGCGGCGGTTGCTCGTACCCCGCGGTGGCAATAGGCCGGAGCGGCGCTTGGCTGCGAGGGCCGTTCGAGGCTGCTTGCAGCTTTAATTATTATTATTATTCTTCCACCCAAATGAATTGGCTTTTTGAGGGCTTTATCATATTCAAAAACTCACCAAACTTGGTGGACGCGTAAAGGGAGTTTCAAAATTTTGTATTTTAAGGTCAATGCAAAAATCCCATAAGAAATGGCTCAATAGCGCCACCTAGAAATTTTCTAAGGACCCTTTGCTATTCACTTACTTTATCCTAGAGACATGAAATTTGGTACCCTTGTAGAGCTCCCCAAGATGCTCACAATTTACAATTAATGTCATAGTGCAAGTATCACAGGAAGTCGGCCATTTTGGATTGAATGTCCAATTTTTGAGCCCATTTTTGCCGTTTACAGCCTTCATATTTGATCGAACTCCTCCTAGGGATTTCCATTGACCGGCTTCAAACTCGGTCAGTCTGTTCATAAGGCATGTCCCATCTAAAGTTATCAAAACGGTGAGTTTTTGAGTATGCTGAAGGGGGGTTAGCAGGGGTCAAAGTTCACCTACTCGCCGTAAAAAAATAAACTGCTATATCTCCTACACAGAAACTCACAGAGGCACCAAAGTTACTGTGATTGATCATCATCGGCTGCCCTACAATACCCTATGGTCGAATGATGACATCACTTAGGCCACGCCCCCTGAGAACAGGAAGTGTAATGTTTTACTGTGAACTGTCACTATCTGACCCCTATGACCTCATCAACATGAAACTGTGCCAAGACACAGAAAACATGTTGGTGTATTGAGGATTCCAACCCCGACCAGCTTCGATGGAGCAGGTGGGCGTGGCGGCGTGGCGAAGTGACCTGTAACGCCATCGCCATACGTTTGGCTCTCAATTCCACATTTTCGGGCGCAGCTGCTCCACATTCACAAGGATGGACAGTCATTTACTCCCGGACAGGAATCCATCACAATATTTGGTGGGCGTGGCCTAATTTCTCTATAGCGCCCCCTAGAAAACTTTAAATGATCAGCCCCAAGCCATGCTTTAACCTACAATTACGAAACTTTGTACACGTGTGTACCTTGTCAGGACTTACAAAAAAGTCTCTTGGAGCCATGGTCTAAACCCCACAGGAAGTCGGCCATTTTGGATTGAAGTTCGGATTTTGACCCATTTTTGCAGTTTGCAGCCTTCGTATTTGATCGAACTCCTCCCAGGGATTTCGATTGATCGGCTTCAAACTCGGTCAGTCTGTTCATAAGGCATGTCTCATCTAAAGTTATCAAAACGGTGAGTTTTTGAGTATGCTGAAGGGGGTTGGCAGGGGTCAAAGTTCACCTACTCCCCATAAAAAATAAACTGCTATATCTCCTACACAGAAACTCACAAAGGCACCAAAGTTTCAGTGATTGATCATCATCGGGTGTCCTACAACATCCTATGGTCGAGTGATGACATCACTTAGGCAACGCCCCCTGAGAACAGGAAGTGTCATGTTTTACTGTGAAAGGTCGCTATCTGACCCTTTTACCTCATCAACATGAAACTGTGACAAGACACCGAAGACATGTTGGTGTATTGAGGATTTCAACCCCGACCAGCTACGATGGAGCAGGTGGGCGTGGCGGCGTGGCGAAGTGACCTGTAACGCCATCGCCATACGTTTGGCTCTCAATTCCACATTTTTGGGCCCAGCTGCTCCAAACTCACAAGGATGGATTCCCATCAACTCCCCGACAGGAATCCATCACAATATTTGGTGGGCGTGGCCTAATTTCTCTATAGCGCCCCCTAGAAAACAGCAGCCCATAGGTTTATGTTGTTATTAATTATTTAAATATACATTATTATAACTTTTTATATATATAAGTTTATTTTGTGGGTTAAAGTACAAACATTCATTCATTTTTGCTAGAAATAACAAACAAAGTCATTCTGCAAAACTTATGACACAGCGAAGTAAGAACACACTGGGGTCAGTGTTGATGGAGTACCACTGGCACCTTGTGGCGATATACTGGTACTGCTAGTGCAATACCAGAATTGTCCCAGCAGGAGGCAGTGGTACTCCATCAATGAGAAAAACAGATCGACGCTACGTAATAACAGTCAGCCGGCGACAGCTGGAGCTGCGAAGTTTTCCTGAACATTTTGCCTGCTTTTTGGAGCCACAGAACTGGACTACGCTCAACATTTTGCTTGGATTTTGGAGTTGAAAATCCGAACCACGCTTTTGAGCAAGAAGGCTCTGTTGGACCGGAGTTGGAGAAGTTTAAACTGAGCAACAGCTTCCGCGGTGCGGGCGGAGGCGCTGAAACTGCGTGAGAGCTTCTGTGGTGGCTGGCGTGAGGCGGCGGTTGCTCGTACCCCGCGGTGGCAATAGGCCGGAGCGGCGCTTGGCTGCGAGGGGCCGTTCGAGGCTGCTTGCAGCTTTAATTATTATTATTATTATTATTCTGCCCCCCTAAAGAGGGGCCTTTTTGGGGGCTTTATCATATTCAAAAACTCACCAAACTTGGCGGACGCGTAAAGGGAGTTTCAAAATTTTGTATTTTAAGGTCATTGCAAAAATCCCATAACAAATGGCTCAATAGCGCCACCTAGAAATTTTCAAAGGACCCTTTGCTATTCACTTACTTCATCGTAGAGACATGAAATTTGGTACACTTGTAGAGCTCCCCAAGATGCTCAAAATTTACAATTAATGTCATAGTGCAAGTATCACAGGAAGTCAGCCATTTTGGATTGAAGGTCAAATTTTCACCCATTTTTGCCGTTTACAGCCTTCGTATTTGATAGAACTCCTCCTAGGGATTTCGATTGATCGGCTTCAAACTCGGTCAGTCTGTTCATAAGGCATGTCCCATCTAAAGTTATCAAAACTGTGAGTTTTTGAGTATGCTGAAGGGGGGTTAGCAGGGTCAAAGTTCACCTACTCGCCATAAAAAATAAACTGCTATATCTCCTACACAGAAATGCACAGAGGCACCAAAGTTACTGTGATTGATCATCATCGGCTGCCCTACAATACCCTATGGTCGAATGATGACATCACTTAGGCCACGCCCCCTGAGAACAGGAAGTGTAATGTTTTACTGTGGACGGTCGCTATCTGACCCCTTTGACCTCATCAACATGAAACTGTGCCCAGACACACAAAACATGTTGGTGTATTGAGGATTCCAACCCCGACCAGCTTTGATGGAGCAGGTGGGCGTGGCGACGTGGCGAAGTGACCTGTAACGCCATCGCCATACGTTTGGCTCTCAATTCCACATTTTTGGCCCAGCTGCTCCAATTTCACAAAGATGGACCCTCATCTACTCCCCGACAGGAATCCATCACAATATTTGGTGGGCGTGGCCTAATTTCTCTATAGCGCCCCCTAGAACACTTTATATGATCAGCCCCAAGCCATGCTTTAACCTACAATTACGAAACTTTTGTACACGTGTGTACCTTGTCAGGACTTACAAAAAAGTCTCTTGGAGCCATTGTCTAAACCCCACAGGAAGTCAGCCATTTTGGATTGAAGTTTGGATTTTGACCCATTTTTGCCGTTTTACAGCCTTCCTATTTGATCGAACTCCTCCTAGGGATTTTGATTGATCGGCTTCAACTCCGTTAGTCTGTTCATAAGGCATGTCCCTCTAAAGTTATCAAAACGGTGACTTTTTGAGAATGCTGAAGGGGGTTAGCAGGGGTCAAAGTTCACCTACTCCCCATAAAAAATAAACTGCTATATCTCCTACACAGAAACTCACAGAGGAACCAAAGTTTGAGTGATTGATCATCATCGGGTCTCCTAGAATACCCTATGGTCGAATTATGACATCACTTAGGCCACGCCCCCTGAGAACAGGAAGTGTAATGTTTTACTGTGAACGTTCGATATCTGACCCCTTTGACCTCATCAACATGAAACTGTGCCCAGACACAGAAGACATGTTGGTGTGTTTAGGATTCTAATTCCGACCAGCTACGATGGAGCAGGTGGGCGTGGCGGCGTGGCAAAGTGACCTGTATCGCCATCGCCATAACGTTTGGCTCTGAATTCCACATTTTCAGGTCTAGCTGCTCCAAACTCACAAGGATGGATCCTAATACACTCCCTTACAGGAATCCATCACAATATTTGTAGGGCGTGGCCTAATTTCTCTATAGCGCCCCCTAGAAAACAGCAGCCCATAGGTTATGTTGTTATTAATTATTTAAATATACATTATTATAACTTTTTATATATATATAAGTTTATTTTGTGGGTTAAAGTACAAACATTCATTCATTTTGCTAGAAATAATACAAACAAAGTCATTCAGCAAAACTTATGACACAGCGAGTAAGACACACTGGGGTCAGTGTTGATGGAGTACGACTGGCACCTTGTGGCGATATACTGGTACTGCTAGTGCAATACCAGTATTGCCCCAGCAGGAGGCAGTGGTACTCCATCAATGAGAAAACAGATCGACGCTACGTAATAACAGTCAGCCGGCGACAGCTGGAGCTGCGAAGTTTTCCTGAACATTTTGCCTGCTTTTTGGAGCCACAGAACTGGACTACGCTCAACATTTTGCTTGGATTTTGGAGTTGCAAATCCGAACCACGCTTTTGAGCAAGAAAGCTCTGTTGGACCGGAGTTGGAGAAGTTTAAACTGAGCAACAGCTTCCGCGGTGCGGGCGGAGGCGCTGAAAACTGCGTGAGAGCTTCTGTGGTGGCTGGCGTGAGGCGGCGGTTGCTAGTACCCCGCGGTGGCAATAGGCCGGAGCGGCGCTTGGCTGCGAGGGCCGTTCGAGGCTGCTTGCAGCTTTAATTATTATTCTGCCCCCCTAAAGAGGGGCCTTTTTGGGGGCTTTATCATTTTCAAAAACTCACCAAACTTGGCGGACGCGTAAAGGGAGTTTCAAAATTTTGTATTTTAAGGTCATTGCAAAATCCCATAAAAAATGGCTCAATAGCGCCACCTACAAATTTTCAAAGGACCCTTTGCTATTCACTTACTTTATCCTAGAGACATGAAATTTGGTACACTTGTAGAGCTCCCCAAGATGCTCAAAATTTACAATTAATGTCATAGTGCAAGTATCACAGGAAGTCAGCCATTTTGGATTGAAGGTCCAATTTTGGGGCCATTTTTGCCGTTTACAGCCTTCGTATTTGATCGAACTCCTCCTAGGAATTTCGATTGATCGGCTTCAAACTCGGTCAGTCTGTTCATAAGGCATGTCCCATCTAAAGTTATCAAAACGGTGAGTTTTTGAGTATGCTGAAGGGGGGTTAGCAGGGTCAAAGTTCACCTACTCGCCATAAAAAATAAACTGCTATATCTCCTACACAGAAACTCACAGAGGCACCAAAGTTTCTGTGATTGATCATTATCGGGTCTCCTACAATACCCTATGGTCGAATGATGACATCACTTAGGCCACGCCCCATGAGAACAGGAAGTGTCATGTTTTACTGTGGACGGTCGCTATCTGACCCCTTTGACCTCATCAACATGAAACTGTGCCCAGACACAGAAGACATGTTGGTTTATTGAGGATTCCAAGCCCGACCAGCTTCAATGGAGCAGGTGGGCGTGCGGCGTGGCGAAGTGACCTCTAACGCCATCGCCATAACGTTTGGCTCTCAATTCCACATTTTCGGGCCCAACTGCTCCAAACTCACAAGGATGGATCCTCATCCACTCCCCGACAGGAATCCATCACAATATTTGGTGGGCGTGGCCTAATTTCTCTATAGCGCCCCCTAGAAAACTTTAAATGATCAGCCCCAAGCCATGCTTTAACCTACAATTACGAAACGTTGTACACATGTGTACCATGTCAGGACTTACAAAAAAGTCTCTTGGAGCCATGGTCTAAACCCCACAGGAAGTCGGCCATTTTAGATTGAAGTTCAAATTTTGACCCCATTTTTGCCATTTACAGCCTTCGTATTTGATCGAACTCCTCCTAGGGATTTCGATTGATCGGCTTGAAACTCGGTCAGTCTGTTCATAAGGCATGTCCCATCTAAAGTTATCAAAACGGTGAGTTTTTGAGAATGCTGAAAGGGGGTTAGCAGGGGTCAAGTTCACCTACACGCCATAAAAACATAAACTGCTATATTTCCTACACAGAAACTCACAGAGGCACCAAATTTTCTGTGATTGATCATCATCGGGGTGTCCTACAATACCCTATGGTCGAATGATGACATCACTTAGGCCACGCCCCCTGAGAAAAGGAAGTGTCATGTTTTACTCTGAATGGTCGCTATCTGACCCCTTTGACCTCATCAACATGAAACTGTGCCCAGACACAGAAGACATGTTGGTGTGTTGAGGATTCCAACCCCGACCAGCTTCGATGGAGCAGCTGGGCGTGGCGGCGTGGCGAAGTGACCTGTAACGCCATCGCCATACGTTGGCTCTCAATTCCACATTTTTGGCGCAGCTGCTCCAAACTCACAAGGATGGATCTTCATCCACTCCCGACAGGAATCCATCACAATATTTGTAGGGTGTGGCCTAATTTCTCTATAGCGCCCCCTAGAAAATTTTAAATGATCAGCCCCAAGCCATGCTTTAACCTACAATTACGAAACTTTGTACACGTGTGTACCATGTCAGGACTTACAAAAAAGTCTCTTGGAGCCATGGTAAACTCCAGAGGAAGTCGGCCATTTTTGATTGAAGTTCAGATTTTCATCCCATTTTTGCCGTTTATAAACCATTTCAGTAATTCGCCACTTGGGGTCAGTATTGCTCCACAAATGAAACAGCAGATAAACAGGATGAAGAACAATATCAGTATTTCGCCAGTAGGTGTCAGTGTTCCTCCACCAATGACAAACAGATCCACGGGCGGATGGGCGTGAAAACTTTGTGAGAGCGTTGCCATTAAATTTCTAAAAGGATAGAAATGTCTCAGATAATTTTTGTTGAATTAAATCATGCAGTAAATGTAGCATTTTCTTACTTCTTCCAAACCATTTCAGTAATTCGCCACTCTGAGTAAGTATTACTCCAACAATGAAATAGAGTGCTTTAGAAACACAGCTGAAAATGATGAAAAATGACGAACTGTAGTACTTCGCCATGTGCATACGATCGGCTGTAAATGACACGTGGATCATCCGACTGACGCCAAATTGGATACGTATGACCTTTGTTGACCTCTAAAAAGAACAACAGCATTGAAATATATTTTGACTCCACTGCGCGTCCTACATTAATCCGCCAGCTATATTTCCTCGCTAAACCAATGAATCTGCACCACATTTTTTGCATCGTCAAGGAGCGACTCCGAACGCATCAGTGCGTACCGCCTGGTGGACGGGCGCGGAAACTGCGCAACAACTTCTGTCTTAGCACGTGGCCAGCGTTGATGGAAACTGAGCAACAGCTTCCGCGGTGCGGCCGGAGGTGCTGAAAACTGCGTGAGAGCTTCTGTGGTGGCTGGCGTGAGGCGACGGTTGCTCGTACCCCGCGGTGGAAAATAGGCCGGAGCGGCGCTTGGCTGCGAGGGCCGTTCGAGGCTGCTTGCAGCTTTAATTAGGCCCGAGCAGCTAAGCGCTGCGAAGGCCTATTGTTTCCTACTGTTTATTATTATTATTTTTCTTCCCACCTCTTTGGGGGGCTTTTTGGGGGGCTTATCATATTGGAAAACTCACCAAACTTGGCGGAGGCCTTAAGCCTGTTTAAAAATTTTGATTTTTAAGGTCATCACAAAAATCCCACAAGAAATGGCTCAATAGCGCCACCTAGAAATTTTCAAAGGACCCTTTGCTATTCACTTACTTTATCCTAGAGACATGAAATTTGGTACACTTGTAGAGCTCCCCAGGACGCTCAAAATTTACAATTAATGTCATAGTGCAAGTATCACAGGAAGACAGCCATTTTGGATTGAAGGTCCAATTTTGAGGCCATTTTTGCCGTTTACAGCCTTCGTATTTGATCGAACTCCTCCTAGGGATTTCGATTGATCGGCTTCAAACTCGGTCAGTCTGTTCATAAGGCATGTCCCATCTAAAGTTATCAAAATGGTGAGTTTTTGAGTATGCTGAAGGGGGGTTAGCAGGGGTCAAAGTTCACCTACTCGCCGTAAAAAAATAAACTGCTATATCTCCTACACAGAAACTCACAGAGGCACCAAAGTTTCTATGATTGATCATCATTGGGTGTCCTACAATACCCTATGGTCGAATGATGACATCACTTTGGCCACGCCCCCTGAGAACAGGAAGTGTAATGTTTTACTGTGAACTTTCACTATCTGACCCCTTTGACCTCATCAACATGAAACTGTGCCCAGACACAGAAGACATGTTGGTGTGTTGAGGATTCCAACCCCGACCAGCTTCGATGGAGCAGGTGGGCGTGGCGGCGTGGCGAAGTGACCTGTAACGCCATCGCCATACGTTTTGCTCTCAATTCCACATTTTCAGGCCCAGCTGCTCCAAACTCACAAGGATGGTCCCTCATCTACTCCCCTACAGGAATCCATCACAATATTTGGTGGGCGTGGCCTAATTTCTCTATAGCGCCCCCTAGAAAACTTTAAATGATCAGCCCCAAGCCATGCTTTAACCTACAATTACGAAACGTTGTACACATGTGTACCTTGTCAGGACTTACAAAAAAGTCTCTTAGAGCCATGGTCTAAACCCCACAGGAAGTCGGCCATTTTAGATTGAAGTTCAGATTTTGACCCATTTTTGCCGTTTACAGCCTCCGTATTTGATCGAACTCCTCCTAGGGATTTCGATTGATCGGCTTCAAACTCGGTCAGTCTGTTCATAAGGCATGTCCCATCTAAAGTTATCAAAACGGTGAGTTTTTGAGAATGCTGAAGGAGGGTTAGCAGGGGTCAAAGTTCACCTACTCGCCATAAAAACATAAACTGCTATATTTCCTACACAGAAACTCACAGAGGCACCAAAGTTACTGTGATTGATCATCATCGGGTGTCCTACAATACCCTATGGTCGAATGATGACATCACTTTGGCCACGCCCCCTGAGAACAGGAAGTGTAATGTTTTACTGTGAAAGGTCGCTATCTGACCCCTTTGACCTCATCAACATGAAACTGTGCCCAGACACAGAAGCCATGTTGGTGTGTTGAGGATTCTAATCCCGACCAGCTACGATGGAGCAGGTGGGCGTGGCGGCGTGGCGAAGTGTCCTGTAACGCCATCGCCTTACGTTTGGCTCTCAATTCCACATTTTTGGGCGCAGCTGCTCCAACCTCACAAGGATGGATCTTCATCCACTCCCCGACAGGAATCCATCACAATATTTGTAGGGTGTGGCCCAATTTCTCTATAGCGCCCCTAGAAAATTTAAAATGATCAGCCCAAGCCATGCTTTAACCTACAATTACGAAACTTTGTACACATGTGTACCATGTCAGGACTTACAAAAAAGTCTCTTGGAGCCATGGTCTAAACCCCAGAGGAAGTCGGCCATTTTAGATTGAAGTTCAGATTTTGATCCCATTTTTGCCGTTTATAAACCATTTCAGTAATTCGCCACTTGGGGTAAGTATTGCTCCACAAATGAAACAGCAGATAATCAGGATGAAGAACAATATCAGTATTTCGCCAGTAGGTGTCAGTGTTCCTCCACCGATGATAAACAGATCCACGGGCGGATGGGCGTGAAAACTTTGTGAGTGTGTTGCCATGACATTTCTAAAAGGATAGAAATGTCTCAGATAATTTTTGTTGAATTAAATCATGCAGTAAATGTAGCGTTTTCTTACTTCTTCCAAACCATTTCAGTAATTCGCCACTCTGAGTAAGTATTACTCCAACAATAAAATAGAGTGCTTTAGAAACACAGCTGAAAATGATGAAAAATGACGAACTGTAGTACTTCGCTATGTGCATATGATCGGCTGTAAATGTCACGTGGATCATCCGACTGACGCCAAATTGGATACGTATGACCTTTGTTGACCTCTAAAGAGAACAACAGCATTGAAATATATTTTGACTCCACTGCGCGTCCTACATTAATCCGCCAGCTATATTTCCTCGCTAAAGCAATGAATCTATACCACATTTTTTTGCATCGTCAAGGATAGCCGCCGAACGCATAGATGCGTACCGCCTGGTGGACGGGCGCGGAAACTGCGCAACAACTTCTGTCTTAGCACGTGCGCAGCTTTGATGAAAAACTGAGCAACAGCTTCCGCGGTGCGGGCGGAGGAGCTGAAAACTGCGTGAGAGCTTCTGTGGTGGCTGACGTGAGGCGGCGGTTCCTCGTACCCCGCGGTGGCAATAGGCCGGAGCGGCGCTTGGCTGCGAGGGCCGTTCGAGGCTGCTTGCAGCTTTAATTATTATTATTATTATTCTTCCACCCAAATGAATTGGCTTTTTGAGGGCTTTATCATATTCAAAAACTAACCAAACTTGGCGGACGCGTAAAGGGAGTATCAAAATTTTGTATTTTAAGGTCATTGCAAAAATCCCATAAGAAATGGCTCAATAGCGCCACCTAGAAATTTTCCAAGGACCCTTTGCTATTCACTTACTTTATCCTAGAGACATGAAATTTGGTACACTTGTAGAGCTCCCCAGGACGCTCAAAATTTACAATTAATGTCATAGTGCAAGTATCACAGGAAGTCGGCCATTTTGGATTGAAGGTCCAATTTTGAGGCCATTTTGGCCGTTTACAGCCTTCGTATATGATCGAACTCCTCCTAGGGATTTCGATTGATCGGCTTCAAATTCGGTCAGTCTGTTCATAAGGCATGTCCCATCTAAAGTTATCAAAACTGTGAGTTTTTGAGAATGCTGAAGGGGGTTTTGCAGGGGTCAAAGTTCACCTACTCGCCATAAAAACATAAACTGCTATATCTCCTACACAGAAACTCACAGAGGCACCAGAGTTACTGTGATTAATCATCATTGGCTGCCCTACAATACCCTGTGGTCCAATGATGACATCACTTAGACCACGCCCCCTAAGAACAGGAAGTGTCATGTTTTACTGAGAATGGTCGCTATCTGACCCCTTTGACCTCATCAACATGAAACTTTGCCAAGACACAGAGAACATGTTGGTGTGTTGAGGATTCCAACCCCGACCAGCTTCGATGGGGCAGCTGGGCGTGGCGGCGTGGCGAAGTGACCTGTAACGCCATCGCCATACGTTTGGCTCTCAATTCCACATTTGCGGGGGCAGCTGCTCCACATTCACAAGGATGGACAGTCATCTACTCCCGGACAGGAATCCATCACAATATTTGGTGGGCGTGGCCTAATTTCTCTATAGCGCCCCCTAGAAAACTTTAAATGATCAGCCCCAAGCCATGCTTTAACCTACAATTACGAAACGTTGTACACGTGTGTACCTTGTCAGGACTTACAAAAAAGTCTCTTGGAGCCATGGTCTAAACCCCACAGGAAGTCGGCCATTTTAGATTGAAGTTCAGATTTTGACCCCATTTTTGCCGTTTACAGCCTTCCTATTTGATCGAACTCCTCCTAGGGATTTCGATTGATCGGCTTCAAACTCGGTCAGTCTGCTCATAAGGCATGTCCCATCTAAAGTTATCAAAACGGTGAGTTTTTGAGAATGCTGAAGGTGGGTTAGCAGGGGTCAAAGTTCACCTACTCCCCATAAAAAATCAACTGCTATATCTCCTACACAGAAACTCACAGAGGCACCAAAGTTTCTGTGATTGATCATCTTCGGGTGTCCTACAATACCCTATGGTCGAATGATGACATCACTTAGGCCACGCCCCCTGAGAACAGGAAGTGTAATGTTTTACTGTGGACGGTCGCTATCTGACCCCTTTGACCTCATCAACATGAAACTGTGCCCAGACACAGAAGACATGTTGGTGTATTGAGGATTCCAACCCTGACCAGCTTTGATGGAGAGGTGGGCGTGGCGGCGTGGCGAAGTGACCTGTAACGCCATCGCCATACGTTTGGCTCTCAATTCCACATTTTCAGGCCCAGCTGCTCCAAACTCACAAGGATGGACCCTCATCTACTCCCCGACAGGAATCCATCACAATATTTGGTGGGCGTGGCCTAATTTCTCTATAGCGCCCCCTAGAAAATTTTAAATGATCAGCCCCAAGCCATGCTTTAACCTACAATTACGAAACTTTGTACACATTTGTATCATGTCAGGACTTAAAAGAAAGTCTCTTGGAGCCATGGTCTAAACCCCACAGGAAGTCGGCCATTGTGGATTGAAGTTCAGATTTTGACCCCATTTTTGCCGTTTACAGCCTTCTTATTTGATCGAACTCCTCCTATGGATTTCGATTGATCGGCTTCAAACTCGGTCAGTCTGCTCATAAGGCATGTCCCATCTAAAGTTATCAAAACGGTGAGTTTTTGAGAATGCTGAAGGGGGGTTAGGGGGTCAAAGTTCACCTACTCGCCGTAAAAAAATAAAACTGCATATCTCCTAAACAGAAACTCACAGAGGCACCAGAGTTTCTGTGATTGATCATCATCAGGTGTCCTACAAACCCTATGGTCGAATGATGACATCACTTAGGCCACGCCCCCTGAGAAAAGGAAGTGTCATGTTTTACTCTGAACGGTCGCTATCTGACCCCTTTGACCTCATCAACATGAAACTGTGCCCAGACACAGAAGACATGTTGGTGTATTGAGGATTCCAACCCCGACCAGCTACGATGGAGCAGGTGGGCGTGGCGGCGTGGCGAAGTGACCTGTAACGCCATTGCCATACGTTTGGCTCTCAATTCCACATTTTTGGGCGCAGCTGCTCCAAACTCACAAGGATGGATCCTCATCCACTCCCCGACAGCAATCCATCACAATATTTGTAGGGTGTGGCCTAATTTCTCTATAGCGCCCCCTAGAAAATTTTAAATGATCAGCCCCAAGCCATGCTTTAACCTACAATTACGAAACTTTGTACACGTGTGTACCATGTCAGGACTTACAAAAAAGTCTCTTGGAGCCATGGTCTAAACCCCAGAGGAAGTCGGCCATTTTAGATTGAAGTTCAGATTTTGATCCCATTTTTGGCGTTTATAAACCATTTCAGTAATTCGCCACTTGGGGTCAGTATTGCTCCACAAATGAAACAGCAGATAAACAGGATGAAGAACAATATCAGTATTCCGCCAGTAGGTGTCAGTGTTCCTCCACCAATGACAAACAGATCCACGGGCGGATGGGCGTGAAAACTTTGTGAGAGCGTTGCCATAAAATTTCTAAAAGGATAGAAATGTCTCAGATAATTTTTGTTGAATTAAATCATGCAGTAAATGTAGCGTTTTCTTACTTTCTTACTTATTTCAGTAATTCGCCACTCTGAGTAAGTATTACTCCAACAATGAAATAGAGTGCTTTAGAAACGCAGCTGAAAATGATGAAAAATGACGAACTGTAGTACTTCGCCATGTGCATATGATCGGCTGTAAATGACACGTGGATCATCCGACTGACGCCAAATTGGATACGTATGACCTTTGTTGACCTCTAAAGAGAACAACAGCATTGAAATATATTTTGACTCCAGTGCGCGTCCTACATTAATCCGCCAGCTATATTTCCTCGCTAAACCAATGAATCTGCACCACATTTTTTGCATCGTCAAATAGCGCCTCCGAACGCATCAGTGCGTACCGCCTGGTGGACGGGCGCGGAAACTGCGCAACAACTTCTGTGTTAGCACGTGGCCAGCGTTGATGAAAACTGAGCAACAGCTTCCGCGGTGCGGCCGGAGGTGCTGAAAACTGCGTGAGAGCTTCTGTGGTGGCTGACGTGAGGCGACGGTTGCTAGTACCCCGCGGTGGCAATAGGCCGGAGCGGCGCTTGGCTGCGAGGGCCGTTCGAGGCTGCTTGCAGCTTTAATTCATTTTGTTTCTCCATAATGGATAACAGATTTTCATTGGTTGCTGATTGGGCAACTTGCTGCAGCGGCATATTTGATATGTTCCGCTTAAAGGACGAGTAGGTCCAAAACAAGGAGGTACAAACCTTTTCTTTGTCACATTTTGTGGCACTGTTTTTATTTGAAACTCTGCATTTTCATTAACTGCATTTCTCTTTGTCTGTGGAACAAACATTTTAGCATTAAGAGTTTCAACAGCATTTTCTTTTGTTTTAAAATAGGATTCCATACCATTAGATTTCTGTGAAGCTGAGCTTTGCACTGCAGATCCAGTTTTCAACATATTTACTTTTGCAGCAGTTGCAGCTATTTCTGCTTCAAGTTGAAGCTGTTCTTTCCTTTTCCTAAGTTGCTCCTCTTGTTCTTCAATAGCATGTTTTACTTTGAGCATATTTTGACGCGCGAGCAAAGCTGCCATTTCAGCTTCTGCTCTGAGACGTGCAGATGAAGTTGATACTTTGGAGCTTGGCCTGCTTCCTTGATTTGAAAACACTGTCAGATGGCAAACACATCATCTTGAATGTCATGCTGGAGATTGGCAGACAACTGAGGCTCCATTTGTTCTTGAAGCTCCACTTCTCTGATGGAGCTTCCTGTGACAGTTTAATGTCAGAGGATGGTCTGCTTGAACATTTATTTGTTTCAGAAAGCCATAGTTCAACATCCTCAATAAATCCTTTGTTGTATTCAGTGACACCTGAAAATCAGATATTCTGTTTATCTTTCTCATCAGGAGGAATTAAAGGCAGCAAAGTTTCATGCAATGGCATCTTTAGACAGGTGTATTTACTCAACCAGCTGTGATTTTACTGGTGAATAATTTTTATCATTTTTCATTAGCTCTTTAAGAGGTGATTTTCTTTAGATGCTTTTTTTTTTTTTGTAAATTTTCTTGTAGTGATCCGGACAGGTAATGTCCTGTTCTGCAGAACCCGGGGGCCAGACACATTCTGGATGGAGACGGGTGTAAAGAATATCTGGTCCCCGGCCTCAGACCTCAGGAACGCAGAGTGATGGATCCTCTGGGAGGTCAGGGGCAGGTTGCTTAAATGTAGTGAGGTCTGTAACGTGAGTGCTAAGGAGAGACGTGCCGAGGCGAACCTGTTGATTCATTCCATCTGTAAATTTAAGAAACTCTGGTCCGGAAGACATTTCTTCATTGGTATCCATTGAATCCTGTGAATGATTGGAGGAGCAGAGAGGGAGGGGGGAAGGAGCAAGGGAAGCAGTCGCTCCGTCTCCAGTCGATTTATCAGCTTGTTTTGGAATATTATCCTCCTGATATGCGGCGGGCTCCATCCTAGTCAGACATCCTTGAGCCTGTTCTTCTGACGCGTGATCCTGTTGCTGTCCTTGTTGATAAAATAAAAAAGGTTTGCAGTGAGTAGCTTTGTCCCATGTTTATTAAGATTGCATCCTCCTCTTCCAAAAAGTGAAAGCGCTGCCAATAGATCCAGAGGTTATCATGAAGGTCACTGAGCTGGTAGAGCAGCTTTTAATCAGCCATTTGTTGATCGTGAGCAGCCTGGAGTGTTTTTTGTCTCCCCATTTAGGTGATGGAATGGACCACTGAGAAATAACTTCATTCTCAGTTTTCCCATAGTGTCCAGAAGAATGTTAAAGTCCTTTTTCAGAATCTCAGACTTTTGCTTTGCCAGATCGTTGGCTCCAACATGCAAACTAAAGTCTTAATATCTGGCTGATCAGTGGTTAGAGAAAGCAGTTTGTTGGTTAAATCAGATACAGTGTCACCAGGAAAATACATCACTCTTGTTTTCCTGGGATATGTATTTATGAGGTAACTTTATTAAGTTGTGTCGGGGAGTGGACCCAACTTAATAAAGTTAAGTTCCTGCAGACTTTTGCACTATGGATCGCTCTCTTTTTTAGCGAGAGCAATCGATCTCTTTAAAAAGAGATCGATCCATAGTATCCTGACAACACGTCAGGATACATGATATGTGTTGGAGTGCCCCAACACATATCATGTATGCTGACATGTGTTGTTCATCTGTTAAAAGTAAGAGTGTGTAATCAGCTCTCATCAGAGTTTCACATATTTTTTATATACGTTATCACTTTCGTCTACTGTATAATTGATTCCACTGCACAGTCAGTCACAGAATTATTCCACATTTATGAGATCTTAAAGTATATTCGGTCATCTAAATGAGACCACATTGAATAATGTCTCTGATAACATAATTAAGTCTTTCAGAATTATTACAATTAAAAGAAATTGTGAAGCTTAAAATTTTACTGCACTTGAGAAATCGATGGTTTTTTTAATCTTAATCTGTGAGATTTAAATTTATTATTGAATTGTTTTGATTTTGCACGTTGATGCTGTCACAGCTGGTGGATAATATATGATTGTTTTAACGCAACAGAAGGACACTAGGGCATGATTACAGTTAGGAATGTTCATTGTATAATTTTATGACTTTATGATTTTGTGACTTTTTAATAAAAAGACAGTTTGGGAAGAAGACTGCAGTCGCTCCTTCATTTACAAAACTTGTTCATGTTTACAGGAGAAAGAAGAAGCAGGAAAAAAAACATCATTTGTTACATTGTTTCAACCAAGCTGAAACGTGTAACAATCAAAGCAACACTTCACCACACAGCTGTGACGAAGCTTGAGCCATCTTTCGTTTGAATCAGGCCGGGATTAGGGTCAGGGTTAACCCTAGGCTTGTGACCTTTGACTTCCCTCTCTTATAACCCAATTCCCTGTCTGAGCACTTTCAAATAAGGACACTAGAGCCAAATAATGTCTGTTTTATTTGTGTCATGTGGAGTAAGTCAATGTATTCAGTAAAAATAACTAATTGGGGCCTGCCTAGCAATGCATAAGGAGAGCAGTGACTGACTTGCAAAGCAAGTCAGTCACTGCCTCCATGCATTGCATGGCAGGCACCTATTAATCTTCACCCAATAGAATGTCTCTTTATAATTAACTTATTCTTCCGTAGACCGGAATGCGGCTCGCACCGCTGCGAGCCCACCCACAAAAGTGGTATCAAAACGTGCGGCTCGTTCCCGGCATTGGAGCTATTACTTTTATGGGGAATCGGCGTTATGACGGCGACGTAAAAAGCGAAAAACGAGCAAAATTTCCAACTGCCGAACCGAAAAGCTCAACTGCCAAAACCTAGAGTGTAACTGACGTTTCGTTAGAGTGTGGGAAGCAGTGCGATTCTGACCCCAAATAAATTTTGAAATCGCCGCCACTCCCACAAATATCGTGCTATCGGTATGAAACTCGGTCATGACATAGATACGAATGTTTGCTCCGGTAAAATGTTTTCAAATTTTTTCTAGGGCTTACGGTTTTCTGTCTAGGTGCTTTAGAGCAAAATCAAGTTCCAGCCTAACTGACGCTCTCCACCATATATTTTCATACTTTTATGGAAAATTTCAGACCTCAGTGCACACCATTTTTCTCTCATCGCTGCAATTACTGTGAATGAGCTACAGATATGATTTGCAGGACTATCGGAGACAAAAATAGCTCTCTCATACGCTTCAAACGGTTTTCCGATACGTATCACGGTTCCCGAAAGGCAAGGAGTTGTTCGGGATGCTTTTTCCATTATAACTGACTGAGCTGTCTCACAAAGATAGAAATCTGTCTCTGCCTCACACACATGACTGTTGACCTCTTTAGAACTACAATGACTGCAGGTTAGAACTACAACATGGCGGAACACTCAGTGCCTACAAAAGAGGTCAGAGCTGATTGTCAGAACTACAACATGGTGGAACTGTTAGTTACTACTGAGGAGGAATGAGCTGGCCTTTAGAATTACATTGTGTTTGGGCTTTTTATAACTGATTTTAAGCAACCATTGTTACACACAGGATTAGTGTGGCAATTTTAAATTAAGCTGAATGAAAATTTCAATATGAAAGCTTGAATATTTCTCTCAGGCCTGTCAGAAAAAATAACTTCTTCAAGCATTTAGAATTAAGTCTCTCCTTGTGTGTCACACCGACATGAGAGTTGACCTCCTCTTAAGAACTACAATAACTGCAGGTTTGGACTACAACATGGCGGAACACTCAGTGCCTACAAAAGAGGTCATAGGTGAATATAAAAACTACAACATGGCGGAACTCTCAGTTACTACTGAGGAGGAATGAGCTGGCCTTTAGAATTACATTGTGTTTGGGCTTTTTATCACTGATTTTAAGCAACCATTGTTGCACACAGTATTTGTGTGAAAATTTAAATGAAGCTGAACGAAAATTTCAAAATAAAACCTTGAATATTTCTCTCAGGCCTGTCAGAAAAACTAACTTCTTCAAGCATTTAGAATTAAGTCTCTCCTTGTGTTTCACACTGACATGACAGTTGACCTCCTCTTTAGAACTACAATGATTGCAGGTTAGAACTACAACATGGCGGAAACACTCAGTGCCTACAAAAGAGGTCATAGGTGAATATAACAACTACAACATGGTGGAAACTGTCAGTTACTGCTGAGGAGGAATGAGCTGGCCTTTAGAATTACATTGTGTTTGGGCTTTTATAACTGATTGTAAGCAACCACTGTTACAGACAGGATTAGTTTGGCAATTTTAAATTAAGCTTAATAAAAATTTAGAAATAAAACCTTGAATATTTCTCTCAGGCCTGTCAGAAAAACTAACTTCTTCAAGCACTTAGAATTAAGTCTCTCCTTGTGTTTCACACTGACATGACAGTTGACCTCCTCTTTAGAACTACAATTCCTGAAGGTTAGAACTACAACATGGCGGAAACACTCAGTGCCTACAGAAGCGGTCATAGGTGAATATAACAACTACAACATGGTGGAACTGTCAGTAACTACTGAGGAGGACTGAGCTGCTCTTTAGAACTACAATGACTGAAGGTTAGAACTACAACATGGCGGAACACTCAGTGCCTACAAAAGAGGTCAGAGCTGATTGTCAGAACTACAACATGGTGGAACTGTCAGTTACTACTGATGAGTAATCAGCTGGCCATGACAAGTACTTGGTTTTTGGGAATTTTAGAACTGATTTCAAAACTCCATAGTTACACATGGGATTAGTGTTACCATTAAAATTAAGCTTAATGTAAATTTCAAAATAAAAGCCTTGACAATTTTTTCATCAAGTAATTGCTCTTTTGACCACTATATAACTGATTTAACCCAATCAGTGTTAAACATGGGATGAGATTGGCCATTTAAAATTAATCTCAATGAAAATTTCAAAATAAAAGCCTTAAGATTCCTTTCTGGCTCATGCCTATTTTAGGCAAAATGGCTGCCTCAAACTGATAGAATTAAGTCTCCCCCTGTCTGACTCACAGCTGGCAGAGGATCCATTACCATGGCAACGGAACACAAAGGGGCCAGCTGATTAGGACTACAAAAACGCATCACTGTAGTTCTAACTATGGCAGAACTCAGAGAAAAAAGCTGGACTTTAGAGCTGCTTGTGTTTTGGGCCTTTTATAACTATTTTTAACCAACCATTGTTACACATGGAATTAGTGTGGAAATTTTAAATTAAGCTTTAAAAAAAATTCAAAATAAAAGCCTTGAGAATTTTTAGATTAAATAAGTGCTCTTTTGACCATTATATGTCTGATTTAACCAAATCACTGTTATACATGGGATTACATTGCCATTTAAAATGAAACATTCTGAACATTTCAAAATAAAAGCCTTAAGATTCGGCCGTGGCTAATGCAGCACCACAGGCGCTGCAATGATATTAGCTTGCATTATCTTTTCCTTCAAGTTAGGACACTGTCTTGCACAGCAAGACAGTGCATTAGCATTAGCTAATTAGCATTTCTCTGTTTCCCACCAGTGCACTGCCGTAGGCAGTGCAATAAGATTATCCTCCTGATCCTTTACACTCAGGTTAGGGCTCTGCCTTGCACAGCAAGGCAGAGCATTAGCATTAGCCTTTTACCTTGCATGAGGTATTAGCTATTTCCCTTACTTATTACCCATATTTACTATACATGCTTGTGACTCTCCACATTGTATTGATGACATTGCAGCTTTCTTTAGCATGGATGCTAATGTTTAGCATCAGAACGCTGGGTCAAAATCGACGGGCACACTTTGGCAGGCCCCGGTTAAATTTCTTCAGGAATTTTCTAGTAGTTCTTTATTTTTCTTCCGTAGACCGGAATGCGGCTCGCACCGCTGCGAGCCCACCCACAAAAGTGGTATCAAAACGTGCGGCTCGATCCCGGCATTGGAGCTATTACTTTTATGGGGAATCGGCGTTACGACGGCGACGTAAAAAGCGAAAAACGAGCGAAATTTCCAACTGCCGAAACGCAGAGCATAACTGCCAACAACTGCCGCTCCGATAGAGTGAAAAATGAAGAGGATTTCTGATGATATTAGCTTGCATTATCTTTTCCTCTCAAATTAGGACACTGTCTTGCGCAGCAAGACAGTGCATTAGCATTAGCACAAACATTAGCATTTCTCTGTTTCCCACCAGTGCACTGCCGTAGGTAGTGCAATAAGATTATCCTGCATGATCCTTTACACTCAGGTTAGGGCTCTGCCTCGCGCATTAAGGCAGAGCATTAGCATTAGCCTTTTACCTTGCATGAGGTATTAGCTATTTCCCTTACTTATTACCCATATTTACTATACATGCTTGTGACTCTCCACATTGTATTGATGACATTGCAGCTTTCTTTAGAATGGATGCTAATGTTTAGCATCAGAACGCTGGGTCAAAATCGACGGGCACACTTTGGCAGGCCCCGGTTAAATTTTCAGGAATTTTCTAGTTTATTTATTTTTCTTCCGTCAACCGGAATGCGGCTCGTACCGCTGCGAGCCCACCCACAAAAGTGGTATCAAAATCGTGCGGCTCGGCGCAGGGAGGGGTGCTATTACTTTTGGTGGGATTCGGAGTTACGATAAAAAGTAAAAAGCGAAAAACCATCAAAAATTTTTGTCAGTTAGAAACTGCCCAAAACTAGTGTAATCAACGTTTCGTTAGAGTGTGGGAAGCAGTGCGATTCTGACCCCAAATAAATTTTGAAATCGCCGTCAAGACCACAAATATCGCCCTATCGGTATGAAACTCGGTCATGACATAGATACGCATGCCTGCTCCAGTAAAATGTTTTCAAAATTTTCCTAGGGCTTTATGGTTTTCTGTCTAGTGGCTTCAGAGCAAAGTGATGCGACAGGATTTCGACTCGCTCAGCCAGGTTCACTTCCATGTATTTCTGAAAAATGTCAGACCTCAGCGCACACCATTTTTATCTCGTCGCTGTTATTAATGTGAGTGATGTACAGATATGAATAGCGGGACTATCGGAGACGAAAGATAGCCCTCTCATACACTTCAAACGGTTTTCCGATACGTATCACGGTTTCCGAATGGGAAGGAGTTGTTCGGACCGCTTTTTTCAGTCAAAACTGACTGGGTGTCTCACAAAGATAGAATTCTTTCTGTCTCACACACATGACAGTTGCAGAGGATTAATTACCATAGCAACGAAGCACAGCAGGGCCGAGCAGCTAATTAGAACTACAAAAACGCATCACTGTAGTTTTTACTGTGGCAGAGCTCTGAGGAAGGAGCTGGCCTTTAGAATTATAAATTAGAACTACAAAAAACGCATCACTGTAGTTTTTACTATGGCAGAGCTCTGAGGAAGGAGCTGGCCTTTAGAATTATAAATTAGAACTACAAAAACGCATCACTGTAGTTTTTACTATGGCAGAGCTCTGAGGAAGGAGCTGGCCTTAGAACTATAAATTAGAACTACAAAAACGCATCACTGTAGTTTTTACTGTGGCAGAGCTCTGAGGAAGGAGCTGGCCTTTAGAATTATAAATTAGAACTACAAAAACGCATCATTGTAGATTTTACTGTGGCAGAGCTCTGAGGAAGGAGCTGGCCTTTAGAATTGTAAAGTAGAACTACAAATACGCATCATTGTAGTTTTTACTATGGCAGAGCTCTGAGGAAGGAGCTGGCCTTTAGAACTATAAATTAGAACTACAAAAACGCATCACTGTAGTTTTTACTATGGCAGAGCTCTGAGGAAGGAGCTGGCCTTTAGAACTATAAATTAGAACTACAAAAACGCATCACTGTAGTTTTTACTGTGGCAGAGCTCTGAGGAAGGAGCTGACCTTTAGAATTATAAATTAGAACTACAAAAACGCATCACTGTAGTTTTTATTATGGCAGAGCTCTGAGGAAGGAGCTGGAATTTAGAATTATAAATTAGAACTACAAATACGCATCACTGTAGTTTTTACTATGGCAGAGCTCTGAGGAAGGAGCTGGCCTTTAGAACTACTTGTGTTTTGGGCATTTTATAACTGATTTTAACCAACCTTTGCTACACATGGGATTAGTGTTAATTAAGTTTAATTAATCTTGATGAAATTAAGCTTAATGAAAATTTCAAAATAAAAGCCTTGACAATTTTTATATCAATTGCTGTTTGGAGCATTTTAGAACTGATTTAACACAATCACTGTTACTCATGTGAATAGATTGGACATTTAAACGAGGTGTACTGAAAATTTCAAAATAAAAGCCTTAAGATTCCTTCCTGGCTCATGCCTATTTTAGTCAAAATGGCTGCCTCAAACTGATAGAATTCCGTCTCCACCTGTCCGACTCACAGCTGGGTGTTTCAGGAGGCCCCAGAGGTAATAAAATCAATGGGAAGGCCCACGAGGAAAAACACACCTCCTAATGCATATATTTAAATTTAGAGAAAGGCACAGGCTTATAAAAGTTTTCGTTTGCAACAGAGAATTCAATTGCTTTCTGCCTGAGTCCGCGATTCCCGGAAAAATGCATTTTCTGTTTTCTTTCTTTCTCATGCAATTATTTCTGTTTTGTCGCGTCTTGGACTTTTGATAATCTGGGTGAGAAGCTTATTGTGACATTCTGTTTGCATTTGAATTCTCTGGATAAACTCTGGATATCTTCAGTCTGATGTGGTATGATTGCTCTTTCTCTCTGCACATATTGAGGCTCAAGAATCCAGGATCAGAGAATTAATGAGCTAAATCAAGTTATTCCTCTTTTAATTCTTAATAATTCCCATATGTCAATGTCACATGTGCTAAGACATGATGCCTTCCACTCACCAGCATCCAATTAGTCATTTCACTCCTGTCTGTACTTTGTACTTCTGTGAAGTGATTTTCTGGAACAGGCCTTTCATTCATGGCTTCATTTTCAGAGTTATTGAGTTTTGCCTAATTGACCATGGTCAGAAAGCATGCAGGGCATTCATAAACCTTAACCTGTTTACCTTAGAACTATAAACTGAACCACTACAGAACCTTTCACGGTACCACAGTCATGAATTCACACCACCAAACTTCTGGAACAAAACCTTGATTTTCAGATTTTTCATTTTCATTAAGGTGAGATTTATATGAAAATGCAGGGACCTTAAAATCAAATTAAATGTTAAAACCATTACATGTTCTATAATGATCATGGATATTTTATTTATTTATAGATTTTAGTCTGTATGATTATTGTTTTTTCCTCATATAACCGTTTAATAACATTTTACATAACATATATGAACAATTCACATTCAACATTACACAACATAAACAACAGAAGTACTTTTCCTGATTTGTCCATTTTTTCCTCTGTCTTTTGTCTTGAATATTGACCATTTTGTCCACTTTTCATCCATTTGTGCTTTCTGCAGTCTCAAATGATGTGTCAGTGTTCATAATGTAGAGTTCTTCTGTTACCAGTCCATTGTTCATGGCAAGGGGTTCCACTGGTCCTCATTTCCTCGTAATACAGAAACCTAAGGCTAAGTGGGCTCCCCACATCATAATTCTCCCTCCACCAAACCTTACACTTTACACCCAATGGAGTCAAACAAATTATTTTCCTGCCAACTTTCAAAGGCAGGCTTAACCATCCTGAGTGTGTACACATGCATGTAAAAACATAAAGCCTACCCATCGAGGTGAAAAATATACAGAAAAACTAGTCCACACATCTTGTATTTTACTGACATTGTAGTGGATCGGACTACAACCATAAACCCTTAACGACTTATTAGAAATGGCCTAATGAAGGTTTTTCTGACAGTCTTTAGTCTCCATATTGTGGCTAATTTCATCCAGAGACTTGGATAATATAATGCAGACATCAAATCCGTGTCAGAGAGTTCCCAGATGACTGTTTAGCTCTTATTTCACTTTATTTTTATTTTACCCCAAATGTACTTCAAGATGGATGCAATTCCTTCATCTTCTTTTTTCTTTATTTCCTCTAGCTTTTCGGACTTCTTTGTGTCTCCATTTTTTCTTTCATCTTATCAATCAAGAAGTCCAAGTGGACAAATGTGGACACAGAATTAGCTTTGAGAGCAATCTGCTCCAGATTGACAACATGTTGGAAGCACTCATCAAGCAAATTAGACTTCTCTGCTTTCAGGTCTGATTTCATCCTCAAAACTTTCTATGAAGCTCAAACGTTTTGATCTTTTTCTTATGTCTTCCATATTCCTCTGAACTTTCCTTGTTTTTGTCACATATCTCCACTTTCCTTTCACATGAGTAGCTACAGGACATTTTGAAGAGCAAACAGTGCAGCGGCCATCTTTCATTACCTCACAGTCTTTGGGGAGTTTAGCACACCCGGAATAGTGACAGTTTTCCTCACAGAAAGTACAGCAAACTGCTCCTTTAATTAAAGTCATCAACCACATCTCTCCTTCAATCGCTTCTTTTTCTATGTATGCTTCATAAATTTCTACAGCAAAACTTCTCCTTCTCCTTCTTTTCCTCATGTATCTCCAGAGCTTCTTTAATCTGTTTAGTTTCTGCCTCTTTCAGCTCAGACAGTCGGATCCTTTCCTGCAGGTTTTGGATGCAGGCGGACAGTCTGATCCGTTCATTGAGAACATCTAAAGTCATGTCTAGTTTTCGGGGTGCAGTTTTCTCCAGAAAGGCAGCAAAGCCATCAGACCTTTCACTGCTATCTTGTCAGCATTTTATAATGCTTTTTTCTATCTGCTCTTCATGTCGGCAGTTATTGAAGAGGAAGTGAACAGGTTGTTCCTCCTCATCTTTGGCACATTTAATCTTGGCAGCATTGAGAGCTTGAAGCAAGACCCTTGGTTTTCTTCCATTGGAGTGAGTGACCAAAGCTACAATGTTTTTCTCTATGTCTTTCCCAAACTGAGACATCACTGACTCAAAGATGTACTTAAGTCGGTCACTCAGTCGATTCACGCTCGACTTTACTACCAGACCCACTGCATGAAGTTCTTTATGCCATTTTTTGATTGAAACAATTGAAATAATCTTTCACTGACAACAACATCATATTCAATCCCTCTGGTGTCTCCAAATCCAGGAGTATCAATGATGGTCAGAGAGAAGGGCAGAGTTTTACCTTCAAAACCAAAGAGTTCGTACACAATCACATCTGATGTCTGGCTTTCTGTCTGACTCCTTCTCTCATCTTCTACGATCTGAAACCAGACTTTATCTTCCAATGTCACTCCCATGGCGTAGTTGACCAGAGCGTTGATCAGAGTCGATTTCCCTGCCCCTGTTTCACCAACAAGCAGGATGGTTTATTTGGTTTGTTGTGGTTTTTCTTACCAAAGGTCACTCTGGTTAGGGTGTCAACTGTCTTTTTTTCTTGTTTTAAGCTGGTAGATAACTGAAGTTTCTGAGCTGATGACATCACTATTGGAGATTACATGTTGTATGGATGTGTTGTCAACCTGTACAAAACAAAAATTAAGGTTAGTTTTTAGAGATAAAGATTTTAATTTGATGGAAAGCATGCAGAGATAAATCTTCAGTCTTGCCTTTTTCCAACTTTTACATTTCAACATGTTGGTAATGGAAAGAAAAAGACTTGTACTAAAGTAATTAAAACTAACAGATAAAGACAATTTTATGAACTAAAGATAAAATGCTTTGTAATCTGTTGAGAATATAAATTTGGTTAGCAACTTTAAAGACAGTCAACCTTTGAGCATATGAAATATTAGATGTGGCATGAACATTTGGAGTAGACTTTACGTTAAGGTAAACTTAGATATAGATCCAAACTAAAACAACTGGTGACTCTCTGAACTCACATAATTATTAAGTGGTTCTGCAGGCAGGAGTCTGCCTGTTATCAGGATCAATAAATGTTTTGGTGTTTGTTCAAGTGTTCAGTAAAACAGTAAAACCTTTAAAAAACAATTCTGCTAGAAGTATAATCAAATGTATTAAGAGATTTCCTTTAAGCATAAACAGCATGTTCTGAATTAGTTAGTCTCTAACCAAACTATTTGCATGCATTAATATTACTGAAATACAGTAGGATTAGGAAACTATTTTACTTCCAAATATTTCAGGTATTCTGAAAGAGCTTTTCTAAAAGTAGACAACCTTGCAGTTTTTAGATCCAAACTCAGTTATTATTTGGCAATAGATTTTTGTGCCAGTTTGTTTAAAATTGAAATCAGTTTCTTGTTGAATCAATGAGGCAGAAATAACAGGCCTAGTGGCAGGTCATCAATTCTGGTCTGGGATGGGAGGAGATTGGTACGGGAAGACCCAGTTGAGGATGACCTTCGTTCTCTCCGTATATTTGCCTTTGGATTTTAGCAGGTCTCAAGCAGGGCAATAAAATTAACATCGGAGCAGCCCTCCAAGGGGAAGACACACCTTCTAATGCATATATTTAAATGAAGGGAATACACATTCTTATAAAATGGTCTGTTTTACAGAATTGCTTTGCGCCTGAGTGAGCAATTCCTAAAAATGCATTTTTGTCTTTCCTTTTCAACTTGCAGGTAATTCTGTTTGTCATGTGTCAGACTTGTTGATGATCTGGGTGTGAGATCTAACATTCTGTATGCATTGAATTCTCTGGATAAAGCTCTAGATATATATAAAGTCTGATGTCGAATTATTGTTTCTTTATTTCCCCTGCACATGCAGTCCTGAATCTGGGAAACTAGAGAAAAATTAATGAGCAAAGTGAAGTTATTCCTCTGGTTTTAACAAATCCTAGAGTCAGTTACAACCCAAATTTCTCTAAAACATCAACCAGAAACAGAAAATAAACCAAGATGCATGTAAGATAAAGTCGTGCTCTATTTCCAAGGTGATATGTGTGAAGTGTTGAAATATGTTGATGAACTTTGGATTTTTTCCTTTAAGGTTTTGGTATTTTTGACCAGAATATGTCATTTAAAGTCTGTTTTGGACATGTTTCAAAATTTCCTTTTTCATCTCTGGAATATTGCTAAAATTAGAAACATCTTGTCCAGGAGTGATGCTGAAAAGGTAGTCCCTCCACTTCTTACTTCAAAGCTGGATTACTGCAAGTCTTTATACTCAGAAATCCACCAAATACGGTTAAAAACCATCAGCTGATCCAAAATGCTGCAGCAAGAGCTCTGATAAAAATTAAAAACAGACTTCATATTTTTTGTATTTTAGTTTCCTTCATTGGCTCCCTGTTAAATCTAGATTATAAACTCAGATTCTCCTTTTCACATATGGAGCCTTTGATAATTACTTCAATCAGAGATCTGATTGGTCTAGATCAGGGCTGTCTAACTCCAGTCCTCAAGGTGTCCTGCAGTTTTTCGATGTGCCACATGTACAAAACACAAGAATGAAATGGCTTAATTACCTCCTCCTTGTTCTCCAGAGTCTTGCTAAAGATCTATTATTCTATTCAGGTGGTGCAGCAGAGGCACATCTAAAAGTTGGAGGACACCGGCCCTCGAGGACTGGATGTTGACACCCCTGGTCTAGATGTTCCCAACAGAGCACTTCACTCTCAGGCTGCATGTTTACTGACGCTTATTATTGGAGGCCAATTTATTGCCATCTAGATCAAGTGATTGACTATGCAACTTATTCTCCCAAAGCTCTCATCCAAAAACAACTTTTGTCTTGTCCAAATTCAAAAGAATAAAGTTTAGAGTCATTCAGGTTTTAATGTCCTCCAGATGTGCCTGTAATCTACTTAAGGGATCGGATTAGAAAGCAAACACAGACTCAAGTGTGTTTTTACTAATGGGATTGATTGGAAATGTTTAACAATAACCTTTAACCTACAATTAAACATGCATTTCAGACAATAAAAGATGTTTACACATTAAAATCTAAACTGTGATCACTAATCTTAACCATGCCATTTTCTATGAACAGACAGTGAGGATCTTGTGAAGGATAAAGCTGCTCTGTTAACATGTTCTTAAATAAAATCTAATGAATGTTGGCTGGACCTACCTGCATCCAATGACTGATTTGGCTCCTCCATCCATTTGGCTGTCGATCATTTCTAATTTATGGACCTTCTCTGTTTCTCCATCATCCTTTAGCTTCTTGATCAGGAAGTCCAAATTGATATATGTGGAAACTGAATTCACTTTGAGGAGAGTTGGATCCAATCTGATGGCACATTGATAAGACTTTTCTATCAAAGTTTTCTTCTTTCTGTTCAGGTTTTCCATTTCCTGTACTAGAGTTTCTGTAAGTTTTGTCTCCTTTGTGTCTGAATTGCTCTTGAAATGTCTTTGTTTTAATTCCTCCTTGGTTCTCTGAACTTTTCTCGTCTTGGTCACATACCTCCAGTTGCCTTTAACATGTTTTGATGCAGAACATCTCCCAGAGCAAACAGTGCAGGATGCTAAATTCATGACCTCGCAGTCTTCAGGGCTCAGGGCCATCGTACATCCAGGATAGTGACAGTTCTCCTCACAGACGCTGCAGCAAACAGCGGCTTTAAAGAATGACGTCTCACCTTCAATGAGTTCCTTATCTCTGTAGGTTTCATCTACCTCCACAATTAATTTCTTGCTTAACCTCATCTCTGCTTTGTGTTTCTTCATAGCTTCTTGAATCTGTTTGATTTCTCTCTGTTCCAGTTCAGTTAGTTTGATTTTCTCTTGCAGGTTTTGGATGGAGGCTGTCAGTCTGATGAATGAGTTGAAGCTGACTGATACCTGCTGCTGAGCTGAGACCTTTTGAAGAAAAGCTGTGAACTGCCTCATTCCCGTCTCTGTCAGTCTCCATGCCTCTTCCAGATCTGTGCTCGTTTTCTCTGTTCGGGCCTCATACTGACGATTATTGAATATGAAGTAAGGACATTGACTTCCTCCAGCCTGAAGACCCTTGAGAGAAATGCTAGGTGGTGTTGTACCTGAGTGAGTAATGAGTGCCACTGTGTTTTTCTCCAAGCGTTTTCCAAACAGAGACATCACTGAATCAGAGACGTATGACAGTTGGTCACTCATTTTTGTTTCTGTTGCTTTCATCACTACGCCAACCGCATGAACCTCGTGGATCCCGTCTTCTAACCGAAACAAGTCAAACAATCTCTGATTGATGATGACATCATGCTGAAGTCCATCTGTGTCTCTATAACCAGGCGTGTCGACGATGGTGAGAGAGTAGGGCCAAGTTTTATTCTCAGAATCAAATATCTCATACATGATCACATCTGATGTTGGACTTTGACCTCCATCTTCTGCGATCCGATACCAGACCTCATCCTGCCACCTCACTCCCATGGTGTAGTTGATCAGAGCGTTGATCAGAGCAGACTTTCCTGCTCCTTTTGCACCAACAAGTAAAATGATTTTATTTGGTTTGTTCAGTTGTTTTCTACCAACGGTGACTCTGGTCACTGTCCCAAAGTTAGTTTTTGTGGTTTCCTTTTGGTAGATGGCAGGACATCCTGAGCAGTTTGGTGCCCTGTGGGATTAGGCTTTGCTTAGAAACATATATTGCATGCATTGAACATTGACAGTATGTTAGTTTTTCTGACAGACAATTTTTATCATTGATTTTTTTAAAAATAATAATAAATATGTTATCTCCAGAGTTATTTGTTCCTTCCTCCGAACATTCAGAGACCTTCAGCTTTCCCAACTCCATCAGAGGTCGCCACAGAACCGTCTGCTCACCTCCACCTTTTTTGTGATGTCACTTCCACTCATCCAGAGAAATTCTTGGATGAGGGTTAGGGTTAGAATTTTCTCTTAAATTCTGATGGGCCAAAAACTGCTTTCAAAAATACCCAGTTTTTGACTGGAGACACAAACAAGTCTGCTCTTGGCAGCTGGTTGTGGAAGATTTTACAAGATCAGAAGATCCTACAAGGTGATGTTGGGGAGTGAAAAAGCGGCTCATAAAATAACCATATAATCAAACTGGACTCTGCTTATGTCTGTTTTATTTGGGCCAACATTGGAGAGTTCTGGGTGCAGCTTAATGTATTGTCAATGTTAAGTGACAACACATTCATTGGTTGCCACTGTAAATGTGTGGGTTAATCCAGAGGGTCCCCCTGTAGATGTACAAAACCTTCTCTGATTTATCCCATCGATTTTCATTACTCTGATCTTTCATCAAAATTAATATTGAATGCCCAGCAGCTTCTGCAGATCACTCATAAAGCAAATACCATCACCCAGTGATCTCTTCTGCTTTCGAACCAGTAGTGCCACTTTGTTCACTAAATTAGACCTTTGCAGTGTCTGTCACCTTGTCCGCATCTGACAACAGGATGAGTGAAAGATGACCTTCCAGAACGCCATTCAAATTATTCAATAATTTTGAATATTACTGAATATTCAGGCCCTGTATTGTAGGCCCTGGTAGAGTGGAGTTCAGTTGCTACAGTCACAAGATAATTTTGTTTGATTTTAGTGTTGAGTGATAGCTTTCGAGTATCTCTTTAAAGACTTCGTAAGAAACGTGAAGTCAAGTTCATCATTTACATTCTGCCCTCCCAACAGAGGTTTCTCCACTGAGGTCTATTCTTACCAGACACAACAGTCATTTAATGGGAGTAGTGGAAATAATGATCTCATATCTTACAGTGGAAATTTTCTACTGATTCACATAAAAGGCATAAATAAGATATAAATATTTTAAGTTTAATTTCAATGTAAATTTTTTTAAATATACAAATATGATTAATTTTGTTCCCAGGTAGTAGAATATATCTGTGAATGTTGTTGGTACTCACGTTCTGTCCATTGTGCAGTCTGCAGTGGGAACTAGCTAAGGTCTCTCAGATGTTCAAGAACCTGGATAATAAGTAAAAAACAAAAAGCCAAAGTCTTTCCAGGTTAACATGGAATGAAATGACCATTTTAATTCTCATTTTGACACAGAATATCAACAGTATGTCCACTAAATCTGTTTAAAGTCAAAGATTGATTGTGTATCAAAGTTGAGTTCTTATCTTCAGGCTCCTACACAACATTTAACTCCCTGTGTGTCTCATATGTAACAATCAATTTATCAACCTAACAAGTCTTATGTTCATATCTTGGACTGAGGCTTAAAATTGTAGCATCTTTCCTTAGAAGGATGTACTGGCTTATATGAGATTTGGTAGTGAAGCACTATATGATTCAGAGGGAGAAGGCTTATGAGAAGGTCTCTGGTTAGTTGACTCCAAAATCAGGCTTTCATTAATATATGCTGACATGTTTGCAGAAAGAGTCATGCTAAGGATGTCCAGAGGGGCAATATCCTCAAAATCAAACACTGGTGGAAATATAGATTGTTTATATTGCATCCATTGTCTGAACACCTTAATGGAGTGGCGAGGGCTGCTGGTGTCTGGTTACAGGTGAGGCCACCTGTATACACCTGTACAGGTCCCTGATTCTGCAGAAAGTTGTGCCAGTCATTAAGGAAGAACTGCTTCTGACTCACATAGCAAGCACTTTTATAGTTCACAATGAAACAATTAGTTTCTTTTTTAATCTTTCAACATTGTCAATAGTAGTCTATTTTAAATGGAAACATTTCACTCTTGTATTATTTTTAATATTCATTTACATTTTAAAACATGACAAGATCAAAGGATAGAGCATAACTTTACAGCTTCATGCTTTGCAGAACAAGAATATACACAAAAATATTACATCATATTAATATATACTGCAAACAAGACAAACGTGCCAGTTTATCTTGTTAGAAAAGCAGCATTAACTTGTTTACTGCTGACAGGATAATGTGTGAAATATCATTTCATTGGTGGTTATTGTTATGCTGAGGCAAATCTTTGTTCCTATGCTTTGGACTGAGTGTGAATTAATTGTATTTAATTGCACAGAGAGAAGCTTGTAGCCAAAGTTTTAATCATTAATCATATTTGGATGGAAAACTATTAAAGTGTTCTGCATACAGAACCTGGAAATACAGTTTGGAGGACAAATCAAATGAAATCTATAAATGTATGTTTAAGCTGCAAGCAATACCGAGAGGAGCAAATCCTCGTCCAAGATGCTGAAGGAATGTGTGAATGATGTAAGCAAAAATATTTCAAAGAAAATGCCCATGCTGCAACATAAAAAATGTCATTTGAAATATGTGACATAAAGCCATACCTCTAAGATCAGGAAGGTTTCTGCAGTTGAGGTCCATGGCAGTTTTGCTGAAGATGGAGACAGAAACACATCAGCATGTTTTCTTTCTGAAAGAAATGATCTCTAGATGATCAGGACTGTCTTGATGTTTGAGTTTAACCATGCATCATATCAGAAAACTAGTTTGACATGATTTAGGAATTTAAATTAATCTTTTGAAGAGGATATTTATGGTGTTCTTACTTCTGATGGGATTAGCAAGGAAGAGCAAACATGGGCTGAATTACCAGCCTTTATACCAGTGGAGGAGGAGCAACGGGTCACATAACCTCACACAAACTAATCAGCTTGACCTTAAAAAATGAGTGAAAAACAATTCAGGACAAAAGGTTTAGATTCAATTCATGTAGTTGACATTCCAGAAGGTAAAGTTTTCATTTCAAAGGAAAATGACAGAGAAAACATATTGCTTATTTAAAACTTTATTGTGAGTTTGCTCCAGCAAAACCCAAATATTTTATTAAAGTACTAAATTTTGTACTTTTTCTTCACTACTTCATTTTTAATAACTACATTATTATTTCTTGTTGTAAAATTTTTCTTCTGTTGCCACTCACTCACTGATCTGGTTCAGCATGTTTAGCATGAAAAGGTTCGCAGGTGTCACTCAGATTGTCTTTAAGGTCTTAAATGTCAAGAGTGAAGGTCAGATATGTGTTCAGTGTTTTGTAAACTGTAGTGAGATTTTAAATTCTATTCTCCGAGCAACTGATAGTGTGAGGAAAACGATATTATATTGAATCAAATACAAGGTCACACATTGACATCTGTTCATTTTTAGTTCCTGCATTTATACCTCACTCTACTGTTATAAAATACAACAAATCAAGAGCTGCTGACTTGGATGTAATCAAATGCTCACTGTGGGTGTATTAAGGCAAAATATTTTATCTGGTTGATAAAACAGACTAAAATTGTTTTCTCTCTTGTTATTTCTGCTTCAATAATATTTACTAACAGAAGAGCAGTTCTTGGAAATCCAAACATCTTCTAAACATGTTGTTCAGCAGGAAATGGATTTGTTTTTGTAGCTCTATTGTGTGAAGGGGGAACTGAGAGACTAAATCAAGTAGGAACACATTCCGTACATGCTGCCAAAATCAGCCCCTATTCAAACACCTTTTCCTCCCAGGGTTATTTACATCAGAGACATTGCGGCATGCATGAGAACTTTGGTTTCTGACAGTAACATACGTAGTTTCCAGAACACACTAATGCCTGGAACAAGAAAACCTGTTAAAAGCACATTTTATTGGGATTTGACCAAAAACTGGAATATTCAAAAACAATTGGCATTTTTCTAAGACTAGTCAACAGAAGAATATTTCTGTTCTTCTGTTGACTAGTGATAATAAAAGAAAAATCTTTCTGTTAATAACAACTTAACCTCTTAACTGTTGAGCAGTTTTGTCTTTATTTCCTCTGGGACTTTGATGGTTTTCTTGATTTTAAAGAGAGAAGTTGTCATTTTTGGACCAAAACTTCTGAAAGAGAAACTTTCTTCATGAATTACTGGATGTCGATGACACTGAAGTGTCAGCAAATGTCTAAAAGGTTCTTCTGCAACTGGAATGTGTCCGATACTTGGTTTTATGCTTTTTTGAGCATTGTTTTCAGCACATATTTCACACTGGCTTAGAATTTTATCCACCATGTCTTGCATGTGTAGAGACCAGTAACCTTGTTCTTTTCAATTTTTCCATAACTTTTCCTTGGGCACAATGGTCTAAGCCATGGGCTTCTGATTAATAGTAATGCCATCAGGAGGCATTTGTGACCTTCATAAGCCATTTTCACTCATCATAGCACCTCTGCGTATCCAAAGATCATGTTCAAATCAAATCAAATTTTATTTGTATAGCACATTTCAGCAGCAAGGCACTTTAAAGTGCTTTACATCATAAACACAAGAATACAAAGTCATGCAACATATAATAGACAATACATTGTTACATATTACATTTCTAATCAAACTCTAATCAGCTGGTTTTTAGTCGAGATTTAAAGGAAGTCAGGGTTTCTGCTGTTTTACAGTTTTCTGGAAGTTTGTTCCAGATGTTTGGTGCATAGATGCTGAAAGCTGCTTCTCCTCTCTTGGTTCTGGTTCTGGGGATGCAGATCAGAACCAGAACCAGAACCTGAGAGTCTGGAAGGTTGATACAACAACAGCAGATCTTTGATGTATTGTGGTGCTAAACCGTTCAGTGATTTATAAACTAACAACAGTATTTTAAAATCTATTCTTTGAGCTACAGGGAGCCAGTGGAGGGACTTTAAAACTGCTGTTATGTCTCTATCTTCCTGGTTCTAGTGAGAACAGGAGCAGCAGCTTCTGGATCAGCTGGAGGATTGATTTGTTGGACAGGCCTGTGAAGACGCTGTTACAATAATCAATGCGACTAAAGATAAACGCATGAATGAGTTTCTCTAGATCTGGCTGAGACATTAGTCCTCTAATCCTGGAGATGTTCTTCAGGTCCAAGGTCTTTTTTATTTTTATTTGCAAGCAATGTTGTGTGTGGTACAGCATCTGCAACATTGTACCATTGAGAAATCAAATCATGAATCTCTACATTGATCGCGTCTCTGTCAGGTTCGTGTTTTTCTGTGTTTAATTCTGAGTTTCTGTGTCCTGTGTCTCCTCGTTGTCCTGTCTTCCCCTTGATTGTTCCCAGGTGTGTCTTATTCCCTTGATTACCCTCAGTGTATTTGTCCTCCTGTGTCCTCTGTTCCTCGTCGGGTCCTTGTCGTACTTTTGTTGTTTAGTCAGATTGTCGTTGTTGTTTTTTTGTGCCGCCCTTAAGACCAGTTGCTACCGGTGTGAGCCCTGGCTTCTGCTCAGCCGTGCTGCCTGGCCGCGGACTACTGTTTGGACTGTTTTTGTGGATTATTTTTTATTAAATTACTCGCCATTCAACTTACCTGGGTCTCTAGCGTCTGCCTCACCACCTCCACCACCTCACTTTATGACAGTCTCCTTGTCTCCCACCAACAATGTATTGGGACAGGTGGTTCACTGATTCACCTTGTGTCTCTTTATCCCATTGTTCTTCAAACTGAGCTTTTTGAAATGTCAGTACATTGTGCAATGATAATCCAGAAATGTTTTTTTTAGCTTCATGAATTTGTATTTGAGTGTACTGACCCCATTTAGAAATTACTTCTTCAATCGAGTTATTTATGTCTCCAGCCAATAAACTTCAGCTTCATGTTGTTGCATGTACATTTGAAGATCCTTTTTCAACATACACACCTTGAGAACACCAGATTTTTTATTTTTAATTTGCTTAGAGCATCTCTTCCTAGCAGATTAATTTGTGTTTGATCAGATACCAAAGTTGGTATTTTTATTTCTCTGTTATTTGCTGCAAGTCGAACAGGAGCTGTCATTTGGATTAATTGTCTTGTTCCCGAGAACCCTACAGTTGATACAAATTTATCAGACATGGGGAGATGCTTGCATGATTTGGACATATACAAGTGTAAGCTGCTCCGGTATCGACAGTCATTGGAAATTCTGTGAAATCTGCTGTGAATTGTTGCTATAGAAATAAACTGAAATGAACAGGTGAATTCATCGCCCTGATCTTCAACTGTTTGGTTGATTACACAGAAAAAACTGTCTTCTCTGATGTTTGCCGTTTCCATTTCCATCAACATTATGTTAAATCCAAAAGGCTTCTTGGAAATCCAAACATCTTCTAAACATGTTGTTCAGCAGGAAATGGATTTGTTTTTGTAGCTCTATTGTGTGAAGGGGGAACTGAGAGACTAAATCAAGTAGGAACACATTCCGTACATGCTGCCAAAATCAGCCCCTATTCAAACACCTTTTCCTCCCAGGGTTATTTACATCAGAGACATTGCGGCATGCATGAGAACTTTGGTTTCTGACAGTAACATACGTAGTTTCCAGAACACACTAATGCCTGGAACAAGAAAAACCTGTTAAAAGCACATTTTATTGAGATTTGACCAAAAACTGGAATATTCAAAAACAATTGGCATTTTCTAAGACTAGTCAACAGAAGAATATTTCTGTTCTTCTGTTGACTAGTGATAATAAAGAAAAATCTTTCTGTTAATAACAACTTAACCTCTTAACTGTTGAGCAGTTTTGTCTTTATTTCCTCTGGGACTTTGATGGTTTTCTTGATTTTAAAGAGAGAAGTTGTCATTTTTGGACCAAAACTTCTGAAAGAGAAACTTTCTTCATGAATTACTGGATGTCGATGACACTGAAGTGTCAGCAAATGGTCTAAAAGGTTCTTCTGCAACTGGAAATGTGTCCGATACTTGGTTTATGCTTTTTTGAGCATTGTTTTCAGCACATATTTTACACTGGCTTAGAATTTTATCCACCATGTCTTGCATGTGTAGAGACCAGTAACCTTGTTCTAACTAGAACTACAATCAACTGGGTCTAAACCAGTGTTGCAAGTCGACAGCTCAGTGAAATCTGCTGTGAATTGTTGCTATAGAAATAAACTGAAATGAACAGGTGAATTCATCGCCCTGATCTTCAACTGTTTGGTTGATTACACAGGAAAAACTGTTTCTCTGATTTTGCTGTTTCCATTTGTCAGTCAGATTAATATTGTGTCAAATCCAATGTTGCTCAGCAGGAAATGGATTTGTTTCTACAGTCTGAAGGGAAACCAAGACATTATTTTAGCACATCCACATGTTTACAGAAAACCAAGTAGGAAAACATGCCATAAGTATGTCGCGTCAAAGGTTAAGTTGTTGTTCCTTGGAAATGGTAAAAGAAATTATTGATTATGTGACCAAATAGGAGGACAGCATTGTTTAATGACGTTTGTGAAGGTAGGAAGCTGGTGGTTCATTGGTTGGGCTGTTTCAGATTCATCCCCATCAGAATGACAAACACTGATAACAAACCAAACCGTTTCCTAAAATCTGCCTCTTCCTACATTCTGTACAAATTTTCATAGTTTTAAGGAAATATGTCATTTTCAAATCTGATCCAGATTTTTTAAAATGTGGGTTCGGCTGAACCTTTCAGCCGAACCCGACTGCTCACCAGTAGTCCAATAACCTTTAATGCTAACTCTACTAAGCAGCTCTTTGTAGTTGGAGCTTTTTTACATTTGTCCAAAACTATGTGTGTATCTTTCATGTTAGTTTTTCATCTCACCACATTCCTAAAAACTTAAAACATTTTATTTAATTCTTGATTTTCCAGTTTAATTTACTTTGTAAAAAAAACATTAACTCTACAGTTAAACTTTGCTTTTGGAATAATATGCTCCTGCGGTTTGTTTACAATAAACTCCAAGTTCTTTCCTCTTTTCCACATTTCTCCACATCCTCACACTCAGTTCATGCACTTTGCTCTTCCTCTTGCAGACATCCTCTTGGTTGCATTAAGTTTTTTCCATTTTTCCTGTGATATGATGCAGGACATATTCCAGTTGTACATGTTGCTCTGGACCCCCTGGATTTTTCCAGAGCTGATCAGATTTGGTGCAGCATCGCCCTCTGCTGGTCAGGATGCAGCTGCATCAGGATTTATTGAAGAAACTTCAGGTACAATTTTCAAATGTATAACTAAACTGTTATACTTTTGTCTTGTTCACAGATTCATACGTTTCTCACTTTAAGTCAAAGTTACATCTATAATACAGCAGTAGTGATATATTCTGGATTTAAAATGTCGTCTCTTTTTGGTGTTGGATCTTTCCATGTGCATCAGGAAAGGCGTAATAAGTTCAGGTTGTGTTTAGATTATTTTGTAACTCAGATACATGAGCTGCAGTATAATTATCCTGGATTTAGCCTAATGCTGTCTGAAGGCAGGCAATAGGAAACACATTTACATTCACTTTATACCTGAAAGCAACATTTAAAACATTCAGTTTGATGTAAAACGTTTTCACCCACAGGTACAGACATGTTCTGGTTCCGATCCAGAGAGAGCCACGAGTTCAACCTGGACTCAAATTATTGTTGTTTCTCTACCTGGAAAGAAACAATAATTTCATTCTTAACGATGTTCTGCGCTTGAGAACCAACTGAAACTTCCTGACAGGGAAAAATCGTGAAAGTTATTCAGAAGGTTAAACCAACAGAGAAGTTGTAGAATAAACCAAAGATAATGAAAAGTAATGTGGACAAACAGAAGATTTAAAAACTTCACTACATAATAACTTATTCTGCTTCTTTCTGTTCAATAAATCTTTCAACTTGTGATTTAAAACATGAACTGTCCTTAAAGATTTTACTCTTCTAAGGAAAACTAGGTTTCAGTTCTTTATAGCAAGACACTGCAACCAAAAATTCAGAGGAAGATTTTAACTGCAGAATCATCTCCATGAGGATGGAGTCATGACATGTGATGTTTGATATTCTTCTTCTTCCACTGTAAACTTTTCACTGCTAACTTGTTAAACTGGAAATTCATCCATTCTACAGCAAAGTGCTCACTGTTTTTACCTCTTCTACATGGTTCTGTAGGGCTTTTTGAATCTGTTTGATTTCCGCTACCTTTAGATCCATCAGCCGGATTCTGTTCTGGTTCTGGATGCAACTTTACGCTCATGAAGCTCTTCAACTGCTGCCAAAATCATTCGACCCTCAGCTTCTTTTAGAAAACCTGTTAACTTCCAGCGTTCCCTCTCTGATCATTTATAAGCCTGCTCCAGCTCATCTGTATTTCCAGTCCAGTCTTCATGCTGCCGGTTATTAAACATGAAGTAAAATGGTTCCCTCTTTCCATTTTTAAAACATTTAATTTGTTTCCAGAGTTTCCAGACCTTGCATAATGTTGCTGAGATTTTGTCCCTGTGAGTTTGTGATTAAAACTCTGCGCTTCAGTCAGCTGGTCTGCAGACCGTCACCTGCGTTCAGCAGCAGGAACACAACGGCTGCCTCTTGGTCATCCACCTGCAGGACGTCTGATGACCTTTCTCTGATTGCAGCATCTCCTTCAACGCCTTCATGTCCAGCAGCATCGATGACGGTCAGAGGCCGGAGCAGAGATTTATCTTCAACACCAAAGATCTCATAAAACATCACATCTGCTGCCTGATGTCTTTCCTGCTCTGTGACCTGGAACCAGACTTCATCATCAAACCTCACTGCTACGCTGTAGTTCAACGGAGCGTTTGTCAGAGCACATCTTTCTGCTCGTCCATTTGTTTTTCACCGACTGTGACTCGGGTCAAGAGTCCAGACGTCTGTTCATATGAGCTGATAGACGGAAGGAGATCCTGACCGGATCTTTTAGAGATCATCCCCCAGACACGAATCAAACATATCACATCAGTCAAGGTTGTCAAATGAGCAAAATCTGAAATGATCAAAAAGGTTCAGACGTTTTGAACTCATTTTCACTGAGAGAAGATGAAACATTGAGGACTCCAGAAGACGCGTAGTTTTCATGGGTTCTTTCTAACAAACTAACGCTGCGTTCACACCGCAGCGTTAGTTTGTTAGAAAGGCAGAAGTGGGTCACTTGAAACAAGTGACCCACTTCTGATTTTTTGCCGTGGCTGTTCCCACAGTACAGCGACCAGGATCGATCGCCGGTGTGACCGGGCATCGCCCCGAAGTGTCCTGCATGCGCAGTAGGGGGCGCAATAACAGAGCGTTCTCAGTGTTTGTGGAAGTAAAACATGGATGCTAACGGTGCAGCTTTCAGCATCTATGCACCACAAATTTAAACAAACTTCCAGAAAACTGTAAAACAGCAGAAACCCTGACTTCCTTTAAATCTCAACTAAAAACTCACCTGTTTAGAGTTTTATTTGAAATGTAATATGTAACAATGTATTATTTATTATATGTTGCATGACTTTGTGTTTATGATATAAAGCACTTTGAAATGCCTTGCTGCTGAAATGTGCTCTACTAATAAAATTTGATTTGATTTGTCCGACCAGAGCAGCAACTAAACTAAACCCCCGTTCAGTTTGTCTTCCTGCTTGTGAGAATCAGGATGCAGAACAGTGAGATTTGCCGGGTATCGATGGTATCCAGGTTGGATGAATGCGAACCGGACGTTGGGTCCAGCCTGTGTTGTTCATGAAAAGGTCAGCTAGAGGTCACATTACGGCAGAAATAACTCAGAACCGGGTCTGCAGTTTAAAACTAAACTGCACCAGGTAAATCTTCCTCCCCACATTTTAACATGCACTGATTTAAAAAATACTTTTAGAGACATTAGTTTATCACTCTTAAAACTTTTTCTCCTGGAAGTTCACCAAACTTCCAGGAGAAACTAGTAAAACTAGCACACTAGCAGCTGAGCAGGCTGATGACTAGTAAAACTAGCAGGCTGATGACTAGTAAAACTAGCAGGCTGATGACTAGTCAACATTTAAAACGCCAACATGTGGAGTAGCAAAAGCAAATGTCTGGTTCACTGGTGAGCCTGACATGCACTGATCAACTCCTGCATCTTTAAAATGTAACAAGTTCACTGAAATGTGTACAGTGTTCAACTTTTGCATCAAAAGACCTGTGAATTTCAAGTATTTGTCTAAACCGTTTTTCCCAGTTTATCTGCTGATAGAAAGCGTGATTGACCACCAGCACCAGGTGGTGGCGCTGCTCCAGTAAATCAAGCTGTTTGCCAAACGTTTATTACTTTAAACCAAAAACTCCATAATAATCAGTTTTAATATTCTGAATCAAATATTCTGATTGTGTTTTATTGAAATTAAGAGTCAGATTTGGAGCACATATGGCGCCCCCTGCTGGAGAAACATTTAGAAAATCACCAGAATAAAAAACATGTAAAATTATTACATAAAAGGAAATAAAAAAGCTTCTTGATGCAAAACCAAAAAATAGAAAACATGAATTCAAGTAGCTGAAGAACATTTAGCTCCTCAATAAATGTATCAGGATACTTTAAAATATTAATTTAGATACTAATTTGACTTATGTAAGACAGAAGCCGACCAACCAGAGTCTGGATAAAAATATACTTTTTATTCTTTTGATGACAAGAGATTATCGTCACACACTGAGATTCATCTTTGAGTCAAACATGGAAGAACTTTATTAACCTTTTATTAAAAATGACGTCCGAGTCATTCAGACCCTGATAGCAGGCCAAACACACACACACACACACACACACACACACACACCCAGACACACACACACACACACACCCAGACACACACACACACACAGACACACACACACACACCCAGACACATACACACACACACACACACCCAGACACACACACACACCCAGACACATACACACACACACAGACACATACACACACACAGACACACACACACACAGACACACACACACACACCCAGACACACACACACACCCAGACACATACACACACACACAGACACATACACACACACACAGACACACACACACACAGACACACACACACACAGACACACACACACACACCCAGACACACACACACACACAGACACATACACACACACACACACACACCCAGACACACACACACACCCAGACACATACACACACACACAGACACATACACACACACACAGACACACACACACACACCCAGACACACACACACACCCAGACACATACACACACACACAGACACATACACACACACACAGACACACACACACACAGACACACACACACACAGACACACACACACACACCCAGACACACACACACACACAGACACATACACACACACACACACACCCAGACACACACACACACCCAGACACATACACACACACACAGACACATACACACACACACAGACACACACACACACACCAGACACACACACACACCAGACACATACACACACACACACACACCCAGACACACACACACACACCCAGACACATACACACACACACAGACACACACACAGACACATACACACACACACAGACACATACACACAGTTAAAACAGAAACTCGGTGCTAACACCAAAGCTCACTCACTGGCTCATCAAACCACTAAATGAAACTGAACTGATTTATTTTCAGGTTTATGTTCACAGATTCACTGGAAGCCGAGGAAGCTTCGTTTTCTGCGTGGGGAAAGTTCTGGCCTCCGTTTCCTTCCCTCCTCTTTAAAACCCAAAGATCCCAGCCGCGCTTTCCTCCCTGCATCTACTGATGAGCAAATTTCTGCATCGCTTTGAAGCGAAAGCGACCAGGACCCTGTTGATCTGAGAACCATGAAGCTTTAAACTCCTCGCAGTCAACTTTCAGGATAAAGTGTCCAAGTTCATATTGTCACAATAACGGCACAGATTATGTGAAGTAAAGCAACTTTTTCACTTTTCAAGGTCACTGATAAAACAAGGCTGTCAGCAGGTTGCAGCTGACGCAGGAAGCGCCTGAATCCAACAGCAGAACGTTAAAAACTTCACATCACTGAACTTTACAGGCCAGCCGCCATGTTGAAAGAAACTAGACAGAAAGGAAAACCAACAATCATCAGCTGATCTGTGACGGATCAACACCGAGTTCAAAAACAGACAAATTCACCACAAATGAGCTAAAGAAGTGAATTTACTCTGATCCAGGAAACCGGGACATTTTGATCCTGTCAGAATGAGGACAGTTCTTCCTGAACCCCAAACTTCCTGAGAATAAACGAGTTAATAGCTTAAAAATGTTCCCAGTAGCAGAAGAGGCAGCAGGACACCTGGGGTGACCTTTAACCGGTGAATAAAAACTACTGGACTTCCTGTTAGCAGCTCCGGTTTGCTCCGATTGTCCCTCTGAAGGTAAAACCTGAGAACTTCAAGGCAAATTAGTGGAGGTTTGGTCAGTTCGTTACAACAGCAGCTTTAAAATCTGATCTGAAATGATGATGATGAGGTAAAGACCCCCTGTGGAGCCAGACCAGGTCCGCAGAGTGATCCAGCAGACAGTGAGACGGACGTCAGGAGCAACCCAACCTTACAGAAACCATTTAAAACAAGCAAGTCATCACTGGCAACCTGCAGGTTAAAACCTGACATCAGGTGTTCAGTAGTAAGGCCCGATGTTCTCGTAGCCGGCGTAACTCGGCCAGTCGGGGAAGAGCCCGTGTGAGCAGGTGGGGCTGCCGTACCGGTCGAAGTGCATCCCGAACCGCGATGAGTCCGACTGCTGGTCTCTCCTCATGTAGGGCCGGACGATGCGGTAGTTCTTCCCCCGGTTGCTGTCCCAGTACTCGTTCCCGCTCACCTTGTAGCACACGGCGAACTCCACCTGCTCGCTGGGCCACATCTCGGCGGGCAGAGACACCTCGAAGGAGAAGGTGTCGCTGAACGAGGTCGGGTACGTGTCCGTCACGTATTCACAGCCGACGTCCGTGTGGCTTTTCCACGAGTCAAAGGTCACCCGAAGCATCACAGACTTCTCAAACGATACATTTTTTACTTTGACGGTTCCTGCAAAGGCCTTCTCCTTCAGCACGCAGTGCTCCAGGCTCACCAGGTTCTGCTCCAGGTTCTGCCGGAACAGCAGGTAGTCTGAGGACGGTGAGTGAAGTCCAGCACCAGTTTGTCCTCCTCTGTGGACGCCAGCGTGAGCTTGGAGCTCAGCATCTCCTGGATGTTCACGGGGATTTCTATGGGGTCTGTGAACTTGGAGAAGATCTTCACCTTGGTTAAGGACAGACCTTTGTGGTCAGCAAACGTAACGCGTTTCTTTTTTTTTGTATCTTTGTTAGTGATGGCGCCATCTTCAGGCTCAGTTTTGTTAACACAGGTTGTGTGCGGGAACCTCAGGCAGGAGCTTCGGATTGACGTCTGCACCGTGGACGGGGTGGTGAAGACGAACTCCTCCTTGGACAGGAAGAGGGGAATGGTCACGTCCATCGGCATGTCAGGCTCAGGAGGAAACATCCACACAGCACTGAAACACAGAGCATCAGACTGTCAGTGTTGAGCTGCAAACCGTCATCGCTCCTCAGAACCGCCTCTGGTTCCCCAACATCTGGTTCCCCAACATCTGGTTCCCCAACATCTGGTTCCCCAACATCTGGTTCCCCAACATCTGGTTCCCCAACATCTGGTCCAGGCTGCAGGTGAACTGAGTCTGTCAGAAAGACGGACTCAGTTCACCTGCATCAACAGAACCAAGGACAATGTCAAGGTCTTCGGCACCACAATCAGACGACCACCAGCGTGCAGCAAGGTCACAGCAAGGTCACAGCAAGGTCGCGGCAAGGTCACGACAAGGTCACCACCGTGACCAGGTTGGCTGAGAGAGCAGCCATGTTTCCTTCCTGCCCACTCGACTCCCAACCGGGCCGAGCAGCACCGTGTGACCCAGGGGGTCAGGGTCAGCCCTGCCTCTGGGTTTTACACCTGGGTTCGGTAAAACACTCGATCGTTAATCAATGAAGGTCATCAATGACTTCAGATCAATAACTGTATCAGTTATTGGCAGCAGCAAAATACAGCAAAACTCCAGCAGAGCAGAAATGATTCCTTCTCTACTTTCAGATCCACGTTGTGATGTTTTGGTTCTGATCTCCTGGTTCTGATCCGGGTCGGTTTGGGTCGGCGCCGCTCTACTGCTGCACATTCAGCGCAGAAAGTCAAACTCATCGGGTTTCCTGCCCTGGTTCCTTCCAGCTGTGGATTAAACCACATTATTGACCCAAACTGCAATCTAAAGCCCAATATCCAGCAGAACCGGGTCAGCACAACCGGGTCAGCAGAACCGGGTCAGCACAACCGGGTCAGCACAACCGGGTCAGCAGAACCGGGTCAGCACAACGTTTGCTCACCTTGACTTGGAAAGTCAAATTTTAGTGAATTTAAAATGAATATTTTGTCTTTAATGTTTGAAATTGTGCATAAAAAACATGGAATGAGTTTAAGATCCTGTTATGTCATCCTGGCTAGTTGCAGGTTGCCGGTTGCTAGTTGCAGGTTGCCAGTTGCTAGTTGCAGGTTGCTAGTTGCTAGTTGTGGGTTGCAAGTTGCTGGTTGCTAGTTGCAAGTTGCTAGTTGTGGGTTGCAAGTTGCCGGTTGCTAGTTGCAGGTTGCTAGTTGCAGGTTGCCGGTTGCTAGTTGCTAGTTTTGGGTTGCAAGTTGCCGGTTGCTAGTTGCAGGTTGCTAGTTGCAGGTTGCTAGTTGCTAGTTGCGGGTTGCAAGTTGCTGGTTGCTAGTTGCAGGTTGCCAGTTGCCGGTTGCTAGTTGTAGGTTGCTAGTTGCCGGTTGCTAGTTGCAGGTTGTCGGTTGCTAGTTGCTGGTTGCAGGTTGCTAGTTACTGCTTGCAGGTTGCTAGTTGCTGGTTGCTAGTTGCTGGTTGCAGGTTGCCAGTTGCTAGTTGCGGGTTGCAAGTTGCAGGTTGCTAGTTGCCGGTTGCTAGTTGTGGGTTGCAAGTTGCCGGTTGCTAGTTGCCGGTTGCTAGCTGCAGGTTGCTAGTTGCAGGTTGCTAGTTGCAGGTTGCGGTTGCTGGTTGCCAGTTGCTAGTTGCTGGTTGCTAGTTGCGGGTTGCAAGTTGCTAGTTGCTGGTTGCTAGTTGCAGGTTGCCGGTTGCTAGTTGTGGGTTTCAAGTTGCCGGTTGCTAGTTGCAGGTTGCGAGTTTCTGGTTGCAGGTTGCTGGTTGCAGGTTGCTAGTTGCCGGTTGCAGGTTGCTAGTTACCGGTTGCTAGTTGTGGGTTGCAAGTTGCTGGTTGCTAGTTGTGGGTTGCAAGTTGCTGGTTGCTAGTTGCTGGTTGCTAGTTGCCGGTTGCTAGTTGCAGGTTGCTAGTTGCAGGTTGCCAATTGCTAGTTGCTGGTTGCCAGTTGCCGGTTGCTAGTTGCAGGTTGCCAATTGCTAGTTGCCGGTTGCTAGTTGTGGGTTGCAAGTTGCCGGTTGCTAGTTGTCGGTTGCTAGTTGCAGGTTGCTAGTTGCCGGTTGCTAGTTGCTGGTTGCAGGTTGCTAGTTACTGCTTGCAGGTTGCTAGTTGCTGGTTGCTAGTTGCTGGTTGCAGGTTGCCGGTTGCTAGTTGCGGGTTGCAAGTTGCTGGTTGCTAGTTGCCGGTTGCTAGTTGTGGGTTGCAAGTTGCCGGTTGCTAGTTGCCGGTTGCTAGCTGCAGGTTGCTAGTTGCCAGTTGCTAGTTGCTGGTTGCGGGTTGCAAGTTGCTAGTTGATGGTTTCTAGTTGCAGGTTGCCGGTTGCTAGTTGTGGGTTTCAAGTTGCCGGTTGCTAGTTGCAGGTTGCGAGTTTCTGGTTGCAGGTTGCTAGTTGCTGGTTGCAGGTTGCTAGTTGCTGGTTGCAGGTTGCTAGTTACTGGTTGCAGGTTGCCGGTTGCTAGTTGCTGGTTGCAGGTTGCCAGTTGCTAGTTGCGGGTTGCAAGTTGCCGGTTGCTAGTTGCCGGTTGCTAGTTGTGGGTTGCAAGTTGCTGGTTGCTAGTTGTGGGTTGCAAGTTGCTGGTTGCTAGTTGCTGGTTGCTAGTTGCCGGTTGCTAGTTGCAGGTTGCTAGTTGCAGGTTGCCAGTTGCCGGTTGCTAGTTGCAGGTTGCTAGTTGCCGGTTGCTGGTTGCAGGTTGCCGGTTGCTAGTTGCCGGTTGCTAGTTGTGGGTTGCAAATTGCCGGTTGCTAGTTGCCGGTTGCTAGTTGCAGGTTGCTAGTTGCCGGTTGCTAGTTGCTGGTTGCTAGTTACTGCTTGCAGGTTGCTAGTTGCAGGTTGCCGGTTGCTAGTTGCTGGTTGCAGGTTGCTAGTTGCGGGTTGCAAGTTGCTGGTTGCTAGTTGCCGGTTGCTAGTTGTGGGTTGCAAGTTGCCGGTTGCTAGTTGCCGGTTGCTAGTTGCAGGTTGCAGGTTGCTAGTTACTGGTTGCAGGTTGCTAGTTGCAGGTTGCTGGTTGCCAGTTGCTAGTTGCTGGTTGCTAGTTGCAGGTTGCCGGTTGCTAGTTGTGGGTTTCAAGTTGCCGGTTGCTAGTTGCAGGTTGCTAGTTTCTGGTTGCAGGTTGCTAGTTACTGGTTGCAGGTTGCCGGTTGCTAGTTGCTGGTTGCCAGTTGCTAGTTGCGGGTTGCAAGTTGCCGGTTGCAGGTTGCTAGTTGCCGGTTGCTAGTTGCTGGTTGCAGGTTGCCAGTTGCTAGTTGTGGGTTGCAAGTTGCTGGTTGCTAGTTGCAGGTTGCTAGTTACTGGTTGCTAGTTGCCGGTTGCTAGTTGCAGGTTGCTAGTTGCAGGTTGCTAGTTGCTGGTTGCAGGTTGCCAGTTGCTGGTTGCTGGTTGCAGGTTGCTAGTTGCAGGTTGCTAGTTGCTGGTTGCTAGTTGCCGGTTGCTAGTTGCAGGTTGCTAGTTGCTGGTTGCTAGTTGCCGGTTGCTAGTTGCAGGTTGCTAGTTGCTGGTTGCTAGTTGCCGGTTGCTAGTTGCAGGTTGCTAGTTGCAGGTTGCTAGTTGCTGGTTGCAGGTTGCTAGTTGCTGGTTGCTAGTTGCTGGTTGCTAGTTGCAGGTTGCTAGTTGCTGGTTGCTAGTTGCCGGTTGCTAGTTGCAGGTTGCTAGTTGCTGGTTGCTAGTTGCCGGTTGCTAGTTGCAGGTTGCTAGTTGCAGGTTGCTAGTTGCTGGTTGCAGGTTGCCAGTTGTGGGTTGCAAGTTGCTGGTTGCTAGTTGCTGGTTGCTAGTTGCTGGTTGCTAGTTGCCAGTTGCTAGTTGCAGGTTGCTAGTTGCAGGTTGCGTTTGCAGAAGGAGATCAGATGTTCATAACAAAGTCCAGAACATGATTATGAAACAGAGAAATCAGATCCATTCTGTTTGTTCTGCAGCAGTTATGTTTCAAACTGATAAACGTTAAATGAACCCCGACTCCAAGGGTCAAAGGGGAAACGGTGACCTCTGAGGGTCAAAGGGGAAACGGTGACCTCTGAGGGTCAAAGGGGAAACGGTGACCTCTCACAGCTTCACTGCCCTTACACTTGACCTCTAATCGGAAGTGACTCTCAGTTTGTTTCATTTTTATCTTAATGTTCTGATAAAACCAGAAATTCCTTTCATAGATCAAACAGAACGGGCTTTGACTAGACTCCACCAACATTCAGTGGGTTTGATTTATTCCCTCATTTCTATTATATGTGATATAAAATAAACGGTTTTATTAAACTGGGTCAAACATCAGGCCCGGTTTCTGGGCCAAACTGCGACCCGCTTGGCCCGGTTTGGCTCTGGCTGCTGCCATGGAGACACACCTGATGTAACCGGTTTACATAATCCAGGATGGTCCTAGTTCAATCACCAAAACTCAACTTTCATTAATGTTAATTTATTCCTAAAGCTCTTTATGAACAGGATTCAGTTCATGAACCAACCTGACGACCCAAAACCATCAGATCCTCAGCGGCTGGAGCAGCAGGAGAACCGGGTCGGTTTGGGTCGGCACCGCAGAACCAGCCAGAGTCCAAATGGATAGAAAGGATTTAGACGTCATTTCTCTGCTGCACGTTTTGATTCAGTCAAAAGAAAAACCTTTCCACTGGAAATCAGGATCAATGGATCCAAACTGGGTCAGAACTGGGTCAGAACTGGATCCAAACTGGATCAGAACTGGATCAGAACTGGGTCAGAACTGGATCCAAACTGGATCAGAACTGGGTCAGAACTGGATCAGAACTGGATCCAAACTGGATCAGAACTGGATCCATTTCTTTCTCATAACTACAACTTTCACTTTTTAGAATCAAAACTGAACAAGATTTTCTACAGGAAGCCAAAACGTTACATGTGAATCTGAACCGAACCAGAAGCCTGAACCGGATCGTTCTTTTGTCTGATTCAGAACCGAACAACGAGTCGGACCTTTAAAAGCAGAAACCCGAACCCACCGGGTCGGAGTCCGGACCGAGCGGAACATCTTCCTCTGCGTGGTTCTGACCCACATCAGGAATCCCGCTGAGCTTCCAGGGATCCGGGTCGGAGGTCCAGAACTCCTCCATCGAACCGCAGCTCAAACTTTTCCCGTCCAGAACCGGTCCGGCCCGCTCGGTCCAGAACAACCTCCCGGTCGCTGCCGCCATTTGACCCACTTTCTGACTCTGGAGCGTCTTCGGAACCAGCTCCCTTTGGACCCGACATTAACCGGGTTTCTGCAGCAAACCGCAGTTTCAGTTCAATCCGTTCAAACGGCAGCAGATTAACGGTTCCGTCAGTTGGTTGTTTCCCATGAAAACCTTCAATCGGTTCTGGTTCTGGTTCTGGTTCTGCTCACAACGCGCAGGTCGCTGCGGAGCTTTACCTGCAGCAGGTTCGGAGAAACGCCTGCCGGGTCGCGGTTCCGTCCCACCGCCTGCAAACCCGCTGCGCTCTGCTGTCACGCAGCAACCAGGAGCCGCTGCACTTTCTGCCTCTTCAAGGACCCACGCAGGATCCACGTGAAAACATCCACGCAGCCAATGAGGGCGCGAGCAGGCGGAGTGATCACTGGACACACTCTGCTGTCTGTGGGGGAGGGGCGGTGGAGCCTGGAATAACCTGGAATAACCTGGAGAAACCTGGAGGAACCTGAAATAACCTGGAATAACCTGGAGGAAACCTGGAATAACCTGTAGGAACCTGGAGAAATCTGGAATAACATGGAGGAAACCTGGAATAACCTGGAGGAACCTGGAATATCCTGTAGAAACCTGGAAGGTTCTGGATAAATAAACTCATAAAGTAATATTAAAAATGCGATCGGCCAAATTGTCTTTGCAGCGTTTATAGAACAATTAAAATGTTTTCAAATGAATTTATTTCACATATTTAACATCCAAACAGCTTGAAACAAGCTGCTGTTCAACTGTATGAGTGGAAAGTTCAGTGGAAGGACAAAGTGTCAGTAAACCACAGCCAGTGAGATCAGCCCGTGGTTCTGCCCGGTTCTGGAAGTCCGGGTTGGTTCTGCCCGGTTCTGCTTGGATCCTCCAGCATTAATATTTCTGCCACTCAAGTGAAAACTATTTGATAAAAATGTGATGTTAAAAATTCATCATAACTTTAATGTTTGAAAATGACGTTAAAAATGTTTAAAAACCTTAAACTTAAATATAAAACTGTGAAGTTTTATAAAAAACAACTTATGTACAAAATGTCAAGTTTTCAGCAAAACAAACATTTTGAATATAAAACTTATGAAGCTGCTACATTTAATGCTGGTGATTTCTGGAGTTTTTTCCACGCAGCCTGAGTGGACACGAGAGAAACAAAGCTGCTGCAGAAACAGGAGGTCTCACTCTGACAGAAACTGAAGGACAAAACCTGCAACAGGTGAAGAGATGCTGCGTCACCACTTAATACTCGAGTAAAAGTAACTAGTTACTTTTGTAACTAGTTACTTTCCACCGCTGGCGCCACGTCATCCATTCACTGGTTCTTTACTGCAGAAACACAAAGAAGATCAACTTTTAATAAATGAAAGTCTAGAATAATTTCATGAATAAATAATCATAAACAGTTTAAAGCTGCAGAATCACAACGATTTACTCTGATCCCGACTGAGGAAACTTTCAATCGGCATCATTCTGACTGGTTTCCAGTGACAGCAGGAGATAAAACGGTTTTCTTCTTCTGCTCATGTCAATATTTAATGTTCCTTTAGTTTTCTTGAACTGATTATGTAACGATTTTATTGTTTAATTATTGTACAATGTTTTGTGACAAAATGTAAAATCTCTCATTTCAGATTCCTGCCTTCAGCTGCAGGATGACACTGGAAACCAGACTGAAGTGGACCTCAGAACCCGACCAGAACCCGATCGGGACCTGATCAGAACCCGACCAAACCCGACCAGAACCTGATTAGAACCTGATCAGAACCTGATTAGAACCCTACCAGAACCTGATCAGAACCTGATTAGAACCCTACCAGAACCTGATCAGAACCTGATCAGAACCTGATTAGAACCCTACCAGAACCTGATCAGAACCCGACCAGAATCTTAAGGTTGCTCTAAAGCTGCAGTTTGTAACCATATTAAATACTAAGTTTGTTTTCCATATTTATTCAATCTGCCTCCATGTTGTGACGTCATGAAACAGATAATCTGTTGATCAAACAACCAAACACAACCAATCAGAACCGGGAGGCGGGGCTTAGCACTGGCAATCATCCTCGAGTTCACGCTGCTAAATGTGCTAATGGAAACAACTTACAGTTACTGGAAAACTGTCAATCTGCCGACATCAGTGGCTATGCTAACTAGCCTTAGCATTTATTACAGGGTATGCTTGCTAGCTGTGGGGAGGGGTTAAAGGGGGTGAACTAGGTCCATGGCCCCTTGGAGGGCCACCAGGAGGCGCTAGAGGGCCCCAGAAAGTTGGAGGGAACATGAGAATTAAATGCAAAAATAGCAATTTTACTGAAATATATTTTGAATAATAAAATCTACTGTTTTTCAATCCTAATTATAATATAATTTAAAATAACATCTTGTGAGTGGCTAGCTGCTTAGCTGCTCCAGCTAGAGGTTCTGTGCAGGCCCGGCGGTCACTCAGAACCTCTGGTTTTGTGTCCAAAAATCTGTGAATATTTGAAGCTATTTTAAGATTCAGATTCTGCTGAGAGAACAAAACAAACAGGCTGCATGTTGAACTTTGACCTCCTCAGCTGATCCAGCAGCAGGCGGGGGAGGGGGGCTACCGATGGTTCTGGGTTCAACGTTCTGGTACCGCTCTGATCCTTAATGACATTTTTCTTTTAGTTGATCCTAGTTATCAATCAATGTATTAATTATTTAAATTAATTCAAAACGTTTCTATGGAAATGCAGCAGAGCAACGAGTCAATGACCATCATTCCTCCAGGCCAGCAGGGGCGACAGTAGAAAGGAAATACTCTCCGACAACAGGAGCAAACCTCCAGCAGAACCAGAACCAGAACCAGAACCTGGCAGCGGAAGAACTGAGCCAGGAGTTTTCAATTTTAGTAAGTGGTGTGGGTTCACAGCATCCAGGACTTTAGTTTAAGTTTTAGTTGAATTTAGTTTTGGTTTAGTTTTAGTTAAGTTTAATTTAGTTAGTTATAGTTTAATTTTAGATTAATTTACTTTAGTTTAATTTAGTTTTAGTTTAGTTTACTTTAGTTTAGTTTTAGTTTTAATTTAGTTTCGTTTTAGTTAAGTTTAGTTTAGTTTTGTTTAAGTTTAGTTTTTAGTTTAGTTTTAGTTTAAGTTTAATTTTAGATTAATTCACTTTAGTTTAGTTTAGTTTAGTTTAGTTTAGTTTAGCTTAGTTTAGTTTAGTTTAGTTTAGTTTAGCTTAGTTTAGTTTAGTTTAGTTTAGTTTAGTACTCTCTGCCTGGTCAGTGGTTCCTCAGCAGGATGTTCTGTTTCTCACTGCTGTTATGTAAGAACTGAGGAACAGAACGTTTGGACCGACCCGCTGGTACCGACCCATTTATCCTGTCAATATTTGCTCAGTAAGTTCACCTGACGGGTTCAGGGGGGAAGAGAGCAGGTGGACGACCTCTGACCCCAACCTGCTTCCTGTCCTGCTGCAGATGAAAACGCTCCTTAGTGTGACCCGAGGCACGTACTCCTGCACCAGAACCAGAACCAGAACCCAGGTCCAATAAGCTCATCGCTGATGATGTCATCATCAGCTTCATCAAACATTTAATAAAAAAGTTTTTTTATTAAAATTTTTCCGACAGATCAGAGGAGAATCAGGAAAACTTTATTTCTGTAATTATTTTATAATTATATTTTAGTTCAAATGGAGAAATGATGAAAACTAAACTTTATTTAACAATCAATCAATTACACAAACAAATCAAAGCAATTCTGCAGGGAGTTCAGACACAAAGCTTTGATCTGGTTCAGAACCAGAACCAGAACCAGAACCAGATCTGCCCACAGGGAAAAGAGAACCTGAACCAGTGACAGAACCGGTTCCTGGTTCTCCAGCTGAATAAGTCAACATAAACCCAGCAGAGTCCAGATTTCTGCTTATTCTCTAATTAAGAGGAAACATTTAATGCTGAACAATGAACAAAACTTTCTATTTGAAATCTAAAATGAATTCTGATGATTAAACAAGCAGAGCTTCCAGCCTGAAGCCATCAAACATTTTTATTTATCTTATTCTGTTCGGTGCAAACTGTTTTTCTTTGAGCAGAAATATAATCTGTATTTCTGAACAAGGATATATTTTTAAAAAATTTTTCAAGATTAAATAATCATGTATTAATTTGTGAACATATTTTAAGTCTATAAAGTGTCTATAAAAAGGTCATTTGATGTAATTTGATGTTTGGAATGAAAGCCTTAAACTAATCATTCTTCATATAAAGATTATAATCTTTAATCTCTCCTCCCAGGTAGCATGTTGAGATTACTGGGATTATTTTTAAACACTTTACGGTTCGGTGCAGGAATTCTGCACCGGAACCAACCGGGTTCTGCAGGACCCAGGTTCGCGGTGACCTCCAGGGGCAGTGATGAGCGCACATGGCCCACCGTGCCGCACCACAGAAGAAGAAGCTGTGTTGTTTTGCTCAGACGTCACCGTCCGTCCAGGAGAACCAGGAGAACCGGGATGCTGCTCCGCTGATGTCCTCCGGGAGAACCGCGGACTGTGTCGGTGAAGTCGGTGGAAGATCCGCCCAGCGCGGCGCGGGGAGCTGCGTGACCGGCCGAGGAGCCTCTGGAGGCGGACGCAGCGCCACTCGTACCCGGTAAGAGGGACACGTCAGCGGAGGATGTGGAGCGGAGAGACCGGAGCGAGGCGGAGGGTCTCCGCTGTTCCGGATGGTTCTGCTCGGACCGGTTAATGAACCGAATCGCAGCTGGCTGGGCTCATCTGGACGGATCCAGAAGCAGCGACTGTCTGTGAGCGGGTTGATTCCGGGTTCGGTTCGGTTCGGTTCCTCTGGGCTTAAGGCTCACAGCTAACATCACCGCGTCACCCGGAAGTCTGAACTTCCCTTTTCTGAGACATGCGCAGTGCGTCCTGCGAGCTGAAGGCGACCAGAACCGGAACCGGAACCAGTCCATTTAACCAGGGCTGCTGTTTCTGAATGTATGACGCACAGTGACGTGCATCATACGTCATCATGGAAGAATGATATTGTAAGGAAGGTTATTAGATCTTGAGCTTGTGTTGGTTCTCAGGCCCAGATCAGCTCGGGGAAAGTATCGCGAGATTTCGTTAAGTTCTGTTTATTCTGCTCTTGACAGCTGGTGGTTGCCTTAGCAACCAGCATCGAACAGCTGATCCGTTACGTTTTTTCTATATATAACCAGCTAGTCCTGGTTATTTTACTCACCGCTCTCCAGTGGGCCCAACCCGCCCAACGCCAGCATGGCTCTCTGGCCAGACATCGCTAGATGCTGTCTGTGCCAGAGCCAAAGGTCAGAGGTCACACAGTTCTTCTGAGAACAACTCAGCTTTAATTCATCTGAGCTGGAAGGAGGAAAGTTCCTGCAACAGACCCTTCATTACCGACGGAAACCAAAAAGCACAACAATATAATGATCTTTTATATACTACCACTAAAATGCTTACAAAATATTTCATATAGCAACTGATTTTACAACATTTTAGCTCATCTATATAACCTTCAGCGCTTTTCTTAGGCTAGTCAGGGAGCTAGCCTTGGAGCTAGCCTTGGATCGAGTCCTGCATGGTAGCTAGTGATGCTGTTTCATTCAGGTTTCATTCTAGAATTATTCTACGTTGGCAGCGCGGCTAAAGATGACATGTAAACTTTAGGGAACTTTAGTCTTTTGTCCTTCGATGTCTGCATGAAAACAGTAACATGCAGGAGGTCTGATGACGGCAGAGCCTCACCGCTCGTCACTGATGACGCAATGAAAGTCTGAATAAAATAACATCAGCCACGATGACGTCACTGGTGGGCGGAGTTAAACTGGATCAAACTCAGAATCTCAGCAGATCCAGAACCAGAGGTTGATCCGGATGCAGCAGGAACCAGGGAGGAGATGGGTCCGGAAAGAAGGTCCAGTTTGTGTTCATCAGAACCAAACTGGACCTTAAACCGGTTCTCTTAAACCTCTCTGAGTCAGAGCTGCAGAAACCTGTATGGACCGGGACAAGCCCGATCCAGAACCGGTCCAGTCTGTGGTTGGGGTTTGTGACGGATTCATCCTTCCGGTGTCGTGGCTCTGCTGCAGGCTGCTGTGTGACCTGCGGGGGGCGCTGCGGCACCATGAGCGGCGCGGCGCTCGGCCTGGAGATCGTCCTGGTCTTCTTCTTGGCTCTCTTCCTGCTGCACCGCTACGGAGACTTCCGGAAGCAGCAGCGCATGGTTCTGTTCGGCACGCTGCTGGCCTGGTACCTCTGCTTCCTCATCGTCTTCATCCTGCCGCTGGACGTCAGCACGGTCGGTACCGACCGGGCCCGGTCCCGCCCCGCCCGCTGAACCCAGCAGGTCCAACCTGTGTTTCTGCCCCCTACAGACCATCTACAGGCAGTGCATCGAAGACCATGAGGAACACCTTCCTGCGTCCACCGCCAGCCCGACCAACCGGACCGGACCCAGTGGGCCCAACCCGCCCAACGCCAGCATGGCTCCGACCAGGAGGTAGGAAGAAGAGCCTTCCTGTTGCTCTGGATACTTACGGTGATCTGAGCAGCTCCCATCTGATCAGGCAGTCTATCAATCTATTGATTATTGTCATGATCAATTCATTCATCAGTAACTAAAGTGGCTCATTCTACAGATTCTTCATTTAAACTCTTAGTGATTCTCATAGCACTTTGGAAATGCATGAAATAAACATTAAATTATAAAAATCAACATTTTATTCCCTGAAATTAAAGCATTTCTTATTGAGTCTGAAGATAAAAGTGATTAAGTTGTGGATTCATTGCAGTTTCTCCAGTAAACCTGCTCAGTGTTTTTATATTAAAGATGTGAATTAGACAGTAAAAATATTAGCAAAACATCTCCAGTGAAACAATATTCAAATCTCAGCTGGTCTAGATTTGACTGAATGTTGCTAATGAGGCTTTAACAGCTGCAACATTTCTGCATGTTGGTCAGAAACGGTTCTGTTGGTCCAGTTGGATCAGTTCTTCTGATCTCATTAACTGTTTGACTCAATAGACAAAACATCAGATGTGGTTTGGTGCTTCGTGTAATTGGAAAAATAAAACTAGAAATAAAATAACATAAACCAGCGCTAACCAGGAGAGTTAGCGCTGGTTGCTAGCGCTGGTTGTTAGCGCTGGTTGTTAGCGCTGGCTGCTAGCGCTGGTTGTTAGTGCTGGTTGTTAGCACTGGTTGTTAGCGCTGGTTGTTAGTGCTGGCTGCTAGCGCTGGTTGTTAGCACTGGTTGTTAGCGCTGGTTGTTAGTGCTGGTTGTTAGCGCTGGTTGTTAGCGCTGGTTGTTAGTGCTGGCTGCTAGCGCTGGTTGTTAGTGCTGGTTGTTAGCACTGGTTGTTAGCGCTGGTTCTTAGCGCTGGTTGTTAGTGCTGGTTGTTAGCGCTGGTTGTTAGCACTGGTTGCTAGCGCTGGTTGTTAGTGCTGGTTGTTAGCGCTGGTTGTTAGCGCTGGCTGCGCTGGCTGCTAGCGCTGGTTGTTAGCGCTGGTTGTTAGCGCTGGTTAGCGCTGGTTGTTAGTGCTGGCTGCTAGCGCTGGTTGTTAGCGCTGGTTGTTAATGCTGGCTGCTAGCGCTGGTTGTTAGTGCTGGTTGTTAGCGCTGGTTCTTAGCGCTGGTTGTTAGTGCTGGTTGTTAGTGCTGGCTGCTAGCGCTGGTTGTTAGCACTGGTTGTTAGCGCTGGTTGTTAGCCGCTAACGTGTTCCCCGTTCTGGTGGAAGCTAAGTTTGGTTTCCGTCTCCAGGACCGTCCCGTCGCCATGTCACCGGCCCTGGAGCTACATCCCCGAAGGCATCATGCCCGTGTTCTGGAGGGTGTACTGGACCTCTCAGTGCCTCACCTGGTGGGTTGGACCCGGATCCGGCCGGCCGGCCGTTCTGCAGCCGCTCTGACCCTGTGCCGCTGTTCCCAGGCTGCTGCTGCCCTTCATGCAGTCGACGCTCGCTCCGGAGGGTTCTCCATCACCGGGAAGATCAAGACGGCGCTCATCGAGAACGCCATCTACTACGGCACCTACCTGCTGATCTTCGGCTCGCTGCTCATCTACGTGGCGGTTCACCCCGACTGGCCTCTGTCTCACCTGTCCTGGTGAGGCACGCTGTCCTGGCCCGGGTTCTGAGCTTTGGGTCAAGCTGACCCGGTGCCCCTCTGCCCAGGTACCAGCTGCAGACTATCGGCATCACGGCGGCCAACACGTGGGGCCTGTTCCTGCTGGTGCTGCTGCTGGGCTACGGCCTGGTGGAAATCCCGCGCTCCTACTGGAACGCCTCGCGCCACGGACACCTGCTCATGAAGACCTACTTCAAGGCCTCCAAGCTGATGACGGAGAAGGCGGACGCAGAGGAGAACCTGGAGGACGTGATGGAGGTGGGCGGCCCTGAGGGCTTCGGCCGGGTTCTGCTTCTGGTTCTGGTCGGGTTCTACTGAGGCTGTGTTCTGCTGCAGAGGTGAGGAAGGGTCAGCGAGTCCATCAAGTATAACCATCCGCTGAGGAAATGCATCGACACCATCCTGAGGAAGGTAAGCAGGCGGTTCTGGTACTCCGGCGGGCCCTGTGGAGTTGACCCCTGACTCTGACCTCTGACCTCCCAGTGTCCCGTGGACTACCAGGAGAAGATGGGTCGGAACATGGACGACTACGAAGACTTTGACGACAAGCAGAACTCGTACCGACCGAGAAGAGTCTGGTCAAGCTGCACAAGCAGGTGAGCGTCGCGCCCGGCCCGGTCCGGTTCCGGAGCCGCCGCCGCCGTCTCACCCCGCCGTCCGTCCTCAGTGATACGCCGTGCAGAGGCACAACCGGACCGGGTCCAGTGGCAGATCCTGCTGCAACAGGCCGTCCACCTGGAGGACGTGGCCAAGAACGAGACCAGTCTGAGCCACCAGTTCGTCCACAGCTTCCAGTCCGCCGAGCCGCCGGGCCGCTTCAGCCGCTACGTCTACACCCCGACCGTAGGTGGGTCGCCGCTCCCCGCCGGCACCGGAGCCCAGAGGACCCCGACCACTGACCTGCCTGTGCTTCTGTCCCAGAGTGGTACTGGGAATGCCTCCTGAAGCGCTGGTTCTACCGGCTGGTGTCTGTGGTTCTGACGCTGTTCAGCGTGGCCGTGGTCTGGTCCGAGTGCACGTTCTTCAGCACCCGACCCGTCCTGTCGCTGTTCGCCGTCTTCATCCAGCTGGCAGAGAGAGACTACAACTACCTGTACATCGAGGTGAGACACCTGGGTGCAGCAGGTCCGGGGGGTCCGGGGCCTCAGGGTCCGGGGCCTCAGGGTCCGGGCCTCAGGGTCCGGGGCCTCAGGGTACGGGCCTCAGGTCCGGGGCCTCAGGGTCCGGGGCCTCAGGGTCCGGGGCCTCAGGATCCGGGGCCTCAGGGTCCGGGGCCTCAGGGTCCGGGGCCTCAGGGTCGGGCCTCAGGGTCCGGGGCTCAGGGCGGGTCCTCGGGTTCCGGGGCCTCAGGGTCCGGGGCCTCAGGGTCCGGGGCCTCAGGGTCCGGGGCCTCAGGGTCCGGGCCTCAGGGTCCGGGGCCTCAGGGTCCGGGGCCTCAGGGTCCGGGCCTCAGGGTCCAGGGCCTCAGGGTCCGGGGCCTCAGGGTCCGGGGCCTCAGGATCCGGGGCCTCAGGGTCCAGGGCCTCAGGGTCCGGGGCCTCAGGGTCCGGGCCTCAGGGCCCGGGTCCTTGAGTCCGGGGCCTTGAGTCCGGTCCAGGCCCAGATTGATTCCTGTTGAGAACGTTTAGGCGTAATGTGCTGTGTGTCCACCAGATGGCGTGCTTCATCACCATCTTCTTCCTCTGCACCTGCGTCTACTCCACCGTGTTCCGGATCCGGGTCTTTAACTATTACTACCTGGCCTCCCACCACCAGACCGACGCCTACAGCCTGCAGTTCAGCGGCATGTCAGTGGGGGGCGCTGCAGCTCTTTCATTGGCTTCTGGCCTTAAATGTCTAAAGTTTCATAAAAATATTTTTATTTTATTATTATTATTTTACAGTTTGTCTTTTTTATCTTATTTAATTTTTAAATCTAATATTTGCTACAGTAGAAACATTGCTGACCCTGTTCAGGATCTCTGGGTCGTTTTGGGTTCTGATCCGGTCAGAACCAGACCCGATCCCGGTCCAGTCCTGACCCGGACCCGTTCCTTACCCGATCCTGGTCCTGACCCGGTCCTGGTCCGGTCCTGACCCAGACCCGGTTCTGGTCCTGACCCGGTCCTGGTCCGGTCCTGACCCAGACCCGGTTCTGGTCCTGACCCGGTCCTGGTCCGGTCCCGACCCAGACCCAGACCCGGTCGTGACCTCCCTCTGGTTCCTCGTCAGGTTGTTCTGCCGTCTCACTCCTCCTCTCTGCCTGAACTTCCTGGGTCTGATCCACATGGACTCCGCCATCTCCCACCAGCAGAAGCTGCCCACGGCCTACACCTCGGTGAGACCGCCGCATTCAGAACCACGATCAGAACCAGAACCGGGCTCAGCTTTCCCTCTGTGTTTCAGATCATGGGCTCGATGCGCGTTCTGTCCTTCATCGCCAACGGCTTCTACATCTACTACCCCATGCTGATCGTCATCCTCTGCATCGCCACCTACTTCAGGTCGGCAGCTTCCGCTCACCTTTAACCTTTGACCTTTAAACATGATGGGAAGAAGAGGATGACATTATTCAGTCAGTCAAACTTTATTAACACAGAGCAGTAAAACATGCTGTAGCTGCTACAAGGTTCAATCATATAGATATTTAACGATGGCGTGGAGCTAGCCAGGGAGCTAGGCATAAAGCTAGCCAGGGAGCTAGGCACTAAGCTAGCCATGGAGCTAGGCTTGAAGCTAGCCAGGCATGAAGCTAGCCAGGGAGCTAGGCTTGAAGCTAGCCAGGGAGCTAGGCTTGAAGCTAGCCAGGCATGAAGCTAGCCAGGGAGCTAGCCATACAGTAAATAAGTGAAGCTACAGTGGTTCCTTTGCTGTACATCTCTAAGTTAATAATATCTATGTTTCCAAGTTTCATTGAGTATTAACAGATTTATTGAACCTTGGCAGCATAAACTAGAGGGAACTTTAGGGAACTTTTTCCTTCAATATCCGCATGTAAACAATAAGATGCAGGAGGTCTGATGATGTCAGAGCGTCACCGCACATCACTGACATTTAAATGATGTATTCTTTCAATATCTATATGATTGATTCTTGTTTTTATTATAATAAACAATCAAATATTGATTTAAATTTAATATTTCAATATTAAAATATCAAATCCTACTGGCTAATCAATAGTAGAAAATGCTAACAGGAAGCAGCTGTTAATGGTTCTTCACCGGCCCGGTGAGTCCGCCATGACACCGCTGGACTGGCGAGGAAAACCAAACCATCAGGGATCAGAAAGGATCGGTCAGGATCAGTTAGGAATCCACTCTTATTAAAATAAGTTGAAATAATTACATACAGTATAGAAACTGTAAATTTATCAGAAAACCTGCTGGCCCTCTAAAGATGTTCTTGGCTCTGACTCAGTCTGGGAACGCGCTGCCTGAACCTCCTGGGCTTCCAGCAGTTCATGGATGACAGCGAGATGACCTCTGACCTCATCGACGAGGGGAAGGAGCTGATCCGACGCGGTGAGAGCGGAGTAAAGATGGCCGAAATCCCAGAATGTTCCTCAAACCGGTTTGTGTTTCCACAGAGAGGAGGAAGAGGCAGAGGATCGAAGACGGAGAGAACCGACGGAGAGTGAGTGGAAGAACGAGTGACATGACGACGGTTCGGCGCCCTCTGCTGGAGGGAATGCTCACTGCGTCTGTCTGTTTCAGGAGTGGAAGGAGCGCTACGGCAACCAGAGGGAGGACTTCGCTCCCCGCAACCGGAGCAGCCACGAGATGAAGGAGACCAGTTACTCCGAGTCCAGCAGGGACAGACGTGAGTCCGAACCACAACCAGAACCCAACCACAATCCCAACAGAACCTTAACAGAACCTGTTTGTGGTCTTCAGAGGTGAAGTATTCTCGCTCTGCCAGCCGGGCGGACAGGGACCGCATCGAGCTGCTGCAGGACGCCGAACCGCTGGACTTCAACGCCGACGCCCCGACGGACGACGTCCTGGAGGCCGAGGCCGGCAGGTAGACAGGAAGTCCGTCACACACCCCGTCACACACCCCGTCACACACACACCCCGTCACACACACCCCGTCACACACAACGTCACACACACCGTCACACACACAGTCACACACTGTCACACACAGTCACACACTGTCACACACCCCGTCACACACCACGTCACACACTGTCACACACCCCGTCACACACACCGTCACACACTGTCACACCCCCGTCACACACCCCGTCACACACACACCCCGTCACACACCCCGTCACACACACACCCCGTCACACACCCCGTCACACAACGTCACACACAGTCACACACACGTCACACACTGTCACACCACAGTCCACACCGTCACACACACAGTCACACACTGTCACACACCCCGTCACACACCGTCACACACTGTCACACACCCCGTCACACACACCGTCACACACTGTCACACACACCGTCACACACACCGTCACACACAGTCACACACACCGTCACACACACCGTCACACACACAGTCACACACAGTCACACACACAGTCACACACCGTCACACACACAGTCACACACCCCGTCACACACACCGTCACACACACAGTCACACACTGTCACACACACAGTCACACACGTCACACACACCGTCACACACCGTCACACACACCGTCACACACACCGTCACACACCGTCACACACCGTCACACACCGTCACACACTGTCACACACCCCGTCACACACACCGTCACACACCGTCACACACACCCTCACACACCCCGTCACACACACAGTCACACACAGTCACACACACAGTCACACACCGTCACACACACAGTCACACACCGTCACACACACCGTCACACACCGTCACACACACCGTCACACACCGTCACACACCGTCACACACAGTCACACACACCGTCACACACACCGTCACACACAGTCACACACCCCGTCACACACACCGTCACACACCCCGTCACACACACCGTCACACACACCGTCACACACCGTCACACACACCGTCACACACCGTCACACACCGTCACACACACAGTCACACACACCGTCACACACCGTCACACACACACACACAGTCACACACCCCGTCACACACACCGTCACACACCCCGTCACACACACTGTCACACACCGTCACACACCGTCACACACCGTCACACACACAGTCACACACACCGTCACACACACCGTCACACACACACACAGTCACACACACCGTCACACACATCTGGCTCAGTCACACACCCCAGAATCACGTTTATTTCCTGAATCATCAGTTTGTTGATCTTCTCTGTGTCTGCAGACATGCAGGAGACGATATCTCTCCATGTCTTCGTCTCGGAATCGGATATTTGATGATGTTTAGTTTTTCGGCTGCTGCTCCCCTCCCTCCATGCTGCTGCTCCCGACCTCTGACCTGCAGGTCAGCTATCTGAAGGATTTTTCTGGTGGCTGATGAACCTTCATCCATCACTGATGAAGGTCATATTATACTTTATTTATATTTTATTTTGTCCCCATGTTGGTGTTGTTGGTTAATTTCGTAGTGAATCCTGTAATGATTATTAATAATTATAAATAATTTGCACTGATCTGAAATGTCTGAGAGCTGACTGAATCACATTAAATGATTTTGTTGTTTTAATGTGTGAAAAAACAAATTTTTGAGGCATTTAATGAACATCAATGTTTCAGTAATTGATCAGCTCAGAATCAATGGCTCTCCTCACTGGCAGCTTTTTCATCTCACCTCAAGTTCAGGTAAAACTAAAACTTGGCGCTGATTTCAGAAGCCTGTCCAACACCTATTAACTCTAAAAACTGAGTTTTATTTCAGTTTTGCTGCTTTGTTCATTCGTTTGTGACCTGGGAATAAAAGGGGTCGACCACTCGGCCCTGAGGGACTCCAGGTTTCTGCTCCAAACATCAAGTCACTGCAGAATTAGAAAACTGCTTCCGGAATAACAGACAGACGACGACGCTGCCGAAGGATCATCTCTGTTTTGTATATTTGTATATTTTGTGTTTTTGTATTCTCTGGGTTAACTGGTCACTTTGTGTTCACGGCTCCAGACGTGATGTGAAGTCTGGACTGCTTCCTCTGCTAACCGTGTTCTGTCTGAAAATAAAAACTGGTTCATGCTGAAAAGACGCAGCAGTCTCTCCTGTCTGATGAATGAATGAATGAATGATGAATGAACCATGAAGCCCATCCATCAGCCTTTCATCTCTTTAGGAGACCATAGGGATTGATCCATCAGGCCACCGTCTTTCACTAACGAGACTTTGGTCCAGTTTGCTTTAATCCAGCTCAGAGGTCAGATCTGTAGCTGACCTCTGACCTCTGGTCCTCTCAAACCCCGGTCTGGTTCGGTCTGAATGTGACCACCAAGTGGACCAGAAATCGCTCCAAAAACAGGAAGTGGACTACAGCGCAGGGCATTCTGGGTAAATTCAGCCAAAGCTAACATGCTAGCCTAGCGCTAGCAGCAGAAAAGGCTCAAAGACTAAAGAGAAATCCTCCAACATAAACTCTGACGCCCATCTTGTTTCATCTGGTGAAACAGGAAGTTGCTCTCAGCGTCTTCAGAGGTTTTAGTGTCGTTTCCTGCAGTGGTTGTTGGTGCAGCGCCCCCACAGGCCAGGAGGGGAACAGGCTGGTTTGGGTCAGATTTCATCAGAAACGTCGGTGACTGAAATCATTCTGGGTGAAGTTGATCTGTACAGGATGAACGTGGCGTTAGGAGACGTGCTGAAAAGTTTCGTTCTTGTTTTCTAACA